>NC_073692.1:224988547-225356047 GCF_029784155.1 Uranotaenia lowii
GTATTATTATTGTCAAATCCAGAAAAGTTAGTATCAGAAATGAATGCTCTAGAATCTCATACATTTTAATGTGTTTTGATAGGAGCAGTTTTAAATAAGAAAAATGTAAATTGTTCTTTTTCATTGATCCAAGTTGCGTGTCACAGCTTTATGAGAAAAAAAGATACATATATGAAAGGCACTTAAATAATTATAACATTGTTATCTGGTAATATTATTTTGTAACAAGCTTTAATAAAACAATAGGAGCAAGGAAGATTAGGATTCAAAACAACAGATCATATCACTTGTCAGAAGTGTCCCCAGATCATTTCCTTTTACCCACCCTCCCAAACAAAATTATTTGCTAGGATGCAGAGGTAACTGTGTGAATGGATTAAACCGATACCACGTCATTCGTCACAAGCGTGCAGCGAGCCAGTCAATCGGCTAGCAAGCCAGCTAGCCAGGTAGCGCGTCGTTCCCTCGGTAGTTCGAGATCGAGTGGCTCGCCGGTGTTGCTTCCGGGGTGCAGACCTCCGGACAGGTCCGCACATTTGGCGACCGTGGCAGGTAATGTCTCTTAAACATTAAAAACGAGAACATTATTTTGAGAAATTCTAACCGAAAATGTAAACAAACGTGGTCATCGTTTCACGATTAATGTATTTTCATCAAACTTGCTTGATAATCAATAAGTTTGTGAATAACCCATAGTGAAAAACACAGTGATAAAATGAGTTATTCGGAAAAAAGCAACGCTGTTAGATGATTTCCGAGGACTGTCAAGATTGAAGTGGAAAAAAGAGAATACGAACAATTTAGTAAATATCTGTTTTGGCAAGTTAGCGGGTTGTGAAATAAAGCCGAAACTGGAATTGATGAATTCAGCATTGAAGTTGAGAAGACAACATGATATAAAAATGAAATTCCAAGCGGGTCGCGAGGACAGCTTGATCACGTTCACAATTTCAAGCGGGTTGAGAGGACAGCTTAAAATTGGAAGGCGAGTTGAGAGGACAGCCTGAACGTATCGATAAAAATTTCAAGCGAATTGAGAGGACAGCTTGAAATTGGAAGGCGAGTTGAGAGGACAGCCTGAACGTATCGATAAAAATTTCAAGCGAATTGAGAGGACAGCTTGAAATTGGAAGGCGAGTTGAGAGGACAGCCTGAAAGTATCGATAGAAATTTTAAGCGAGTTGAGAGGACAGCTTGAAATTGAAAGGCGAGTTGAGAGGACAGCCTGAAAGTATCGATAGGAATTTTAAGCGACTTGAGAGGACAGCTTGAAATTAAAAGGCGAGTTGAGAGGACAGCCTAACAGTATTGATATAAATTTCTAGCGAATTGAGTGGACAGCTTGAATTTGACAGGCGAGTTGAGAGGACAGCCTAAGCGTATCGTTAGAAATTTCGAGCGAGTTGAGAGGACAACTTGAAATTGAATGGCAGATTGAGAGAAGAGTATGAAAGCATCATAAGAAATTTCATGCGAGTTAAGTTTGAAATTTGAAGGCGAGTTAGGAGGACAGTTGATGTTCTTTACTTGATTGTTAACCAAGCGGGTTGGAAGCACAGCTTGAGAAAATAATAATAAGAAAGTAAGCGAGTCGGTAGGACAGTTTAAGAAAAAATAATTGAAACACAGGAGGGATAGCTAAGAGCGATGATAATGGGCATCGTAATGAAACCTCAAATATGTTTTAATTTCAAATGAATTGAACCAACGAATCGACGTGCGACCATTAAGTGAAGAGTAGGAATTGGAGCAACAAATTTTATATTTTTGAAACCGCTTTAAAAGATCGATTGAAATACGATTGAAATTTAAAGCGAGTCGAGAGCACGATTTTAAATTTGAAAAAATCGGGTCGAGAAGACTTTTTATAAATTAATTTGAAAATCAAGCGGGTTGGGAGAACAGCTTGAGAAATGATTCACTAGTCGAAAGCTAGTTGATGATTAAATAGAGATCCTATTTCATCGAAGTGTTTAGGATGATTTCGTTCAACAGAAATTGAAAGAGAGGTGGAAATGAGATAGAAAAAACCGGTCACGCATTGTAGCGCAAGTTGTTTGTATCTACTTCACATCATTCCATTGATAGGATGCATGACAGAAGCCAACTAAACGAGTTCCCTAAAACAAAAACAAACTTGTTGTCGATTTAAATTTTTTTTTTTTGAAAACCTAATAAACAGAAACGATTTTAAAACAGTTTCTTGTTAATTATATTAAATTATTTTGTTTGGAATAGGAGGGGGATGTGTGAATGGATTAAACCGATACCACGTCATTCGTCACAAGCGTGCAGCGAGCCAGTCAATCGGCTAGCAAGCCAGCTAGCCAGGTAGCGCGTCGTTCCCTCGGTAGTTCGAGATCGAGTGGCTCGCCGGTGTTGCTTCCGGGGTGCAGACCTCCGGACAGGTCCGCACAGTAACCTCGGTCCTAAAGCACAAATTATTTCTTTCATCCCTTTCTCTATTTTTCATTACTATCTATTGACTACTAGGACGTGGCCGGCGCCGTTATTGATGTTTAGAGAGAGAGCATCAGTTTTGGACATTGTGAATGTGTTGTCAATCCCAGACACCATTCTTTTGACCTCTGATCAAAACTGATGGCCTCGGTCAATCACGGAGTAGCAACCATTGACGATGTGGATTTCGTTCTACTGAGCCATGCCTGCGATTATGGAGTTCGAAATGCGTTAAAAGTAATGTGATTTAAAAAAGAAAATGGTTTCATTATATTTTTGTTTACTTAAATATCTTTATACTAAATATGAAGCATTTTCGGGTTCCATAGTTTAAGGTGGATGTGAGTAGTCAATCAAGCTAAGCTAAGCTAAGCTAAGCTTAACTCTAATTGAAATGCAACCTTCGGATGAAATATTTGTCATAGTTTAGGCTTTGAGAAAACCCGTTTTTGAAAGAAATCGGTCGGAGGACACAAAAGTTATTGACGAAAAACTGGTTTTTCATGTTCCTCTCAAACAAAATGTCTCAAAATCCCATACAAACTTCAGGCTTGTTGAGCGACCCCTTCCCGTGGCATGAGATCTTGTACTAGGCCCAGGATCAATTTTAGCCTGAAGCTTATAACATTTCACAGGTTTTTAATTTCCCATACATATTTGGGGCAGTCTAGTGTTCACCAATTTTCACCAAAGGGTACGAGTTATCAAATGGGTGAAAAAGTACAATCTAAGAACTAGCTTATGGAGCTGTGAAACTTTAAACGCAATTTTCTCGAAACAGTATTTGCCCTTTTCTAAAATCGATACCAATCTGCTCTCATGCAGGGTAGGGAAAATAGAATCTTTTTAGAAACAAATAATTTGATACCGGGATCAACTCAACTCCTGACAATGTTTTGAAGACAAATATCAAAAATACATATTTTAAATATTGTCGAGTATAAGTTTTTGCATCAATGCAAATGTTGTTTTCCTATGAATTAACTCAAATATGAGCGTTTTTCAGCATTCCCAAAGTTCACTAAGTTCAAATGTGTTTTTTCACCATCATGTCTCTTATCAATCTACACATGATTGGCGGAATTGACGAAAAAGAATGAATTAACAAAATCGACGAAATTGAAGAAAATGACAAAATTGTCTAAATTAACGAAATTGACCAAAGCGACATAATTAATAAAAACTAAAAAATCGATAAAAATTGACAAAATTGACAAAATTTATATCATTGACAAAGATGACAAAACCGAAAAAATGATAAAATTGACAAAATTGACAATGCAAATTGAAAAAAAAGATTAAATAAAAAAAACTGCCCAAATTGCCATTTTGGCCAAATTGACAAAGTTGAATATACAAAATGGACAAAAATGACAAAATTGAATTTACAAAATTAATAATGTCAATATCAATTGACACAATTGACAAAATGGACAAAATGGACAGAATTGACAAAATTGATAAAATTGATAAAATTGATAAAATTGAGAAAATTAACTAAATTGACAAAATTTGCAAAATTGACAAAATTGACAAATTGACGAATTGACAACATTGATAAAATTGACAAAATTGACCAAATTGACAAAATTGACCAAAATTTACAAAATTGACAAAATTGACAAAATTAACAAAATTGACAAAATTGACAAAATTGACATAATTGACAAAATTGACAAAATTGACAAAATTGACAAAATAGGCAAAATTGACAAAATTGACAAAATTGAAAAAAATGACAAAATTGACAAAATTGACAATATTGACAAAATTAACAAAATTTACAAAATTGACAGAATTGACGAAATTGACAAAATTGACAAAATTGGCAAAATTGACAAAATTGATAAAATTGACAAAGTTGACAAAATTGACAAAATTGACAAAATTGACAAATTGAAAACTGACAAAATTGACAATTTATGAAATTCATTTTGGGTCTACTTCGTTCGAAATTTTTCAATCCGTATTCAGAATTTATAAATATATCACTTGTTTATTTTTTCGTTTCATATGTATCCAAATATAATTTAAAGACTGTAAGAAAGGCAACAATCCACTGTTAAGTGTATTTAATTGGGTTTGATACATTGATTTTCCACATTTATGTTTTTGATTTTTTCTAACTTGTAGACAGATATAATTTTCTTTTAAATTTTTCATGGCCTCTTACTTAAAGGCATATAAATGAATTAAAATGTTACCCTAATATTTTAACGTTGATTGGTTGAAGATTGGAGTTGCAATGAAGTTGGAGAATAAAAGGCATTCTTATCCTAAAAAGACAACAAGCCACAATTTTATCAACCTAACGGGAACAAACCCCATCGGTGAGTTTAGGTTGCTCGGTTTTCACCAAAAGCCAACCGATTGATCACCAATATGGGCCCATCACCATTATTGGCAAATGAGCAAGCCAGCAGCTTTCAACAGTCAGTTTGCTAGTAGGATGGTGTGAATAAGGTAATTAAACATTGCGGCGATACGATAAATCATCCCGCTCAACCTGAGGTGGCCACCCTTCTGCCATTTGCCAGAAGGGGTTGAAAAGGTGGGCTTATAGTAGTAGTAGTTTCCCAACCCTTCTCCTTTGACCAATTGTCGATGGTTTTCGGTTTCGACCCATCATCGGGGCACTCCTGAGCGTGAACCCGGAATCGATTACCGGGTCTCCTTTTGGTCAAGGTTGCATAAATCAACCAGCTGCTGTTGGTATTGGATCCGGTTCTCTTTTCTTCTGCCCTCGATGTTCTGATGGGAAATGAATGGAGTAATCTCCCCCCGAAAAAAAGGAGCAACGTAACGATATAAAGTGCTTCCCGTGAAGGTGCAAATAAATTGGGACCTGGCTTGATGGGTTATTTACGGTACGCATTACATTGAAATTAAATTGTTATTGATAGACTGCTATCAATTTTGGGAAAGGTGTTTAATTAAGAAATGGAACCACTTGGCTGGCAGGTGTCCGTTGATAGGTTGCTGAAGTCTGATAATAATCTCTGTGAGTGATGAGTAAGTATACTCAAATAAAAGGAAGCTGCCTTGAATGTTGAAAATATTTGTCACAAAAATTTTAAATTTTCTAAAAATTAATTGAAAGCTAGGATCATCGTCATAGTCAAAAGGAAACTAAACAAATAGTTGCATGAATACCTTTCGGCAACAAATAGAATTGTTCTGATTTATTGCGACAAACTTCGACTCTTACTCAAAAATGGATAAATCCTTAATGATCAATCTCGTGTAGATTGGTCACCTTAATTTCGAATAGTTTAGAAAGTTCATCAAAACCCCTCGATATCTTGCCATAATTTAGTTGTAAAGTGTTGCCATTTTGTCATAATTTGTGAAATAAGATGAAGAATAATATGGAGAATCAGGGCGCCAAAAATTGTAATGTTCAGCATGAATAAAATGAAATGTCTTTTCTATTTTGATCGTCGATAAGAAAGGTCTTTTCCTACCATCCGAAATGGTCTGCACAAACATTTAATGAGCGTGTATTGCATTTAGAGAAACGTCAAACGAAGCTGTGATTCAAGGTCTCCTCAAACTATTTTAAAACTATTTATTGAAATGGTTTATTATAACATTTTTTTAACTGGCATAAAATAATTAAGAACATGTTTTTCAACTGATTTAAATTTTCAACATTAACTTACTAAACACCATGTTGATTGTGAAATTCAATCGAAATTACTGAAGCCATATTGCTGGGAATGATATTTACCCGGACTTTCCAGGATATTTGACACAAAGTTTGAGAAAAGTATGGTCCAGCCTGGTTGCCATGATTTCGTTGGAAAAAACCTGGATTTTGCAGCATATAGGTAATCGCTTTTGAAACAACTTTGATTTGGTCAGAGAGCGAAGCCGACAGACGAAATAATGATGCGTGTCGTACGTTTCTTGGTTGGAAATTTTCTATTCATAGAGGTTCGCGTTTGCTAGTCACGACACGCATCATTATTTCGTCTGTCGGCTTCGCTCTCTGCCCAAATCACCACCCACCGTACCTACTCGGAGAGCAAACAAACACGTTTTGCTGGACGTGCTGCTTGTGGTTCTAGAAATTCAGGAATTATTTTACGTTTATAATTTTCATATTTTTGTGAAATCTCATAGCGTAAATTGTTGCACCTCACTAGAATGTAGATTAAATTCCCTTTTCAATGGATATAGTTTTGATTGCTTCAAACGGCGAGAAAGCACTGAAAATCCGGGTACAACCTGACGGTGGACCACATAAACAGATGGCATTTCAACTTGTGAAAAAATCGCGCAAAGTAGTCAACTTTGCAAAATTCCAGTAAATTCAATTTTTGTTGCATAAAAAATCTAAAGACAACAAAATGTCAGAATTAGAATAAAATTTGTAATGATATTTTTACCAAAGCTCTACCACCGCTCAAACAGTATTTACTTGCAATCTAATGAAAAGTAGGTTTTTCAGACAACTTTTTTGTGACCATTTCATTAAAAAATTAAAAAAAAAATATTTCTTGGCTTCAAGATGCAGACATTAACTTCAGCTTTCATATGCAGAAGGCAAATATTTTTTGGACGTGTAATATATGAACAACAGCAGTTTTCCTGAGGCATGTTTTTCGGATTTTTTTTTTCTTTCATGCTGATAACGAGAAAACTAGTAGCTTTAGCTATATAAGGTACACCGAGGTAAGTGTGGACGGGTTTTCGTATAGTTCAACTTTAAAAAATCATTAAAAATCAGCAGTGGAGGAATTTCGATAAATTGACAAAAGCTGAAAAGATGAGCTCGATAGCAGCAAAGCGAAAAAAGTTATCACGCAAATCATTATGGACGGCTGGTGTCTTCACTTACCCCGCTTTATGGGGTAAGTGTGGACGGTAGATTTTCCCTTTGATTTCTCACGAAATTTTCAAAAAATTTGTGTTTTCTTGGTTGAATACGTTACTTTATTGCTCGAATCGTCCAAAATTTTGAAAAAAGTTCATGATACTATAATTATAGTGTGTAATTTATGTTACAACACACGAGATCCGATTTTATCAAAAACACAGAACAAATAAGTACTTTACTCAAATTTTCATGATCCGAATGCTAAATATCGTTAAATAATACAACTCATAAAGGATGAAGGACAGAAAATTGAAAAAATGTGTAAACATCAAGTCTTTTTAAAGCCGTCCACACTTACCCCAGGTAGGGGTTGGAGACAAAATTTTAGTTTTTTGTAAATGAACTCTTTTTTCTTAATTTTTAACCGCCGTTTCTTTTCCTAACTGGTTGTTTGGAATGTAAAGATTGTTTCAATGTAGAGTTTTTCATCGAGAGCCAGCTAGTTTAGGAGAAATTTGCAATTGAAAAAGATGCACATCAACTCGACATCGTAGTTGAAAATAGAAAATTCCGAAAAAGTCGCTGTAAACATCCGTTATTGTCTGAATCGTATCTTTTTCACAGTTATTGGATAGATTACAAGTAAATTGAACATTCTGCATCAAAAGTTTGAAAAAATAGTGCACAGAATTGTTTTTATAGCCATCGTCCACACTTACCCCGCGTCCACACTTACCCCGGTGTACCTTATATAATGTTCTTAACATATTTACTGACATTACAAGGTTTTTAGTGATATAAATTTCATAGTAATCGGTTAGATATAAAAAGAGTTATGACGGTTTTAGCTTGGAGTGTCAAATTGACACTCCTAGTGCTGATTAGGGTAATGAAATCTAAATGCGGATGAGGGTAAGAAAACGTTTGGTTGTAATCCTCATTTATGTGGGTTATTTTTTGGGCTTTTTAGGGCAGGCTTTTAATGACAGAAAATTTTTCTACTCCGAAACAGTCTGAAATAATTTGATAACAATACCTACTTATTATTCGAAGATAATATACCATCTTCAATCATAATCAAAAGGAAACAAAACAAAAAGTTGCCTAAATGCATTTTGCCAAGCAACAAATCGAAATGCTCTCATTTATTGCGACAAACTTCTCCTATTTAAAAATGGATAAATCAATCATGAGCGTGTGATCCATTTAGAGAAACGTCAAACGAAGCTATGATTCCGGCTCTCTTAAAACCATTTTAAAACTATGAGGTCGAATGAAACTATTCTGTTGGATGTTTTATTATAGCTTATAGAATTAGCTTTAAGGGGGAAGTTAGCTTTAAGTAGGGTTTAACGGGTAAAAAAAACACCATTTTCACGAATTTTTTTTTAGAACTATCGTTCAATCAAATGTATTCAAATTTTTTGCAATATACAAAGCATTTTTAAAAGAACATTTAGTAATGTTTTCGTAGAAAAATTTTGAAAAATGAGGCGGTGACGGAGCAATTTCGAGAATGCCTTTTAGAAAACAGGATTTGCGGTGGACACTGTATCTCAGCACAGAATCATCTGAAGTCAAAAAATCATAGCAAAATATTTTTAACAGATGTTTTTCTGGACCCCAACGATTTTATTTAACATAAAAAAAATTTATGAAATTTTTGTGGCTGTTTGAAGTAAAAACTACGATTTTTCACAAAAAAATCCGCCGTTTTTCATCTGTAAAATCTCCCCAAAATAAAAAAAAAAAAAAAGAAAAACGTTTAGGTTTGGTATTTAATATGTAGAAAATAAGTTCCAAATTTGAAAAGGATCGGTGAAGTAGTTTTCAAATGACGATGTCCACTGACTTTAAAAATGTGCTTTCGTGAAAAACGCGTTTGAAGTTTCTGCTCTCTCTTCTCTCTTGCAGTATTAGAAAAGAGGAGATAAATGCCTATAATTTCTACAGTTTTGCTTCGATTGACTTGAAAATATTACACAACATTCTTGAAATGTTTTACAATAAGAAAATAAAAAAATAAAAAAATAGATTTTTTGAATGTGTTAGACCCTACTCCCCCCTTAAAGACGTTAACAAAACGGGCCCAACTAGTCCATGTGTTAGCTTTAAAGCAGTTGTGCCAAATCATAGAATGCCCTTTGGCTTATCAAGTAGCTTTAGGAAATAGTCTTAAGCGAGCTGTTGAGGTTGGAATAAAATTTAAATTGTTACTTGGGTAGCCTGATAAATTTTCCAACATTGAGAATGGTAAAAAATGTCGAAAGATTTGCGAGCTATGAAATATCTTCTAAGCGGACAAAATTAACTCCGAATGGCATATTCATAATTCAAATATGTTCTTCAAAACTTGTTGAACCTAACACTGTCAAAAGATATTTTTAATGATTCAAATGTGGTGTTCGTTAAGACTTTGAGAAATTTGAATATCAACTTGGATTTTGAAAAAGCCAAATTTGCATAGCTACTCGTTAACTGAGATACAAAATTTAAGCTTTTAAAGTCTTAGATAGAGAAATACATTCACAAATTTTCCCTCACGATAACAATTCTTTCGTACTGAGTTTAGTATTTATAGTGTGTTTTTGTAACAAAGCAACTAAAAGATTGAAACTTTTTTCTTGGTGTAAAAAATTGAGTCAGATTTGGACTACTTTTTTTCTGTTATTATGAGATCTAATTCTAGAGGACTATTCAAACTAAATTTTCATCTTTTGAAAGTTATTTTTGATTTAGTAAAGCAATTTTGTTTTTTCATTCAACAAATCGACTGCGTTAATATTCGATTATAATTCATTAGCTCAAACTCTGGATATTTATTCTAACTAGTGATTGAGTTTGTGGCGACAGACTTTCACAAACTCAATCACTATTTGAGCTTTGACTGTTTGCTCTGATTTTTTTCAACTTCGAACTTGTTAATTGGAGTTAGTGATTCGTCACTAGTGTACTAGAAATCGGAGATCATAAATCAAATACAAATTCAAAATGCAATCCGTTTTTCTTTATTAATTTCTAGCAGCTATCCGAATCTTTATTTTAATGTTGTCTTGTAATTCAAGTTTCAAGATTTTAAATAAAGATTTGAATTGGGAAATTCATCACGATTTTTTTTTATTATTTAGCTCTTTATTTTATAGTTCATATTTTTAAAGTGATACAATGTTCAAACGGTTTTTTATACGATTTGTTAAATAATTTCAAAATTATCATTAGTCTTACCTATAAACATTAAATACATATAATCCTGCAAAAAAATTTTCATTTCATTCTCTTTACTGCCCTCATGTAGTATTTTCAATTTATGTATGTTAATTTTCAACTGGAAATGAGTTACCATATGATTGACACCTTAAATAATGTATGACACATTTGTGTATTTTTAAAAATTTTATGAATTTTCAGGTTAAAAACTTTTTTAAATCATTGAATTTGTGGTAGAGGACAGATTTTTTTACCTATCAGGTTTATTTTTAACCTCTTCAATGGCTGAACCATCATCGAAACTACCAACACTCTTCTGCTGCTCAGCTTTCATACATAATTGTTTCTCACCAGAATGAATGGATGGATGAATTGATGTGCATAAATCTCTGGCCGCGTGTGGCAAAACATCGGAGCTGACGAAGGGCAACTTTTTATCCGATAAATTGACTGAAAACAAAGTGCCAGAGATTTTCAACAATACCCTACACCTTTTCCTTCACCACTCACACATCTCATCTCGTCTCGTCATCTCATGAATGAAGCCATCTCATTCCGTCATCCCGACTAACTAAGCTGCAGGTCGCATCCCGATGCCCGAGGGTATGAATAAAAAACTGCATTCTGCATGATCGGTTAAATCGTCGTGATTGATCGAGTTTGATGCTGATAGGATGATGAATCAGACCTCGTACCGTTGGTTTTTTCTCTTCCCGTCCTCTAGGGGAGCAACCTTATATGCTCAAATCAATTGAGGCGGAAAAGTAAATTATGGATAACAGCAAACGGAAACTGGCCGTATTAAAAATTCATTGTTCCGGCCCATGTCAATGAAAGCGCCTTAACAAGCGATATGGCCAGATGGTCAGTAGAGATATCGATTTTGCTGTGATTCCGATCCAACAGTTCAAGTGAAACATTGTTCTCAGCTGAGGGGCATCAATCAATTCTAAAACTTATATTGTATGAATCAACATCGTTGTTTGATATCAAGTTTTGCTACGCAAAATAGCTCAATTTTCCACCGTTTTTTATTTGAACAAACACTGTACGCAGTTCTAGGAATTTTTAAATGTTCGATAACATACATTTAGGCGTAAACTGATGCCATTCTAGATTTTTTGTTTCCAAGGAACTCAAACACGTTAACAGAAGTATTTTTTTCCCAATAACAGCCTAAACTTTCCCAATCTTTCAAAAACAACGCCATTCCGGAAAATATAACTTTCCGGTGTGATTTTTCCCGCATATTGCCATGGTGTAACTCGAGTTTGCCCCCAATTCCCGGAAGTTGAAATTTCGGACTGCTGCTGTTAGTGATGAGCCCAGCAGCAGTGAAGCGGAAACGACCGATCGAAGGATGAAAAAGAAGTCAACAAGAGGAGGAAAAAAACCATAACAGAATAAAATGCTCCTTGAATGATCCTTTGGGAAAAAGTCTGCTCCTGGTGACACAATTGGTCGTTTCCTTGTTTATTCGGTGGCAAAAAAATATCATCGGGGGAGGGAGTTTGTATTGGTTAAGGATGTTCACGAAACTGTCAAACCGTCTTCATTTTTCCCTCTCTCCCTGAGCTCGCAATTGACAGTTCCGATTGGTTTATTGATTTTCCATTTCCGCGGTCATTTTGTCATATTCGGTCGATTAAAGTTGGACGTGCACGTTTCTCGAATAAAGCGTGAAGCTGGCTGCAGTAGGTGTGGTGCAAAACGAGAAGGGGATCATAATTTGTTGCCCATAACTGCGAATTGACGATTTGGGAAGATGTTTGGAATTTTTAATGAGGGTAATCGAAAGCTATTAAAAGGCGTTCGAAGAGTTTTTTTCGCAATTCGCTTTCACTGATAGAGGCATGCAATTTGATCAATTAACTTTGAGAAAAAGTTTTTTGCGGGCAAGAATGTGGAAGGAATGTGGAGGACAAAATCGTATGAATATTGGAATGAATCAAATGGTTAAGAAAGGTAAGACGAAACCAAAAAAAGTCTTTGGAAATTAATTAAGACTAAATCACAACTGACAGAATTGGTGAACAATAAAACAACAGAAATTTCAAAATCAACGATAAGGAGGTTAACACAGAGGAACAGAATTTTGGAACCTTTGTTGTATAACTCGAATGTGTAAATAAATGTACTCTATAATTAAATCTCTTGACAGATTTTCTCTATCACCTTTAAAAAGGTGGTCCTTAAATTTGAAATAATTAAGATGATACGAGCTATTAAGAAAAAAATATTACCACCACCTTCACTGTGGAGAACTTCAAGGTTATTCGGTGGAAACAAATTCACTCTTCGCTAGTTTTGAAGTTCACATTTAAATTAAGGTTATTTTCCCATCTCATCGAAAAGAAGCGTTTCACTTCTTCCAGAATTTTACACTTATATCTGAAAATTTCTGAAAATTCGAAAATAAAATTATGTACATGGTTTAGAGATCGTAAGCCCTTCTAAATTTTTCTTTTTTTTTTCTACAGGAGACATAGGAAGCTGGGAAAGATTTTAAAACATAGAGTTAATTAATTGAAAAAAGATCATTCCAGGTCCCACAATTACAAAAAAAAATCACAAAATTGAAAAGTTTTCGTCTATTTCTTTGACCTTTTATTTTAAACTAGCTGACCCGGTAAACTTCGTTTTACCTTTAAATAAATAAATCTTAATAAATGTTTTGTTTCATTCACACGTCCTTAGCTTCATCGTGCTCGCGAATCGAATTTTTTGGAAATCGTACTAAATTGTATGACTTACCCATTTAAAATTGATTTAGTATGGGGACCCCCCTTCCATAAAAGTGAGATTCTTGAAACTATTATACAAACCATCTCTGACCCAAAAAACCCGCGGATACCAAATTTTTCTTCATTCTGATCAACCGTTTATACGTGATGTTATTACAAAGAAAACGCTTCCATTTTTATATATAAGATTTTTTGTACTCAGAAAAGTATGGTAGCCCCCCTCCCCTTTCCCCTTTATATCTGTCCGCTGAAAAAAGGTGGGGCTTCAATTTATAATAAAAACATTTCTCGTATCCAAATAGCCTCACATGCCAAACATGGTTCAAATTTACTCGATCAGATCTCCAGTTATACTGAAAATTGTAAGGGATACCTATCCTCCCCCTTTTCATCCACCTTTTTGAAGGATTAAGGGATACCAAATATTCAAAGAAGCATTTCTCGTACCCAAATATCGTTCCATGCCAAATTTGGTTCCATTTGCTTGATTAGTATTTGAGTTATTTAAAAATTAAAAAAGGGCCCCTCCCCCTGAAGGGAGTATTCCCTACTGAAAAGAGGGAGGGGTTTCAAATAATTATAGAAATATTTTTCGTATCCTAATACCTTCCCATGACAAATTTGGTTCCATTTGCTTTATAAGTTTTTGAGTTATGTAAAAAAATAATAAAGAGGCCCCTCCCCCTTTCCACTGCAAAAAGGGAGGGGTCTCAAATAATTATTGGAATATTTTTCGTATCAAAATACCTTCCCATGCCAAATTTGGTTCCAATATCGTGAATAGTTTTCGAGTTACATGAAAAATTGTAAGGTAGCCCCCCTCCCCCCTTTCTATCACCCCACTGAGAGGAGGGAGGGGTACCTTATATTCATTGAAATATTCTCCATTCCCAAATACCACCCCATGCCAAATTTGATACCATTTGCTTGATTGGTTCTCGAGTTATGCAAAAAATTGTCTTTTGTTTGGGAGGCCCCTCCCCCCTTCCTGTTAGAGGGAGGGGTCTCAAACCATAATAGGAACCTTCCCTGGCCCCTTACCCCCACCTGTCAAGTTTCACGTAAATCGGTTCAGTAGTTTTCGAGTCTATAGGGAACAGACAGACAGACAGACAGACAGACAGAAATTCATTTTTATATATATAGATATTTGAACCATCCTCCCTCCTACACGAACCAAATCTATGAAAATAAACTCTCTTTTTGTGAAAATGTCTAGAAAATCGATTGAACATTGTTTATGAGACCACACGAGCTAACGAACGGAGATATTGTGCCTAACCCATAATTCCCCAGTATTTTGTTAACGATCCAGAAAAATACTGATCTGGACTAAAAAATTGAACAAAAATAGACCTATTTTGTGTGATTATTTAGGAGAAATCAAATAAAGGCTATATAAACCACTGCACGCATCGTGAAATGGAGTTACGGCTGTTCATACCTTCAGTACCCCTGCATTTTTAAATAAATTCAGAAAAAAGGCTTTTTTGGACTTAAATTTTTGTACCAAATAAAACTGATCTTGTGTGAATTTTCCCAAGAAATAGAATGAAGGCTATTTGAGCCAAAGCACGCATTGGAAACTGAAGTAGATAATCGCCGTTTTACCCTCAAATTACCAACTCTCTGAATATGGTTCAGAAAAAGCTTGTTTGGACTGGAAAATTTTGAAGCAAATGAAACTTTTGTGGATTTTTCTGAGGAACCTAACAAAGGCTATTTGAGCCACCGGATACTTCGAAAATGAAGTTATGGCTTGAATATTTGAAAAATGAAGAGGAATTGAGGGTTAAAAAGCCATTACTCCATTTTCCTAGGCGTGCAGTGGCTCAAATAGTCTTCATTTGATTCCTTGGAATGAAAAATAATCGCACTATATGGGTCTCATTTGGCTTAAAATTTTTAAAATCTGATTTTTTTTCTTGAATTAATTGGAAAATGTAGGGGAATTGTAAATAAAACAGCAATCATTCCATTTTCTAATGCATGCAGTCTCATTTGGATAAAAATTTCAGTTTCGAACATGTTTTTATTCTGAAATATTTGAAAAATGGAGAAGGAAACCGACAAAAACTCCATTTTCGGATTTTCCCGGATTAACTTAATTCGATTCCTCGAAAAAAAAAATCACTCAAGATAGGTCTCATTTGGTTCAAAATTTTCAAGACCGAACTTATTGTTTTCATAATTATTTGAAAAATAAAGGGTAAACAGGGGTAAATTAGCTATAGTTTTATGCAGCTTATTCCTCTGAAAAAAAAATACTCAAAATTGGTCTTATTTGGTTCAAAATCTTCTAGCTAGAATAAGCTTTTACTGAACTATATTGAAAACTTTTAGAAATTTGGGGTAAAACGGTCATTTCTTCAGTTTTCAATGCGTGCCGTGGCTCAAATAGCTTTTATTCGATTCTTCAAAAAAAAACACACACACATGATGGGCCTATTTTTGTTCAATTTTTATAGGCCAAATCAGTGTTCTTCTGGATTGTTTTCAAAATAGACAGGAATAAGGGGAGATTAAGGGACTCTATTTCCGTTCGTAAGCTCGTGCGGCTTCTGAAACTATGTTATATCGATTCTCCGGACATTTGACGTAATGTAAAGTATATTTTCATAGAATTGGCAAAAAAAATAGTTTAAAAATTTCAAGGGGTCTCAAACTCCAAAAAAATCAATGGTAACCTCATGCTTCTTTCTATTTCTTTACTGTAAGGAGGGATGTTTGGCTCCATTTCACCTATTAGTTCCAGAGTTATCATAACAATTGTAAGAGTGACCTCCTTTTCCATTCGCACATCCCTAATGAAAGAAGGGAGGAGCCTCATAACATCAGAACAACACGTCTTGTAAAGAAATACGATCCCATTTCGTATTTGGTTCATTTTCGATAAGTTCTCGTGAGGTATTCAAAAAATGAGTGACCATCTCCCCACTATATATCTCCTCTCCGGTCACAAACCATCGAAGAAACATTTCCTGTACACAAATATGCTCCCATACTAATTTGGTTCCATCTTCTCAATAAGTTATCGAAATAGTTTTTGAAAAAAATTATGATTGAGCCCCTTCTCACTTCTTATCGTCCCATTGAATAGAAGGAGGGGCCTTAAACCACCGGAGAAACATTTCTTGACCTCAAATACCCTCTCATGCCAAATTTGAATTCCTTGCTCTATAAAATCTCGAGTTATACTTTTAAATTTTTATGGGAGCCCCGGCCTCCTACCTTCTTACCTTCCTCCTAATTGGAAGGAGGGGTGGGAATGATTGAAACATTTCGTGTCTTCAAATATACCCCCATACCGAATTCTGTTCCATTTGCTAGATTCTATGATTGTTCCTATGTCATATTTGGTTTCATTATTCAGATAAGCTCTTGCCATTGATTTCCTTTTTTCTCAGGGATTGAAAGTTCTTGTCATATCTTAAACAATTGTATGGGAGTTCCTCTCTTCCCTAACTTTATCTCTTTCAAATAAGCATAAAACCATTTCTCGTATCCAAATACCTTCTTAAAACAAGTTTGGTTCCATGATAGGTTCTCGAGTGATAAAAAAAATGTATGGAAGCCCCTCAAAATTTCCCCGATGGAAGATCGGAAGGTTTTTGAAAAACATCATAGGAACATTTCTCGTATTCAATACCTACCCATGCCAAATTTGGACCCATTTGCTTGATTAGTTTTCCAGTTATGCTAAATATTGTATAGGAGCCCCCTCCTCACTTTCTATTTCCTCACTGGAAGGAAGCAGGAGTACCAAATATTCATAGACCCATTTTTCGACCCTCCCAAGCCAATTTGATTCCATTCTATCTTCCCATTGGAAGAAGGGTGGGGTGTCAAATAATCATTGAAACATTTCTTGTATCTAAATACCCTCACATGCAAAATATGGTTCCAATTTTGGTTATAGGAATTTTGTCATCAGAACCTCCGTAATGGGTTTAATTCAATTTAAAATTTGTTATTCAGACCAAATTATTTTTGAGAACATGACAAATGTGAATATTTTGAAAGACTGTAGCTTTTAGTGGGTTGATTCTCGGCTTTCAGTCAAAAGTTTTAAACTAAAACCGACTTTATTTTTACATATCCAACGTTTCGACCCTTATAGGATCTTCATCAGAGACTAAAATTTATTACAAATTTAGGTTTACGTCTACTGAATCTAAGTCATTCTTACTGAAAAGCTGTCGTTCTTTTTATTCGGTTTGATACGGCGTATCGCTAACTGCTGTCGGTTTCTGTTTCAAACTATTGTAAAATGTGTTGGATTTTTGTGTATGTTATAATTTTATGTGTGACTTACAGTTAAAAAATCTTGTCACACTCTTTTTGGACAAAATACTTGCACTGTGTACACGATACGATACGCCGTATCAAACTGGACAAAAAGACCACAACTTTTTCGGTAAAACCCAGTTAGATTCAGCAGAAGTAAACTTAATTTTGTGATAAATTTTAGTCCCTGATGAAGATCCTATAAGGATCGAATTTGTGGATTTGTTAAAACAAAGTCGTTTTTACTTTAAAACTTGAGACTGAAAGCCGAGAATCAACCCACTGAAAGTAAACTGAACAGTCGCCCCAAATAGAGAACGAGTGTAGTAAAATTTTGAAATAACGATGGGTTTTTAAGGTTTTGGCATTAGTTTTCTGTCTAGATTGTTAATCTTAATTTACCTTGATTAACTCTATTATCATGATTTTACTCGGAATTCAGAATTATGAGCGTAGAGTAGAATACCTGGCATGCTTTCTTGGATCCTCATGAAAGGTGGTTTAACCCCGCATCCATACAATATACTTATAATAAGTGATCACTGGATCGTGTTCAGGCACTATGGAAGTTCTTTTCGTATCGGGTTGAAAAATTTATAAGTTGATAGTAACGTAGAAAAATGCATTTTCAAAACGTTTGCCAAAAGCTGAAAATAAATCACTGTGAGGGGCAAGTTGAGAACTCACTGGGGCAGTGTAAGCACCATTAATCGGGGCACGATGAACGTTTTCTGCCATAGAATACAGTAGCGAATTGCTCTCGATGTAGTCAACTTAATTATAGAGCTACAGCTTGCTAATATCATCTGACCGTTTGGCATGATGGATAGTTGTCGAAGAGGTATTAAGAGGACTCGAGTTCGATTTCTGGTCGAGGCAATTTTTTCTTGTTCACCATTCATTATCGATACACATTGCAAAAAAGGGTAAGTTGTCGCATCCATCAAATATATCAACAACAATAAAATGTATGTGTATTCACACACACTCATATTAACATTATGTTTCTGGTGCTTTATTTGGCGGATGATGCTACTGGCTGAATGATGCAACAACAAAATGAATCGATTATGAATGGTAAATGAAAAAAATATCTTGACCAGTAGTCGAATATGAGTTGTACAAGGCCGAGGATAGATTTATAAGAAAGTTTCTATCATTCTACCATCTTTACACTCGTTTCCGAGTACAGCCAATGAAAAGTTCCGAGCAAAACTGGTGCTCCAACAGCAGCACTGCTGTGTGAGAAGGAGAAATTCCGAAACACACAACTGAAGTGCAGTTTTTTTTCCTTCTCTTCCTACCGCAGTAGGCAAATAGCACGAAACGACATTGCTTCTTTTTCTACTTTTCTTGTAGGGAAAGAACCAAACCAACTGTGTTGCTTTAGCACTGCTCCCCTACACTTAATGTGCTGATTTTCTTCTCTTGCTCTCACCCTGGCGGAGCCTTCTCTGCTTTTTGATTGGGTGTACGCCCGGCGTCTCCGCACACCTGGGCAAGTATTTCAGAACGAAAAGTTCCCTGAGGTTTGTTGAGTGCTACTTATAGGTTGAACCTATAGGTATAGGTTGAATGCTACTTATACATCGGATCTATGAGTTTGTTACTTACTTTGTTACATCGAAATGGTTTCGTTGACAAAGTTTGTGGTGCCGTATGAATAAATAACCATTCGAAAAACTGTAACGGGGGGAAGGTAGTAGGTGGCAATTCCTTAACGATCCTTCACTCCATGCGCCAGGTACCCGAAAGTACCGTGGAGTAGCAATTTTTCCCTATAGAAATACCAGTACCCACCACAGACCTCAGAGCGAGCCTTGATCGCAAGAACACGTTATAGACGAAAGAGAAGACAAACCCAAACCTAATGAATGATCCTACAACAAACAGCAACATCCTACAGGGTAGCGAGGTGTCCTTTGTAGGTTTTCCTCGCTAGAGGAAACAAGGAAATCTCGGTTTTTCATAATGGACCACTCGAGTGAAATTCGCTTTCAGGTTTAATGTTAAGTTTGTGTGGGAGGTTAGTTGTAGAGTGTCCGTCCTGGGATTTCCCGGGAATTCGAAAAACTCGGGAATTCTCGATTCTCGAGAATCATAATTTTATTCCCGGGAATTCCCGACATGTACGAAATTATTCCTCTGGTTCGATTTGAAAATGTTTTCATACAAACTCATTGCGTCTAACTACTGTTTGTTATCTGTTGTGTGTTTTTGGTGTTTTATTTATAATTTCTGTCAGTGTTCTGATCTTAGGTAAAATTTGTTTTATTTCTCGCCGAAATAAGTCGATGAAACAACAAACAATTAACCCCTAATTGCATGAATGAATTCTTCATTGGACTGATTCAGGTTATTTTATAGTTCGTTTGACTATTTTTTAATTTATCATCATTGAAAAAAGTTTGGTTTATTTGATTAAAAATAAATTTGAAAAAACATTTTGAATAAACTATGGGCTTGTATGCACGAAAGGTTCGATAAGCTAATTTGAATCGAAGTGCATACATTTTTCATGTTTTTGAATATTTCCCGGGATCCCGGGAATTCCCGGCAAACAGGCCACCAGATTTTCCGGTTCCTGGGAACAGGCAAGTGGCCTGGAAACGGACGCTCTAGTAAGTTGTACATTCATGTGTAAGATTCCTTAAATCTATCTAACCTAATTTCTTCTGCAAGTGCTTACAAAGGTGCTTTCGATGTTTGTGTAATTCGGCTTTGAAAGGGTCAAGCCGATGTTGACGCCCGGGAACGGCAGAGGGCAGTAAGTTCGACTCGATCAATTGCGGTGGTTCTGATATCGGCTATCCGCGATGAAGTGGGTGGGTATGTGGTCCTACACCTTTTTCGACGACAAGCCGGGTGGGTTTGCCGCGGTTTCACGTGCACTTATCGATATCGCTCGATAGACCTTGCAACGTCGCACGACCAAGTGACCGTTTAGGTGCTTTCCAACCAGGGATGTCAATTATGCCCCGGATGGCTACTCCCTTTCTCGAAGGAAAACCTTCGAATTTACAAAAAATGAATTGTAAAATCTCACACAATACAGAATTTATTTGTTGGTTTTCATATTTACCTTTTAGTTGTTTCCTTTTTTATGCAATTTTCTAATCTTTGACTGTCTACGTACTTCGTCAAAGAAGCCTATATAAAATTATAAATTGCTTTTACTAACTTACATAAAACTAAAAGCTGATTCAACTTACAAGGGTTAATACTACCTAGAGCACGTGTAAACTATAAACTTTCTGTCGCACCTTGACCACACTCGTTTCGTAGTCGAACTTCAAATGAGGGAGACCTCCTTGTAATTGGGCTCTTCACCCATAACATCGTTCACGACCCCAGGACTATCGGTAGGCCCGTTTTATTTCCTCTCTCTTTGGGTTCGCCTTTCATTGGCGACCCAAAACATGAACGCACTCTTGCTACCAAGTTACTCTGACATCTGTTGAGTCCGTGAATTTGGCGAAAATAAAAATTAAAGTGGAAATGATTATTTTTAATGTCTTTAATCAATAATTTATTATGTTTTCAGTGGTGGAAAGGATTTGTATAAAAAATTTTGATCATAAGATGTAATGTAAGATTACTAAACACAAAGGATCGATTTCAGTTCAAATTATTCATCTCTTTAGCAATTTTAAGATATTTTCTTGAAATAAAAACATGTTGAATATCAATTTTATAGTCTTCATCTAACTAAAGTGAATTATTTAGTTTTTATGGAAATTTAACAGTCGATATCTCTTATGTCAATTTTGAAAAAGAGTTCAATGAAAAATGCATCAAAAAAAATTTCTTCTGCAAATTTCAATTTTTATTATTTGAATCTTCACACCTTTGATTAACTAAAAAGTTTACCTTGTCGAAAAACATTTTGAAATTTGCTTAACTTAAACTTTTAAAGTGTGTTTCTCGAAATCGATTATGGACAGATAATCCTTTGTTTTTCATATGAATTTGAAAAAAAACTAAGGTCCTGGAAATGGTTTCTGAACGATTTCTTAAAAAGCGTGATAAAATCAAATCAATAACCGTGAAAAAATCGAGCGTGAATTTGGCGAGTATTGATAAAATCGAACAGTGATAGCTTAGTTTATCTTAGCTTGGTTATATTGATAAAATCTAACAGTGATAAAATCGAAAAACTATAACTGTAATTATTGAATTTGGAATATGTTATTTTGAATTTTCAATAAAGAACTTCGATTGTAAATTTCGTATTTTGAAAAAAGAATTATGAATGTTAAATATAAAATTTTGAATTTTGAATATAACATATTGAATGTAAAATATTAATTATAGAATTTTGAAAGTTTTGAATTTAAGTACTTAAATTTGAACTTTGAATTTCTAAATATGGATTTTGAATTTTAAATTTAAGATTTTGCATTTTAAATTCTGATTTTTGAAAATAGAATTTTGAATGATTAATTTCAAATATTGTGTTTTCAATTTGTAATTTTAATTTTTGAATTATATTTTTTGCAGTATAATTTTGAATTTTCAATCTGGAATTTGGAATTTATAATTTTGCATTTTGTAGGTTCAATTTTGAATTTTGATGTTTGCATTTTAAATTTTGCGATTTGAATTTTTTTTCTAGAATTTTGAATTTATAATTTGAAAATTTGATGGCTGAAGTTTGAATTTTAAATATGGAATTTGGAATTGTGAATTTTGCATTTTGAATGCTTATTTTTGACTTTTAGTTATGAATTTTAAAATTTTTATTGTCAATCATAAAATTTGTATTAAAATAATCGAATTTTGAATTTTTGAAAGTGAATTCTTTATTTAGAGTTAAAGTTTTAAAATTCCAAACGCAATGATCATTCAAAATGTTAAGTATTTTTGAAAATTTAAAATGGACCATAATAAATAATTGCGTTAACGTATTGTTTCTTGTATGATTACAAACTTAATTGGCTTATGCCGTCATTTTTCAAAACAATTTCTAAATGAATAATATTTACAGATAGAAATTGAAAACTCTCTTGTAATTTATATAGCGCACTACAATCAGCGACGCAAGCAAACAGCGCGAATAGAACAAATTTGGTTCAAACCAGACACCCAACGCTTGTCCCGGTATATACAGCCTGTATAATACAGGTAAAGGAATCAATCATCTCTACCAGTCCACTCCACAAGTACGACCAGGCCAGTCAAAATCAAACGACTCCAGCAAGCCAGAAAAACCTTGAGTCAAAATCTAAAAAAATCAAGCTAGCCGAAAAGAATCGGAGTCAAAACAAAAACACTCAAGCGAGTCAAAAAAATACTCAAGCGAGTCAAAATAAAATACTCAAGCGAGTCAAATCCAAGAGACTCTTCCCGACTCAAGGATTTAAAATCAGCCTACCTGTGAGCGGATTTTACCTATTTTTACTCTACGGATTTTTTTCCCATCAGACTCAGGCTCCTTGCTAGTCTGCTCAACTCACCACCGAAGAAAAAATCACATGTGCTGTGCTGAGCAGATTTTCTAGTCATCTAATTTGACTCTACTCACCACTTGAGCGATTTTTTTCGGAGCGAGTATGCGGTGCTTGGTGAGTAAGGTTCAAAAAGGAATCTTGATTTTATTTTAAACTCGCTCAGGCTGGGGTGGATTTTTTTCTGTTCCGCCTCACACTCACGTTCGTATGAGCCGATTTTTACTCGTTGAGTTGATTTTTTGCAAGCTTGCTGTTGACTAGGCGGTTTTCAGAGACCAGGAACGATAGGGAGTTGCCTTAAGGTAGTGTTAATGCACGGAGAAAACATGTAACATCGTTATAAAACACAATAGTTTTGTACGATCCCAAATGTTTACCTTTGCGTCATGAAAGAATATATTCGAGAAAAAACATGAGAGGAATGCGTAAATTTAGGGGTGAAAACACCAACAAAATTAGTTCAACAGAAATTCTAAGAGTTTTTTCTCCACCAAACCGCACCTTGTAGTAAATTCCTGTTAACTTTAGCCATACAGGATAACTCTACGTAGAATTCACTTAAAATTTCAATTCAAATTTGAAACACTCGAATCCTGTTATATCTTTGGCCCTTAGACTAGAGATCATAAAATTTTATTTCATTACCAGTACTACAGTTTTATTGGAATAAAATGTGTAAGTTCTTAACAGATTCATGATTGTCCAATAACCCCTTAAAATAAATCGCAATAACTTTTTCACACGCCATAAAAAAAAGGAATTTCGCCCACAGACGACCTAAGGATTTCTATCAAGCACAAATTCCTCAACAATGATGAAATGATGGTGCTTTAAGAATGCAACCTAACCGATCCAAAGCTTAGCCTTAGTGAAAGCCCGTTCCGGATTTAATTTTCGCTCGAAATCACTGCCAGTGCCCATCCTAACTAATCCAAGGCAAAGCCTGTGACCCAACAGATGTCGACCGGAAATCACAGCACCGGAAATCGGAGAGAGCAAGGCCCTCGTTTGAGTTGTTTGTTATTATTATTATTCTTCATCAATACTTGCAATTGGCAGGTTGAAGCGGTGTGTGGGTGGATGAATGAACGTTTCGGTAATCGCTTCGTCATCGTGGCCGGGGAAAAAATGATCCATCATAAATTTATTAATGTTTGGCCCGGCTCAAAATTTGCGAACCGTGGATCGGGGATTTTTCATTTTCGGCAACCTTTGGTTTATTTTTTTTATTTTCCCCAACCCTAGCAGTTGGGGCGGAATGAAGCCCGTCGTTGAACAAATCGGAAAAGTTTTCCCACCCTCGTTTGCGATTTTCCTCTTCATCCACAAATTTTTTTATGCGCGCCAAATGGTGACGTTTTCCAAAAACCAGGCGTCCACCCTAGGCAACGTCTGTAGATTTCCCAGTAATCGATTGTGGGTTTGAGCAATTATTTTGAGCCTGTTTTTGAAGTAAAACTTTTCCCGAGTTATTCTTCTCCGGAACTACTATGGCCAGATTTCTTTCAACAAACTCAATCCATAGCTCAAAGTTTCATTTGTTTCCAGCAGGACCACTCATTATTGGAGACAGCACCGATATTTCGAAATAGAAAAGAGTGGAATGGTTTCGGCTTATTTATTTCGGCATGAAAGAAGTTCAAGAATTAGGCGGAACCATGATTGTTTTTGTTTGTTTCGAAAGTAACCAACAGAAGATTTGAACTTTTTCATTTTGCCTTGAAGTGACTATTGTCGTTCGGTTAAAATTCAATGATGGAATTGAATGTTGACGTTTAATTTAAAGTTTGAGATCAACTAAATTCATGAAGTTTAAAATACGTGAATGGAGATGAATAGAGCGCAAAATGTGTTTGGAGCTGTCATTCTTCCCAAAGCAACTGTCCAACTCCATTTTTGATTGCGTCGATCGATTATTATGAAACTGGTCTGGGTACTAGATTAACATTTTTACATCTCTTGGAATAATTTCAATGATTTTCAATGAAAATTGTCAAAAATACAATTAAATTTGAGAAGAAATCTCTATTTTTTTTTAAATCAAAGTGTCTTCAAGTTTGGAGGAACGTTAGTGTAGGAGATGATTCAGTGTATTCGGCAACACTGAAGATAAATTAAATAAAATTACTGTCAATTGCAATGTTTGTTATTTTGGCAACACTAGGCAAAACAAACAAAACAAAGTCAGTCATTGATCGATTATTTTGAGCGTAGGACGTGTCTGAGTGTTTCTCTGAATTGAGGCTCAAAAGAATCGTAAAATCACCACCACAATGGCGTGGTTGGTAGAATATAGACATAGAGCGCAGAATGTCAAGGCTGCTGCTACAAAAAATTATTTCTGATTCGGCCTCCGGTATGAAAGACGGAATGGCACAGATTTTAAAGGCTGCTGCTAAGAACAAAATTGTTGCTGATTCGGCCACTGAAAAAAGACTGAATGGCTTTGGAAGCGCAGATTTTTAAAGCTGCTGCTGCTGATTGTTTGTTTTGATTTTGCCTTCCAGTGGAAAAAGACAGAATGGATTTGGAGGCGCAGATTTTCAGGCAGCTTCTGTTGATTGTTTGCTATGATTTGGCCATCCGGTGGAAAAAGACGGAATTTGCTTTAGAAGTACAGATTTTAAAGGCTGCTCCTGCTGGTTGTTTGTTATGTTTCCGGTTGATAAAGACGGAATGGCTTTGGAAGCGCAGATTTTAAGGAATGTTGCGGCTGATTGTTCCCATTGCTTTGGCCTTCCGGTGGAAAAAGAGGGAATTTGCTACGGAAGCGCGGATTTTTAAGGCTGTTGCTTCTGATTGTTTGTTTTCGTTTGGATTTCCGTTGGAAAAAGACGGAAAAGGCTAAAGATGCTCAGATTTCTAAGGCATTGCTGCTTCTGATTGTTTGTTAAGATTTGCCGTTCCGGTGGATAAAGCAAAAAAGGCTTTAGAAGCGCAGATCTTTAGGACTGTTGCGGCTAATTGTTTGCTATAATTTGGCCATCCGGTGGAAAAAGACGGAGTGGTTTTGGAAGCGTAGATTTTAAGGAATGTTGCGGCTGATTGTTTATTACGATTTGGCCATCCGGTGGAAAAAAAGGAATCGACTAAATATGCGCGGATTTTTAAGGCTGATGCTGCTGATTGTTAGTTTTGAATTGGCCTTTCGGTGGAATAAACGGAATGGATTCAGAAGCGCAGATTTTCAGGCAGCTTATGCTGATTGTTTACTTTGATTAGGCCAACCGGTAGAAAGAGATGGAATTGGCATAGAAAGCGCAGATTTTTAAGGCTGCTGCTGGGTGATTGTTTGTTTTCGTTTGGATTTCCGGTGAAAAGGACAGAAATGGCTAAAGAAGCGCAGATTTCTAAGACTTTGCTGCTTCTGATTGTTTGATATGATTTGGTTTTCCGGTGGCAAAAGACGGAATGACTTTAGAAGCGCAGATCTTCAGGTCTGTTGCGGCTGATTGTTTGCTATGATTTGGCCATCCGGTCGAAATAGACGGAATAAGCTTTTGAAGTGCAGATTTATAAGGCTGCTGCTGCTGATTATTAGTTTTGATTTGGCCTTCCGGCGAAAAAAGATGGAGTGGATTTGGAAGCGCAGATTTTCAGGCAGCTTCTGCTGATTGTTTGCTATGATTTGGTCATCCGGTAGAAAGAGACGGAATTGGCTTTGGAAGTGTAGATTTTTAAGACAGCTGCTGCTGATTGTTTGTTTTTGTTTGAATTTCCGGTGGAAAAAGACGAAAATGGATAAAGAAGCGCAGTTTTTTAAGGCTGATGCGGCTGATTGTTAGTTTTGATTTGGCCTTCCTATGGAAAAAGACGGAATGGATTTGGAAGCGTAGATTTTCAGACAGCTGCTGCAGATTGTTTACTTTGATTAGGCCTACTGGTAGAAAAAGACGGAATTGGCTAAGGAAGCGCCCGCACATTTTGTGTTGCCAATATCGAATGTTGCCAAAAACGAACGGGGTCTGTTACTATTTTCAAATTTGAACTTAAATCGTGTCTTTTTAAAATTGAATTGAATTTGAGGTGTAAAATGAAATAAAATCTTAAGGAATATAAAATGCTTACCTCGTTAGATGTTCTGTGGCTATAGATAAAATTTATTACAAACGTTTCCACAAATAAACATACCTTTCATTTCGATAAACCACAACAGAATTTTTTTTAAATATTTTCATAACTGCGAAAAATTTAAAACACGAGTTAATTGTTCTCCTATATTTCTTTTCAGGTAAGTTAACATCGCTCAGATATACTGCAACCATACGATGAAACCGAAAATTTTCAACAGGTAACATAAACGAAATCATAAACAACTAACACACAAAAACCAAGATAAATTGCTTCATTCGATCAAAAAAAAGTTTGAAATCAAATATAAAATCAAAATTAAGAAATTTTCATAACAAAAAATAAAAAATACCATTCAATCCTCAATTTTGAATCCTTTTTATCATATTCTAAATTCTTTTGTAATTATATGTATTTATGTTTTTAGATATCTAAGTAGACATTAAAAAAATCATAGCTTAATTTCATACTATTCAAACCAAAATTAACCCGAATCCAACTTTAAACACCAATTAAGTGCTATCTACCATCTCAAATCTCTATTCGAGGTTTTACCACATAGCGTCTCGAGCGTCTGATAAATCCCGGAATCAATCACCGATCCATTCCCAGCTAGCCTCCCTGGCTCTTTAAAGATTCAATCAGCTAAACCTCCTGCAATCGTTGATAAATCTAATCTTCAGGCTCCAATCAAGAACAAGATTGATTTGGAGGATCCTTCTTCATTACCGAACCAGTTAGAGAACGGAACCTCTTGAATGCCGTGCCACTCCAGTGAAACAAGCCTTTCTAGCCAAAAAAAAAAACTGTTGGTGGGGGTGGCATCAGATTTTCTACTCACATCCACACAAAAAGAAAGAGAAAAACGGCATTCCAAACGGGGCCGTGGACTTTTATTTGCCTCCAAATGGAACAGACTTTGAGTCTGATGAATTTGTAGGATCTTTCTGTTGCTCTTTTGCACGTTTGCTGGTGATGGAAGCCGTTTAAAATGGTGTCCTGAAAAGTTTGACCTTCTTCGATGCTTGAAGTTTTTCATAGATTTTTCCAACTCTTAGAAAAATAAAATTAAAGGTCTTACTTTAAAAATGAGGTCCTATTTGAAAAATTGGTTTGACATAAATTTTTAGATTGATTTTTTTTAATGCACAAGACTTAAATTTAACTAAATTGCAAATCAATCGAACAAGGTCAGACACCGCAAATGCAAATACACCCAGGAAATCCTCAGTTTCCAGTTCCAGAGTCCCAGAAATGGGGATTTTTGCACCCGTTCAAGGTTCCATGTCTGACTTTGACTTTTCCGGTCGCTCAGCAAGAAAACCAGAGAAGTTCGCAGAAAATGTTCCGCCAAATTGGAGCGAACGAAAGAAACGCCTCCCGTCGTCGTCGTCTTTTTGGGGTAAATGTTGTTGGAAAATTGGAGATGCGTGCCCGGACCGATTTGACTTGATGAAAGCTTGATTGATAAGGCAAATTCACCCCGATCAATCACACTTGCCTTTGGCCGGGCAAGAAGGTCCAGCCGGGAGTCGTTCACGAACTCTGGTCGGATTTTTTCTCCCTAGAGGGCCTCCCTGGCTGGGTTGGGATTTTCAAGTTTCCTGGAATTGACTTCTGAGCTGGTTCATTCACATTATAAATCAATCAGAAGGGACGTTGGGGATCTTATTACTGCTGCTACTTAAAACACAGAAGGGGTAGGATCCTTTTTTATGCAGAAAATCTAGAGAATACTACTCGTTCTTTAATGTCAATTACTATGGACTAAATCTGAAAAACGTTAAGACATAAAATATCACGACATGCGGGAAGCTTAAATGTTAGTTATTATTAGTTAGTAATAAAACATCCTTCAACCCTCATCCGTCCTTGAAGTTTTTACCCGTTATTGTAACTGGACTGTCATGGAGCGTCGAATTATCAAAGGTAGCTGTTTTTTTAACCTTTTGGCAATTTGCAATTTCTCGAATTTTCTAAGACTTAAATTCAATTTTGCACTGGATTTTTATCCTCCAGAAAGGTAATGTTATTCCGATTCTAGAGGTGCAATTTCATTAGCTCTGCGATACTTAACAAAAATCAGACTTGGAACCTGAAATGGGTGAAAATATCCCCATTTTTGGGACTATGACACTGGAAATTGAAGATTTTCTGGCTGAATTTCCTTTCTGATTAATATATGTAAATTGATTGCAAAAATCTTGCGTGAATATTCTCAAATTCCAGTGCAAGGTTGAATTTAAGCGCATAAAAATCTGAGAAATTGCAAATTCGCAAAAAGATCGAAAAACAGCTAACTTTGAAAATCCGTCAGAAATTCTGTGTTTCGTATTTTTTTAAATTTAAAGATGCAAAAATGTGCCAAATAACGTCAACTTTCCAATCCTCTTTTCAAAATTGATTTAGTATGATTGAAACAATTTTTACGGTTCATTGATTGAGAAGTATGATTTTCACCACTTTATTACATTTTTGTTGTTGCACGATCTCGCAAAACTTCAAATACCAAATATATCCTTATGTGCAACGTATAGCTTCTTACTTCAGCTTTCTTGGAAACTAAGTTATTTTTTTTAGCATTGCGTTGCTGATCAACAGTCTTTTTCCGAGGCATGCTTTTTTTTCTTGACTTCGAATGATGGAAAACTGAAGTGTTGTAACTGAAAATTGCATTGAGAGCATGTTTGAGTTACGTTACGAGGTTTCCAAAACCATAAGTTTTGAAAAAATCGGCAGAAAATCAGGAGAGCTGTTTTATGCTAAGAGTGTTAAATTGACACACAAGGTCTGGTTAAAAAGTCTTTTCCGTGAGGTTTCAAAGTGCACCCATAAAAAAGTATTGATGCAAAATTAAAAATTTCAAGAATTCTTTGAGGTTCCATAATAAGCCAAGCTTCCAATAGTGTTATATTGTCACTAAAGAACGGATTAGGGATAAGTGAAGAAATTATATTTCATCAAATGTAGATATTAAATACTAAACAAAACATATTCAACTCTTTTTTTTATGTAAGCTGTATTGTTTATATGATGGTAATCACTTATTGAAATAAGATGCTTGAAGGACAAATTTACTTTAAAGAATGTTTAAAATTGCTTTTTAGAGCGCTTTCATACGAACATTACTTAATCCAAATCACTGCACTGTAAAAACTCTTACTCTATAAAGAAGTATATGTTTAATCTAGAATATTTCCAACTTTAAAAATGCTGGAGACATAAAAAAATCCTGTTCGATCAGAATGAATTTGTTATTTTTTGTTCTTCTCCTAAAACATTTTTTCTTTATACTTATCAACGATATTTACTGTCGCAGAAGTATTTTTCTAGAAAAGAATCGTGCAAAACTGCCGAATGAATGACTCGTCTTTTTTAATTTTCAGTAAAGAGGGAAGAAAATATACAGGTTCACGAGTGTAAACAAGAATAAACTACACACTATTAATTTTTTGGTGGAATTTTATGTCAAATGGGATGCTCAAAATTGAAGCATCTCTTTTGACATAAAATTACACGAAGAAAGACAGAAACGCTTGAAGCCACAAACTGTCAGACATAAAAAGAAAGACAGATCCGACATAATATTATATCATCGATGATGTAAATTTATGATAAATTGGACGCACATAAGAAAAGCATCTTTATTGACATAAATTTAGATCGTTGCCAAAAAAAAAGAAACAATGAGTTGTGTAAAATTTCGCATTTTGCAAAAACACTTGTAATTAAACGTTAATTAAGTATCAAACTATTGGAATAACAAAAACTCTTCAAGCGATTCCAAAATTTTGAAGCTAAATTAACGTTTTTGAACAAGTATTTTTACAAACTGTGAAATTTTTCACAATGTAATATTTTCTGTATTTATTTTTATTTACATAGTATACCGTCTCACGACAAAACTTGACGAACATAATTCCTATAATTCACTCGGTCCATGGCAACCGTTCTCCAATTCCTCGGGCACCCCACGTTCGCCAGATCACGCTCCACTTAGTCTAACCACCTCGCTCGTTGCGTCCCCGCTCGTCTTGTTCCTACCGGATTCGTAGCGAACACCTGTTTTGCAGGACAGTCGTCCGGCATTCTCGCAACGTGTCTTGCCCAGCGTATCCGGCCAGCCATCACCACCTTTTGGATACTAGGTTCGCCGTAGAGTCGCGCGAGCTCGTGGTTCATCCTTCGCCTCCACACTCCGTTCTCCTGTACGCCGCCAAAGATGGTTCTTAACACTCGTCGCTCGAATACTCCGAGTGTACGCAGGTCCTCCTCGAGCAATATCCATGTCTCGTGCCCGAAGAGAACAACCGGTCTAATGAGCGTCATATACAGGTTACACTTCGTGCGAGGGCTAAGTCTTCTCGACCGCAGTTGCATGTGGAGTCCATAGTAGGCACGACTTCGACTAATTCGCCTCCGGATCTCACGGCTGGTGTCATTGTCTGCGGTCACCAGTGAGCCGAGATAGACAAAGTCTTCGACAATCTCCAGCTCGTCGCCGTCGATCGTGACCTTGTTATTACTGGACAAGCGGGTTCGGTCGGTCACGGATCCGCAGGCCAGAATGTACTTCGCCTTGGACGTATAAATCATCAACCCAATCCTTCCTGCTTCGCGTTTCAGTTTGCGGTAGATGTCTTCCACCGCCGCAGATGATCTGCCGACTATATCAATGTCATCGGCAAAGCAGACTGGATCTGTTGAAAATCGTGCCCCGCATTTCGCCCACCGCTCGTCGAATAACACCTTCTAGCGCCACGTTGAACATCATGCAGGATAGACCATCACCTTGCCAAAGACCCCTGCGCGATTCGAACGAACTCGACAATTCACCCGAAATCCGCACACAGCACTGCGTTCCATCCATCGTCGCCTTGATCAGTCTGATCAGCTTCCCGGAAAAGCCGTTCTCGTCCATGATTCCATGATTCAATAGCTCGTCACGGTCGGTCGTGTCGTATGCGGCTTTGAATTCGATGAATAGATGGTGCGTAGGGCCTTGGTGTTCACGGCATTTGCTTTAATGTGAATATCTGGTCCGTCGTAGACCGTCCCTCCATGAAGTCGGCCTGATGACTTCCCACGAATCTGTTTGCTTGTGGCGTTAGGCGGCGGAGTAGGATTCAGGACAACACTTTGTAGGCGGCATTGAGGACAGTGATCGCTCGGTAGTTCTCACAGTCCAATTTGTCGCCCTTTTTGTAGATGGGGCATATTACACCCTCCTTCCACCCCTCCGGTAGTTGTTCCATGTCCCAGATCCGGACTATCAACCGGTGCCGGTGTAGGCAATCGGCCAACTTGTCCGGGCCCATTTTGATGAGTTCAGCTGCGATACCATCCTTCCCAGCCGACTTGTAACTATGCAGCTGGTGAATGGCTTCCTTAACTTCACTCATCGTTGGGAGTGGCACAACATCGCTGTTCGCTGTGTCGGCGATGTACCTTCCACTACCATCTTGGTCTCCTGCATGTGCGCCGTTCAGGTGTTCATCGAAGTGCTGCTTCCACCTTTTGATGACATCACGATTGTCCGTCAGGATGCCTCCGTCCTTATCCCAGTACGTTTCGGCTTGCGGTATAAAGCCTTTACGGGATGCGTTGAGTTTCTGAAAGAACTTTCGTGTTTCTTGGGAACGATGCAGCTGCTCCAGCTCCTTGAGCTCCTCCTCCTCCAGGCGGCGCTTTTTCTCTTGGAAAATTCGGAATCGCTGCCTCTTTCGCGTCGGTGATTTTGCACATTTCGACGGGTGCCTCTTTGTACTACTGCCGCCCGCGCGGCATTCTCTTCGTCCATCACCCTTCTACACTCCCCGTCGAATCAGTCGTTCCATCGAGTTCGCTCCACATAACCGATTCTCCGCAGCACTGTTGATGGCTGTCTTGATGGTATCCCAGCAGTTCTCGAGAGGGGCTTCATCAAGCTCGCCCTCTGCCGGCAGCGCTGCTTTGATCGATTGCGCATAGTCTGCCGCGACCTCGTAGGCTTCAGTTCTGCGATATTTAACCGAGGCGTGTGTCGGTTTCGTGTGTGGTTCACTACGGAGAGTTTTTGGCGCATCTTCACCATTACCAGATAATGGTCTGACTCGATGTTGGCGCCTCGACAGGATCTGACGTCGATGATGTCCGAGAAGTGCCGGCTGTTGATCAAAACTTGGTAGATCTGTGATTGCGTTTGGTACGGTGATCTCCAGGTGTACTATTGTGGGAGGCGGTGCTGGAAAAAGGTACTACGTACGGCCAATCGTTTGGAGGCGGCGAAATCTATAAGTCGGAGGCCGTTTTCGTTGGTCAGCTGGTGTGCACTGAACCTTCCAATTGTCGGTTTGAATTCCTCCTCCTAGCCGACCTGAGCATTAAAATCCCCGATGACGACTTTGATATCATGTTCTGGGCAACGGTCTTATTCACGCTCCAGCTGCGCGTAAAATTCGTCTTTGTCGTCACCGGTACTTCCGAGGTGAGAGCTGTGCACGTTGATGATGCTGATGTTGAAGAAGCGACCCTTGATCCTCAACCGGCTCATTCATGGGTTGATCGGCCACCACCTGATCACGCGCTTATGCATCTTTCCCATCACAATAAAAGCTGATTCAAGCTCGTGTGTTATGCCGCAGCTCTGGTAGTCGGCACGACCATCTGGGTACGTTCATACCGTGGAGCCCTTCCAGCATACCTCCTGCAGCGCTACGATGTCGAATTTGCGGCTCTTCAATTCATTGGAGCGCGCGTGGGTACCGCCCACAAAATTTAGAGATCGGCAGTTCCAAGTTCCTAGTTTCCAATCAATAGTCCCTTTTCGTCGCGTGGGTCTTGGCCGATTTCCATCCGAAATTTGTTGTTCGTTGCTTGTGTTGCTTATGGCCCGCACCTGACCCCACTGTCTCGCAGGAGGACCGTCGTGATATCGCTTTTTTTTGTCCCGAACCCCACCAGGACGTTGTTGTACTCCGCACGCTGCCCCTATCTCAGTCTGCATGCGACCAAAGCATCTACCGGGGTTGGGTACCCGATCTCCGCTAAGGTTTCTCGCACCCTAGCTTGCACCACGAGGAGGTAGAGAATCGGAGTAGTAAGACACGAGGTGATATGACTACTACCCGTAGGTTGGGTGTTGGGGTCTCGAGTTGTACATTGTCTACCGTTCGCCAGCCATAAATAAAAGTGCTGTCAGGAAGTGAGAATCGAATTCACTACTCCATTTTTACATCGTCTAGCCAATCCCACATCTTAAGCAGTGTACTACCTGAGCCGGATGGAAGATAAGGGATAATTTTCATAGTGTCTCTACTACATTTCTGGCGTTTGGTTGGTAGTTTATTCCATCATCCTTTCAAGGAAGTCCTTAGTCTTGTTCAAGGATCGAGATAGGGAATGACTGAAAACGAGAAAAGGTTTTTTACTTTGCGTATGTATGTAAGGCATCCAGTTACATACACACGCACAGCTGCTAAAGTCGGGAAACTTGGCCGGATGTTGTTTGTCGGTAGATTGAAATAAGGCAATGTTTTTTTAGCTTTTACTACTTTTTCTGTTCTTTTCTGATGCCAATTATGCTGTAATACCGAGAACTCATGATTGGAGTAAAGCCTGAATTTTGGGTGTATGCATGTCAACTGACCTTTCGCGCTCATCTAATTTTGCTTTTGAATTTTGGTGTTCTACATTCAACACCACTTCTGTAGAAGTGTTTAGCGTACTTCCCTGCACAAGCAGAGAAAGTTTAGCGATACTCTAAAATTATAAACTTTTTCCAACATTGTGCAACGTGTATGTATGTTGAACCAGTTCCAATGTTGGCAATCATTCTTTTCCTACCAGAGAGAGAAAAACTCAACCAGTACAAGGTTAACATAATTGAATTGAATTTCGTGCAGTAGGTATAACTGCAAAACCGGGGGACCTCCATTTGGTGGAGTAGTAGGTCAACTCTAATCAAATGCACAAAACTTAGCTGGCAGAGACGACCGGTGTGACTCAAAAACTGTGCCAAACAAATCAAACAGCTAGCAGGCACGAGCTGGGCTGTTGACAACAACGTTAAAAGGGTAGGGAGGGGGTCCTTTTTTGATCCTACCTGCACCACCCGGTGGCAAATGCACTGGGGCTTGCATTATCCTCGTGCCAGTTATGCAAACTGCCCCGACAGGTGTGCGTGGTTTCATGCAAGCGTGATTTGAATTCATTCGCAATTTTTTTTTTTAAATGCAACTCATACGTCGATTCAGATTCATTGCAGTCGGAAAGAATGGAGCTTCGATTTCGATACAGGGAATAAGAAAAACTGCAAAATGTGATTATGGAAATTAAATTTGTTTCTGGTTGATTTTAGTTTTTAATTATTGAATACAAGGACAAGGTCACAAAGAATTTCGACTAATAAATGCATAAAATGGTTAGTTAAAAGCTGATTCAAATTGTTTATGCCAAAAAATTCTTCTAAAGTTTGGATGATAAATTTAAATATTGCTTTTCGGAATTACTTTTTTTATTTTTCTCTTTTTAAGTTTTGATCCTAAACGATTATAAGTATTGACAGAACGTTTGATTAGCATAATTCCAAAGTTTGTACTATAACTTTGAGCATCCAACAACTGCTCGTCGATGACGTCATTCCAAGTGGGATTAATTGCTGGTCACTCGCACGACACGCCAAGTCAAATGGGTGGTTTACGCAAACCCATTCATTACATCTCGAGCCTGTCAAAACTGCGTTAAAATTACCACTTGTACTCGATCTCGGCGAACGACAAACACGAAACGTCTAATTCTATTAGCCTGCGGGCGAATGAAAACACCATCAGCAACATGCAGCAAGATTGCTCCAGAGAACCTTTATTGCATTCTCAACTCAGCTCAGCACAACCGCCAAAGGATAATCGAGCAGCTCTTGAGGGACCCCTCGCTCGCTCGAGTCCTTTATCAAGCTGTTAGGTTGTCGACAGGGCTTATCATTAACGGGCGGCCCACGGACACGCACACGTGGCAGCACAAAATGATTATTTCCCTAACATATTGTTAAGACCCCCCCCCCCCCCCTTCTTACGTGTTTCCTCATCAGATTTGGCCGAGTGGAAGTGCATCCTTCTTCGGTTGATCTTGAGAACATGCCCTTTGTGAGCATGTGTGTGTCAGACAGCGAGAGAGAGTCTTAGGCATACAAAATGTACAGCAGCGTGGTTGAGTTCAATCAAATCCTGGCAAAGGGCGCATTTGGCTGGTGCACTACAAATTGCAGCTGCTTTCTGGTGGCTTCTAAAGGTTCCGGAGGTATTTTGTCATGTTATGGTTAGGACTAACGGGCATGCATTATTCCCATCATGTGTAGACGCGGAGTCTTACTGGGGAGAATTTTTAGTAAAAATTTTTGATTTCAATTCGAGCTTCTTGTAATACTCTTCTGTAAATATAGGTTATCAATTTCTAATTGTATACCTATTTTTATACATCGTCTTCAAGAGCCTGAAAGAACTGTAAACCCTAATCTGTTCATAAGGGTCAATATGACACTAATGTAAGTTTGGCGGCCTGTAACTGTTTTTGGGTGCATCAAAAAAAAAAAAAAAAATAGGGGACAATCAACGCATTCTTGTAATCATGAATTTTGTATCATAACTTTTTTATGGACGCTTCCTGAAAGCTTAAGGAAAAACCTCAAGAAAACCTCATAATGTTACTCGAATATGTTTGTTTACCTACAATACTTCAGTTTTCCGTTATTCAAAGTCTGAGAAATGAAATCCGAAAAAACATGCTTCGGAAAAAAGACTGTAGCTCAGCTCAAAGTCCAGCCAGATAAATTTTGTAAAGAGAATTGAAAAGTTGATGTTATAAGGCACATTTTTGCATCTTTGGATTTCCAAAAAACGAAACACAGCCTCATGAAGCCTAATAACTTTTTTTATCTTAACTCTTATCGAAAAGCAGTCTTCAGATGAAATATTTGTCTTAATGTAGGCTTTAAGAAAAACCATATTCAAAAGCCTACATTATAACCTTAAAAATGATGAAAATCTGGTTGAGCGTCCCCTACCGTGATCCGATCTCACCCAAACTTAGCATGAGATCTTGTTCTAGGCCTAGGATCAATTTTAGCCTGCAGCGCATAACATTTCAAAGGATTTTAATTTCCCATACAAATTTGTGGCAGTCTAATGCATATTCACCATCAAACATCAGTTTAAGACACATTCCACACGCTTGTTCCGCTCAAAAATCTCAAACTTGTCAATAATTTTGATAGTTCAAATGAAACAAAACCATCAAAAACATGTTTTTACATGTTTTATATAATTATGAGAAATGTATAGTTATCAGTCGATTTGGGAGATCATTAATTATGGGTCTTAGATAAACCTTTATAGGTACCTATCGAATCAGCTCGACGAGTTCATACGATGTCTGTGTATTTGTGTGTATTAGTGTGGTTTTTTGTAAACTTTGCTCCACATGTTTTTGCGAAACTGGGCAGTACAATAAAAATAAATGATTTTTTCCCTCTTCAATGTATTAAAAGAAGACAAAAAAAAACCAAAATAGTTTGAAAAAAAAGCTTCATACAAATTATCATAAAATGATCACTCCAAAAAACGTGTCTATTTGGCTTGCTAGCCACATCCAGCAATCACTAATTGAGGTTATCGTATACATATATGACGTCAAACTAAGGTTATCGTATATATGACGCCAAAATATACATGACTTCAAAGACACGATGGGCGCGCTCGCTGTGTGTAGTGGTAAAATTAACAGCCTTCACTCCCACTCATGATGTCATCATGACATCAAAAGGAGTAGGAGGAAGGAATAGGAGGGATTCAAAGATTTCTACAAGCTAAATTAAAAAAAATGTTTGTACCAGTTTAGTTTTAACCGAACCTGTTTCTAAAATTTTGGAGCCGAAACTCCAAACTTAATATGGATTTTCATAAAGGGGTACTAGTACGACCCCGAACTTATCATATTCAATCGATGGGTATTGAATCCCCCATCCCATACTTCTGCAGCGATAGCGGGCTTCGATACTCCGATTATGTCGTTCGTGGTCATGCCATTTAGCATGAGAGAAATTGAGTTGGTGTGCATCGTCCGAATCATACGCACAAAATTTCTTCATTTAGTAGCATTGACTCAAACTTTTAGCCTGTACCCAAACCGCGATCGTTTTGTGCTAAAATATAAGAAGGGCGACGACGCAAGCGGGAATCTGTCAGAAAATTTTGTAGTAAATTTGGAAAAGGGCAAACGCACCAAATGTAAACAAATCTAGCATAACATTTCATAAGGGCGAAACTGACAGTAAACTCGGAACGAGAAAAACGCCTTTGAAGTTTCGGAACGTCTAATCAAATCCTGTTGGAACATCGCGAGGGGAAGGGGGGGGGGGGGGATAATAAAAAAATAATGCGAAAAACAAATAAATTGGAAAAAATTGCACTAATGTTTGTGTGCAACAAAATTGCATATTACATCATTGCACCAAATCTGTAAATCAAGTTATTTTTCATCAAATAAATCAATTAAATCAAAAGTGCAAAAGGTGAAATAACTCCCATCTTCCAAAATTTGATTTTTCGTCTTGTAATCTTTCGGATTTTTGATTTTTTTTTTTCAAAATTTACAAAAAAAATATTTCAAACTTTATTTATCCCTTCGGGTTTTTTTGGAAATTTCGGGGTGACAAAAAAATTGAGCTGTATACATTACGTCTTTGGACGATACTTTTTCACCCAGCTGACAACTCGATTTGTTTACATTTGGCCGTGCGTTCTTTTGAAATAATCGATACCGCTGCTGATCTCATGCTGGGTAGCGAAAATAAAACCTTATTGAAAAAAAATCAATGTCATACAGAGATCAATTCATCAATTCAGTAGTAGCATTTATCATGACAAGTTGTTGAATATCGAAAATACATATTTTAAACATTCCCGAGTATAAGTTGTTATTAAAATTAGTTGTTAAGAAAATTGACAAAACATATTGTCGAAATTTATGAAACAGAAAAATCTGTCAAAATAGACAAAATTAAAAACCTGACAAAAATGACAAAATTGAAAAAATGCCTGAATTGAGGATATTGACAAAATCAACCAAATTGACAAAATTGACAAAATTGACCAAATTGACAAAATTGACCAAATTGACAAAATTGACAAAATTGACAAAATTGACAAAATTGACAAAATTGACAATATTGACAAAATTGACAAAATTGACAAAATTGACAAAATTGACAAAATTGACAAAATTGACAAAATTGACAAAATTGACAAAATTGACAAAATTGACAAAATTGACAAAATTGACAAAATTGACAAAAATGACAAAAATGACAAAATTGAGAAAATTGACAAAATTGACAAAATTGACAAAATTGACAAAATTGACAAAATTGACAAAATTGACAAAATTGACAAAATTGACAAAATTGACAAAATTGACAAAATTGACAAAATTGACAAAATTGACAAAATTGACAAAATTGACAAAATTGACAAAATTGACAAAATTGACAAAATTGACAAAATTGACAAAATTGACAAAATTGACAAAATTGACAAAATTGACAAAATTGACAAAATTGACAAAATTGACAAAATTGACAAAATTGACAAAATTGACAAAATTGACAAAATTGACAAAATTGACAAAATTGACAAAATTGACAAAATTGACAAAATTGACAAAATTGACAAAATTGACAAAATTGACAAAATTGACAAAATTGACAAAATTGACAAAATTGACAAAATTGACAAAATTGACAAAATTGACAAAATTGACAAAATTGACAAAATTGACAAAATTGACAAAATTGACAGAATTGACAAAATTGACAAAATTGACAAAATTGACAAAATTGACAAAATTGACAAAATTGACAAAATTGACAAAATTGACAAAATTGACAAAATTGACAAAATTGACAAAATTGACAAAATTGACAAAATTGACAAAATTGACAAAATTGACAAAATTGACAAAATTGACAAAATTGACAAAATTGACAAAATTGACAAAGAATACAAAATGAGAAAAATGACAAAAATGACATGAAAGTCAAAAATTACACAAATGACAAAAAATATTTTAAAAAAATTACATAACATATTGAAAAAATTGATGAAACAATTGATCAATTGGATGAAACTGACCAAAATTGTCCAAATCCACCTTTTCTGCCGAATGGACAAAATTGGAAAAGAAAATCACAAACTTCTCTTAAACTTGACTTAAAACTATATATCAAAATTTAAAAATAACTAAATTGAAAAAATGGCAAAGAAGTTTTTCGACTTTAATTTTTGGGCAACACGTGCGCCATCTATAATAAATTCTATGAATCACAATTTTATCAAACCAGTGCTCTTTTTTATTACGTTTTCTGATTCCTGAAGCTTGACCTTCAAAATAAATCAAAGGTTTTTTTATTTGATTGAAGTTTTATCGAATTTAGCTGGTTGTCCTCCTTAGGCAAAAAATCAACATATTTTATTTTCATCACTTCTTTACAGTTTTTGCGAAATGGCACAATTCCAGATCCATATAAAACAGAGTATAAACTTTTTGGGAGCTATTGAAGTTCTTTGCAGTAATCAGTCGCATTTAGAGGCAGTTTTTTGTGTTTTTATCCATTCATTTCGTCAATAGTTATGAAACATTGAATGATTTGCAGCATTCTCAAGTAGGTACTAGGTACCAAATTTTTCAATTTTTTCTTCTTGTTTATCTCCGGCAAATACATACTAATCAACGAAAAGTTTCTGACTGGAAACTTTCCAGGTGATCACTAGAGAGTACGTTTTGCTTTCTAGAATTAATTAATCTTGAATAGACGGAGGCCAGTAAATTTGTCCACTGAAGAGGAGATAATGCCATAGTAGTTTGAAACGTATAGACAACTGGTAAAAAAGTTTTGATCATTCGAAAACTCGCCGAAAAAAGTCGATTAATTAATTCACTATCTATCGCAGTGATAAACAAAAAAAATCCGTATTTTGTTCATTCACCGGTGGGCAGCTTTTCTACCTTGTAGAAATGAAGTCAGGCCTTCTTAAACGATTAACCATGTGAACTTTCGTCGAATAGTTGGTTTCCCACTTTTTTTTTGTCTCTTAGTCAGACTTTCCTGGATTTTTCTCGATCCTGCCCAAAAAATTTTGTTAATGAACTTCAGTATTGATCGATATCTCTAAAACGACTAAGCAGATTGTCACCAAATTTTGTACACGTACACTTTTCATTATTAGGTAGCTAGGCTGAAAATTTCATCATTTCATCATTCATACCTTCAAAATTTATTCACGAAACAAAATGTAGCATTTTTTCGATTTCAATCCTTGTGCTTTGAAAGCTATTTTGACCCTCCAGATGGTCGGATTTTTAAAAATCGAACATTATTCAGTCTATTTTTTAATTTGTTCGTAATTTTCAAATAAAAAACAAAATTTTTTTTTTGGTGAATCATCAAATAAAGACCTTGAGAAACAATATTTTTTACGTATGATTCCTCAAAGTTTTGCTATTCAAGTGCCAGTCAAAAGGAAAAGTTAGGAAAATATACTGAAAATTTATGATTCTACAAGACAGAATAACACAGTATCACTTTTCAAAGTGTACATGGTTCGTCAATTGAACTGCTACATTACTTCAACAGTAATTATTTCGTTGCACACGAAATAGAATTGAACGAACCCTCGTCGCTTTGTTTACATTAAGTCTTAGCTATCATTGGATGTAAGTGTAACTTTTGTAATCAGGAACAGAAACGTAGCGCTGTGGTTGCCTTGTTCCTAGCTGGCAAACGGCAGAAGGACATAGTTCGTGAGCTGTCCGATATAAGTGTGTGCAGAAGTTTTGTATACCGTACTGTTAAAATATACCTGGAGACAGGAAGTGCCAAAAAACAGTATGGTGGGGGACGCCGACCTACTGTGGTGACACTTGCCATGGCGAAGATCGTCAAGAAACGCCTTAAGAGAAATCCTCGTCGTAGTGCCACTAAATTGGCAGAGGATCTCAATATATCAGATCAAGGTCTCCGTTGAATCCTGAAAGATAAACTTCAGACTAGAGATGTACCGAATATTCGGTCGACCGAATATTCGGCGCCGAATATCGCAGAAAAACCGTTAAGCCGAATATTCGGCTCACCGAATAGTTGAGCTAAGTATTCGGCCGAATAGGCCGAATAGGCCGAGTATCTACTACAGACTTGTAAATTTTTCAAATAATTTTTGATAATTCATAAATTATCTCAATGTAATGTTGTAAAAGCTACACAATCATTAAAAACTTATGGTTTCAGCACAACATCTAAGGTGTTTCCGCGTATATTTCACTGTATTTCGTACAGGAAAATGCTGGACGGTATCGCTTTATACTTTGATTATAGTGTATCCCAAATTTTCTGGATATATTCAGGCTTGTCCATAAATCCAGTAAAGCACCCAGTTAAGTCAAATCTGGTCGGAATGTTCAGATATTGTTAAATATTTCCCGAGGTTTGCTCTGGTTTATTCAGATTATTTGCTGAATCAAATAAAAAACTCAGATTCCTATTTTAAATTATTTAGGTTTTGTGTTAAATTTTTCAAAAATTTCATACATATATTTTGCCCTTTCTAATTTTTATTTTTTAAAAAATCGTTCTGGTTGCCTGACCGTCTGGATAAGTATGGTATGCTTAAGGTTAAAGATAATCAATCTTTTCAACAACTATTTTAAAGATATCTTGCTCAAATTCGACCATCATCTAATTCAACATCAGAGAAGCAATTTCAAATAGCTTGGCACCTGTTTCGACATGTTTTATCACAGATTTCACAGGAACACTATCGCATTGGTGATAATCGCCCTCGAAGCGACTAGTCATGTGATGTCTTTTCAGTTATTGGTTATTCATTTTATAAATCGAAAGACCCCCACTTAAAAAATATCTTGTAATACATCATCCGATAATATCATCTGGTTGAAAATAATCGACTAAAAACATGGAGGCATTAATATGGAAGAAATAGAAAGCATTAAAATAATCGCTTTAGGTTTTTTCATTGAAAACTCTATAGAATATTCGACCGAATATTCGGCCGAATATTCGGCCGAATATTCGTTTGGCCGAATAGTTGAAAAGGTCAATATTCGGTATTCGGCCGTTCGCCGAATACCACTATTCGGTACATCTCTACTTCAGACCAAGCTCTACAAGATCCAAAAGGTTCAAGTCCATACTGTGAAGCGGAAACAAGAACGGCTAAAAAGAGCGAAGGCGCTGCTGAAGAGGGCTGCGGAAGGAAGGTTGAAGAATACCGTGTATACCGAAGAGAACTCTTCACCGTACAGCAGTTCGTGAATAAGCAGAACGACAGAGTTTGGTTGCTAGACAGATCACGAAGCCATGCCGACTTGCTGACGGCCACCCGGCGACAGAAACCAGCATCGGTGATGGTTTGGGCCGGAATCACCCGTGATGGCCAGACTCCGCTGGTTTGTGTCCCTGAAGGAGCGAAGATCAACGAAAATACATATCGGGAACTAGTTCTACAGAATGTCGTCAAACCGTGGGCACGTCGACATTTTGGTTCAAGAGATTGGGTTTTCCAACAGGACTGCGCAGATTGCGCAACATTTTCCACGGTTCATTTCGAGATCCGAGTGGCCGGCGAGTTCGCCAGACCTGAACCCTGTGGACTTCGCTGCTTGAAGTATGTTGGAGGCCGAAGTCTGCTCTAAGAAACATGAAGGTGTGGAGGTCCTGAAGCGACATCTTGTGGCAGCCTGGGATAAAATACCACAAGAACACCTGCGGACCTCATACGACGCATTCCTCGACCGTCTGTGTTTAAGGGTGGTTAAGGGCAGACAAGTCGAACTTTACCAGTGAATTTTGAAAAAAATAATTTGTTTTCAAGGAAATTTAATGAATTTGAAATTGTTTGTTGTTGTTTTGATCAATTTATATGTTTATTTCAATTTAGCACTACATTTGCCGGACCCTATACATAAAATATGAAGGCTCTAAAGAATTTTGTTTTGTTTTGTTTTTTTTTAACTGTGACCCAGAGATGGGTCTTGCTTGACTCAAACATTCAGTTAGCGAAACTTTTTTTTGTAGAGAAATGAATCCAACTGTGTAAGATGAAATTTCAGGGACTAGATAAGAGAAAATCGATGTTGAAAAACATGCGAAAAAAAATTTCGCCTTGTCTCCCGGTGAGACTTGAACCCACATCTTGCGCCTCTCCGGGGCCCATGTATTAACATTCTACTACAGGAGACCAACCTTCTCATATCCTTCACGGGTTGTCAGTCATGATGAGAAATGATGCGTTTGCCTTATTTGGATATCCAGCCAATTTCGGTGTTTGGCACCGCCTTATTTCTATTTATCTAGTCCCTGAAATTTCATCTAACACAGTTGGATTCATTTCTCTACAAAGAAAAGCTCTAAAGAATTTTTCAGAATAACTTGAAATTTTCGTGACGTGAATTCAGTACACTACCGTACAGTACAGTACAGTACTGTTTTAAAGAGTGAATTCAAAACTTTAAAGAAACATAACTTTGATCGTTATTGTTCAATTGAGAAGCTTTGAAACTCAAATTGTGGGAAATTATTTTCTCTTCATTTTATTTAAAGACACTAACATCCTATTTCCACAGAGAGAACAGGAAATCAAAGTGGTATGTTCTGAAGTAAAAAATGGTCAATTCTAGTGTGAATTCACATCACAAAAGTAATCGATCACAACACAAACAACTTAAACTTTTAAATATTTATATTTAAGTATTCATGCAACTAACCTAGAGGAATTTCGAAGCCCATTACTAGTTTGAACAAAAATATTAATTGATAATTAAAAAGTATACAATTTTCAAATATAAAGCTCAAAACCCGTTTTGGCAACTACAGATATAAAATTAAATTTCTTTTTCTATTTTTTTCAATTTTTTTGCTTACAATCTTTAACAAAAAAGTTTTGAATCGCTGTGACCTGCCGGTATCGAAATTACACGCTCATTTATATTTAACATTAGTTGGTTTATCCACTTTAGCGCTTCAATTCGTCCCGACGCTACACCTCATGGACATAAAATGTTTAGCATTTGAAGTTGTAAGTTCTCGACGTCTTGATGTCATTGATGGGTAAATCGATTATAGCCTGGTTCCGCAGTAGTAGGTTACAGCGTAAAAACTTAGTTTATAAAACTGTGTTTCGTATTTTGAAAATCTAAAAATGCAGAAATGTGCTAACTTACGTAAATTTTTCAATCCTCTTTTCAAAGTTTATCTGGTGACTTAAACATTTTTAACGGTTTATTGTCAATAAAAAATTCAAAAAAATAATCATATTCTTATATGCAACGTAAAGCTTCTAACTATATTCTAATGTATTGGTTTTAGTCAGGAGTGTCAAATTGACACTCCAGTGACTGTAACGGCTAAAAATTTCTGGAACGGATGAGGGCTAAGTCGCAGTTACATTTAATGATTCCATCTATTAAGTATGCTACATTTACGCTATTCGATTGCGCAAGTGATAGCTAAGTATTCCTTGCAGTGATTATCAATTAGGTGAAACGCTTCTCTAATTCTGTTTTCTTCGCATATTGTGTAAGAAGCGAAATTTATGTGGACCAGTTTCAAGCAATTGATGGAGTATTTTTAAAGATTTTTTTACGACAAACATCTTTTAAAATTTTTTTTTCAGTTATTATTTCAAAAGGATATTTTAATTTTATTAATTTAAAAATCACCGTTCCTTATCCCGATTGGCATGCACTTCGAAACTGCTAGTTTGTTGATATCCGTGCCCTGAGTTGGCGAACCACAGTTCAAGAGCTAGTACCGATTTTGTACTCCGCGCGGGGCACCTCTCATATATCCGAGCGAGATGGCGTGCCGCTAATGATTAATGTTGCATAATTCCCGGTCAAATTAATTCCGTACCGATTTGTGATAAGAGCGAATGAAAATGAGGGGTTTTATCGTGTGGGTTCTGATTTAATGTGTATGACTAAGTTTGCGGGGGGCAGCGAGTGGCCCGAAGCCAAATCGTATTTAGCTAGCTGGAGGGTGCTATCCTTCCCTAATACCGCCATTTCGCGCCCGTTACGTATGTGTTCGTTTTCGAACATGCTGGGGTAAAAGTAGTAAGGCAAAACGAGTCATCCTTAAATCACGTAATTGTTGATAAAAATTGTAATATTTGATGGTATATTCTTATTTATTAAAAAGTATTGTGAAGAGTTTCAAACAAACTAGAACCTGTAATATGATTATATGGACGACAACAAACCTGAAGGGAGGAAAGGTGAAGTGGAAATCATCCTCACACCTAGCTGATCTGACTGAACCCCACTTTTCGAGGCATGGCATTTTTGATTGATTTAATAACAGTTAAGCTGCGTTTGGAAATGTGATACGTCATTGAGCTGAGATTCGGACAAATGGCTTTGTGCTATCAATACCGGGTAATCGGGGTCAATTATGTTCATTAGTTATCAGTTGTTTTTGTTTGGTTTTGATTGAAGCGATTATTAAGGGCTTTGCCATTTGCCTTTGACATGTGTTTTTGAACGGGGTGATTTAAGAGGGATGAAATAAAAACAATGTGAATCGAGTAAATGAAATCCATGATGAATTGCACATGAATTTTTAAATCTGTACTCAAAATAATGGAATTGAACTCTTCGCTTAAGTAAACCAGGATTGCAAACATAAATTTTCAATTACCGTTTCTATACTTCCGATACTAAATTCTATTCCGAAGCTATCGATTCTCTATTAAAATTCCTGAATTTATTTATCTAATCTTCAATTTGAAAATCTCAATTCAAAACTAAATTTTAGAATAATCAATTTTGAATAACTAATTATTGAATTCTCAATTTATAATTTAAAACCTAGAATCCAACATCAATTGTTAGAACTCAGTTCTAAATTCTCGGCTTGAGATTTAAAAATTTAAATTCTTGTTTCAAAGTTCTCAATTCTGTACTCTAAAATTCATTTTTAAATTATTATTCACTAAAATGACAAAAAGGATAATATCGACAAAATTGACAAAAATGACCAAAACGAAAAAATGGTATAAATAACAAAAATGACAAAAATGACAAAAATGACAAAAATGACAAAAATGACAAAAATGACAAAAATGACAAAAATGACAAAAATGACAAAAATGACAAAAATGACAAAAATGACAAAAATGACAAAAATGACAAAAATGACAAAAATGACAAAAATGACAAAAATGACAAAAATGACAAAAATGACAAAAATGACAAAAATGACAAAAATGACAAAAATGACAAAAATGACAAAAATGACAAAAATGACAAAAATGACAAAAATGACAAAAATGACAAAAATGACAAAAATGACAAAAATGACAAAAATGACAAAAATGACAAAAATGACAAAAATGACAAAAATGACAAAAATGACAAAAATGACAAAAATGACAAAAATGACAAAAGTGACAAAAATGACAAAAATGACAAAAATGACAAAAATGACAAAAATGACAAAAATGACAAAAATGACAAAAATGACAAAAATGACAAAAATGACAAAAATGACAAAAATGACAAAAATGAAAAAAATGAAAAAAATGACAAAAATGACAAAAATGACAAAAATGACAAAAATGACAAAAATGACAAAAATGACAAAAATGACAAAAATGACAAAAATGACAAAAATGACAAAAATGACAAAAATGACAAAAATGACAAAAATGACAAAAATGACAAAAATGACAAAAATGACAAAAATGACAAAAATGACAAAAATGACAAAAATGACAAAAATGACAAAAATGACAAAAATGACAAAAATGACAAAAATGACAAAAATGACAAAAATGACAAAAATGACAAAAATGACAAAAATGACAAAAATGACAAAAATGACAAAAATGACAAAAATGACAAAAATGACAAAAATGACGAAAATGACAAAAATGACAAAAATGACAACAATGACAAAAATGACAAAAATGACAAAAATGACAAAAATGACAAAAATGACAAAAATGACAAAAATGACAAAAATGACAAAAATGACAAAAATGACAAAAATGACAAAAATGACAAAAATGACAGAAATGACAAAAATGACAAAAATGACAAAAATGACAAAAATGACAAAAATGACAAAAATGACAAAAATGACAAAAATGACAAAAATGACAAAAGTGACAAAAATGACAAAAATGACAAAAATGACAAAAATGACAAAAATGACAAAAATGACAAAAATGACAAAAATGACAAAAATGACAAAAATGACAAAAATGACAAAAATGAAAAAAATGAAAAAAATGACAAAAATGACAAAAATGACAAAAATGACAAAAATGACAAAAATGACAAAAATGACAAAAATGACAAAAATGACAAAAATGACAAAAATGACAAAAATGACAAAAATGACAAAAATGACAAAAATGACAAAAATGACAAAAATGACAAAAATGACAAAAATGACAAAAATGACAAAAATGACAAAAATGACAAAAATGACAAAAATGACAAAAATGACAAAAATGACAAAAATGACAAAAATGACAAAAATGACAAAAATGACAAAAATGACAAAAATGACAAAAATGACAAAAATGACAAAAATGACAAAAATGACAAAAATGACAAAAATGACAAAAATGACAAAAATGACAAAAATGACAAAAATGACAAAAATGACAAAAATGACAAAAATGACAAAAATGACAAAAATGACAAAAATGACAAAAATGACAAAAATGACAAAAATGACAAAAATGACAAAAGTGACAAAAATGACAAAAATGACAAAAATGACAAAAATGACAAAAATGACAAAAATGACAAAAATGACAAAAATGACAAAAATGACAAAAATGACAAAAATGACAAAAATGAAAAAAATGAAAAAAATGACAAAAATGACAAAAATGACAAAAATGACAAAAATGACAAAAATGACAAAAATGACAAAAATGACAAAAATGACAAAAATGACAAAAATGACAAAAATGACAAAAATGACAAAAATGACAAAAATGACAAAAATGACAAAAGTGACAAAAATGACAAAAATGACAAAAATGACAAAAATGACAAAAATGACAAAAATGACAAAAATGACAAAAATGACAAAAATGACAAAAATGACAAAAATGACAAAAATGACAAAAATGACAAAAATGACAAAAATGACAAAAATGACAAAAGTGACAAAAATGACAAAAATGACAAAAATGACAAAAATGACAAAAATGACAAAAATGACAAAAATGACAAAAATGACAAAAATGACAAAAATGACAAAAATGACAAAAATGACAAAAATGACAAAAATGACAAAAATGACAAAAATGACAAAAATGACAAAAATGACAAAAATGACAAAAATGACAAAAATGACAAAAATGACAAAAATGACAAAAATGACAAAAATGACAAAAATGACAAAAGTGACAAAAATGACAAAAATGACAAAAATGACAAAAATGACAAAAATGACAAAAATGACAAAAATGACAAAAATGACAAAAATGACAAAAATGACAAAAATGACAAAAATGACAAAAATGACAAAAATGACAAAAATGACAAAAATGACAAAAATGACAAAAGTGACAAAAATGACAAAAATGACAAAAATGACAAAAATGACAAAAATGACAAAAATGACAAAAATGACAAAAATTACAAAAATTACAAAAAATAAAAATAACAAAAATGACAAAAATGAAAAAAATGAAAAAAATGACAAAAATGACAAAAATGACAAAAATGACAAAAATGACAAAAATGACAAAAATGACAAAAATGACAAAAATGACAAAAATGACAAAAATGACAAAAATGACAAAAATGACAAAAATGACAAAAATGACAAAAATGACAAAAATGACAAAAATGACAAAAATGACAAAAATGACAAAAATGACAAAAATGACAAAAATGACAAAAATGACAAAAATGACAAAAATGACAAAAATGACAAAAATGACAAAAATGACAAAAATGACAAAAATGACAAAAATGACAAAAATGACAAAAATGACAAAAATGACAAAAATGACAAAAATGACAAAAATGACAAAAATGACAAAAATGACAAAAATGACGAAAATGACAAAAATGACAAAAATGACAACAATGACAAAAATGACAAAAATGACAAAAATGACAAAAATGACAAAAATGACAAAAATGACAAAAATGACAAAAATGACAAAAATGACAAAAATGACAAAAATGACAAAAATGACAAAAATGACAGAAATGACAAAAATGACAAAAATGACAAAAATGACAAAAATGACAAAAATGACAAAAATGACAAAAATGACAAAAATGACAAAAATGACAAAAATGACAAAAATGACAAAAATGACAAAAATGACAAAAATGACAAAAATGACAAAAGTGACAAAAATGACAAAAATGACAAAAATGACAAAAATGACAAAAATGACAAAAATGACAAAAATGACAAAAATGACAAAAATGACAAAAATGACAAAAATGACAAAAATGACAAAAATGACAAAAATGACAAAAATGACAAAAATGACAAAAATGACAAAAATGACAAAAATGACAAAAATGACAAAAATGACAAAAATGACAGAAATGACAAAAATGACAAAAATGACAAAAATGACAAAAATGACAAAAATGACAAAAATGACAAAAATGACAAAAATGACAAAAATGACAAAAATGACAAAAATGACAAAAATGACAAAAATGACAAAAATGACAAAAATGACAAAAATGACAAAAATGACAAAAATGACAAAAATGACAAAAATGACAAAAATGACAAAAATGACAAAAATGACAAAAATGACAAAAATGACAAAAATGACAAAAATGACAAAAATGACAAAAATTGCAAAAATGACAAAAATGACAAAAATGACAAAAATGACAAAAATGACAAAAATGACAAAAATGACAAAAATGACAAAAATGACAAAAATGACAAAAATGACAAAAATGACAAAAATGACAAAAATGACAAAAATGACAAAAATGACAAAAATGACAAAAATGACAAAAATGACAAAAATGACAAAAATGACAAAAATGACAAAAATGACAAAAATGACAAAAATGGCAAAAATGACAAAAATGACAAAAATGACAAAAATGACAAAAATGACAAAAATGACAAAAATGACAAAAATGACAAAAATGACAAAAATGACAAAAATGACAAAAATGACAAAAATGACAAAAATGACAAAAATGACAAAAATGACAAAAATGACAAAAATGACAAAAATGACAAAAATGACAAAAATGACAAAAATGACAAAAATGACAAAAATGACAAAAATGACAAAAATGACAAAAATGACAAAAATGACAAAAATGACAAAAATGACAAAAATGACAAAAATGACAAAAATGACAAAAATTGCAAAAATGACAAAAATGACAAAAATGACAAAAATGACAAAAATGACAAAAATGACAAAAATGACAAAAATGACAAAAATGACAAAAATGACAAAAATGACAAAAATGACAAAAATGACAAAAATGACAAAAATGACAAAAATGACAAAAATGACAAAAATGACAAAAATGACAAAAATGACAAAAATGACAAAAATGACAAAAATGACAAAAATGACAAAAATGACAAAAATGACAAAAATGACAAAAATGACAAAAATGACAAAAATGACAAAAATGACAAAAATGACAAAAATGACAAAAATGACAAAAATGACAAAAATGACAAAAATGACAAAAATGACAAAAATGACAAAAATGACAAAAATGACAAAAATGACAAAAATGACAAAAATGACAAAAATGACAAAAATGACAAAAATGACAAAAATGACAAAAATGACAAAAATGACAAAAATGACAAAAATGACAAAAATGACAAAAATGACAAAAATGACAAAAATGACAAAAATGACAAAAATGACAAAAATGACAAAAATGACAAAAATGACAAAAATGACAAAAATGACAAAAATGACAAAAATGACAAAAATGACAAAAATTACAAAAATTACAAAAATTACAAAAATTACAAAAATTACAAAAAATAAAAATAACAAAAATTACAAAAATTACAAAAATTACAAAAATTACAAAAATTACAAAAATTACAAAAATTACAAAAAATAAAAATTACAAAAGTTACAAAAATTACAAAAATTACAAAAATTACAAAAATTACAAAAATTACAAAAATTACAAAAATTACAAAAATTACAAAAATTACAAAAATTACAAAAATTACAAAAATTAGAAAAATTACAAAAATTACAAAAATTACAAAAATTACAAAAATTACAAAAATTACAAAAATTACAAAAATTACAAAAATTACAAAAATTACAAAAATTACAAAAATTACAAAAATTACAAAAATTACAAAAATTACAAAAATTACAAAAATTACAAAAATTACAAAAATTACAAAAATTACAAAAATTACAAAAATGACAAAAATTACAAAAATTACAAAAATTACAAAAATTACAAAAATTACAAAAATTACAAAAATTACAAAAATTACAAAAATTACAAAAATTACAAAAATTACAAAAATTACAAAAATTACAAAAATTACAAAAATTACAAAAATTACAAAAAATTACAAAAAATACGAAAATTACAAAAATTACAAACATTACAAAAATTACAAAACTTACAAAAATTACAAAAATTACAAAAAAATACAAAAAATTACAAAAATTACAAAAATTACAAAAATTACAAAAATTACAAAAATTACAAAAATTACAAAAATTACAAAAATTACAAAAATTACAAAAATTACAAAAATTACAAAAATTACAAAGATAACAAAAATTACAAAAATTACAAAAATTACAAAAACTACAAAAATTACAAAAATTACAAAAATTACAAAAATTACAAAAATTACAAAAATTACAAAAATTACAAAAATTACAAAAATTACAAAAATTACAAAAATTACAAAAATTACAAAAATTACAAAAATTACAAAAATTACAAAAATTACAAAAATTACAAAAATTACAAAAATTACAAAAATTACAAAAATTACAAAAATTACAAAAATTACAAAAATTACAAAAATTACAAAAATTACAAAAATTACAAAAATAACAAAAATTACAAAAATTACAAAAATTACAAAAATTACAAAAATTACAAAAATTACAAAAATTACAAAAATGACAAAAATGACAAAAATGACAAAAATTACAAAAATTACAAAAATAACAAAAATTACAAAAATTACAAAAATTACAAAAATTACAAAAATTACAAAAATTACAAAATTGACAAAAGTTACAAAAATTACAAAAAATACAAAAATTACAAAAATTACAAAAATTACAAAAATTACAAAAATTTCAAAAATTACAAAAATTACAAAAATTACAAAAATTACAAAAATTAAAAAAATTACAAAAATTACAAAAATTACAAAAATTACAAAAACTGCAAAAATTACAAAAATTACAAAAATTACAAAAATTACAAAAATTACAAAAATTACAAAAATTACAAAAATTAGAAAAATTACAAAAATTACAAAAATTACAAAAATTACAAAAATTACAAAAATTACAAAAATTACAAAAATTACAAAAATTACAAAAATGACAAAAATGACAAAAATGACAAAAATGACAAAAATGACAAAAATGACAACAATGACAAAAATGACAAAAATGACAAAAATGACAAAAATGACAAAAATGACAAAAATGACAAAAATGACAAAAATGACAAAAATGACAAAAATGACAAAAATGACAAAAATGACAAAAATGACAAAAATGACAAAAATGACAAAAATGACAAAAATGACAAAAATGACAAAAATGACAAAAATGACAAAAATGACAAAAATGACAAAAATGACAAAAATGACAAAAATGACAAAAATGACAAAAATGACAAAAATGACAAAAATGACAAAAATGACAAAAATGACAAAAATGACAAAAATGACAAAAATGACAAAAATGACAAAAATGACAAAAATGACAAAAATGACAAAAATGACAAAAATGACAAAAATGACAAAAATGACAAAAATGACAAAAATGACAAAAATGACAAAAATGACAAAAATGACAAAAATGACAAAAATGACAAAAATGACAAAAATGACAAAAATGACAAAAATGACAAAAATGACAAAAATGACAAAAATGACAAAAATGACAAAAATGACAAAAATGACAAAAATGACAAAAATGACAAAAATGACAAAAATGACAAAAATGACAAAAATGACAAAAATGACAAAAATGACAAAAATGACAAAAATGACAAAAATGACAAAAATGACAAAAATGACAAAAATGACAAAAATGACAAAAATGACAAAAATGACAAAAATGACAAAAATGACAAAAATGACAAAAATGACAAAAATGACAAAAATGACAAAAATGACAAAAATTACAAAAATTACAAAAATTACAAAAATTACAAAAATTACAAAAATTACAAAAATTACAAAAATTACAAAATTAAAAATTACAAAAATTACAAAAATTACAAAAATTACAAAAATTACAAAAATTACAAAAATTACAAAAATTACAAAAATTACAAAAATTACAAAAATTACAAAAATTACAAAAATTACAAAAATTACAAAAATTACAAAAATTACAAAAATTACAAAAATTACAAAAATTACAAAAATTACAAAAATTACAAAAATTACAAAAATTGCAAAATTACAAAATTTACAAAAATTACCGAAATAACAAAATTACAAAAACTTCAAAAATTACAAAATTTACAAAAAATACAAAAATTGACAAAAAAGCCAAATTGGCTGTCTAGAATATATTGAAGGCCGTAGTCTTCTCTAGAAAACATGATGATTTCGAAGTTCTGATGTTCTATTTAGCTGAAGCTTGGGATAAAATCACAAAAATCTCTGTGATCTTTTAAAGATATATGCATTTAAAGATATTGCATATTTTGTACTGAAAAATTAATATAATTTTTGTTTCTTCTCTGAAATCAAGCCTGTTAATGGTTGTCGTGTCAATTTATAAATTATCCAAAGGAAATTTTCCTCTAAACAACTTTGTCGAAGACCGTTACTTCGTAACTATGAGGCAAAAAATTTATTAGTAGTTTAATAGGGGTATATCTTTTGGCATTGATAAACGATAATTTCAATTGACATCCCTGCGCGGTACCTAGCGAGGTATTGCATGACTACTTTGCATGAAACCTTCGTAAGGCACCAGCAGTGATGTCAATTGAATTTATAGTTCATCATTGCCTAAAGATATACCCCTGTTAAACAGCTTATAACTTTTTTGACTAACAAGATATTTACGAAATTATGGACTCCGACAAAGTTGTTTAGCGGAAAATTTCCTCAGAAAAAATTAAAAAATGGCACAAAAACCATTAGCAGGCTCGGTTCCAGAGGAGAAACAAAAGTGGTGTTAATTTTTTAGTGCAAAACATTCAATTTTTCCATACAAACCTAGAAGTTCAAATTTACTCATGTAATCGTTACTTCAAAATTCTGCAAAAAATCATGGTAAGTTTTGGTTCAAAACGAAGCTTTTTAGACACCAGGATCTGAGAAATTTCAAAATGACCTCAAATCGACTCAATTTAATGCTGGATTCAACTTCTTAACGACATTAATCGTAAAAGATCACTTTGTTAACACCTCTTAAGCGGGCTGTTTGTAAAATCGTAACACTTTTGGCGTTCATCATCACGCAATGAAACCGAATTTCGTTTTCGTCGTCGCATCGTCACCATTCTGTTCTTCCTGGTCTAACAACATCAAGATAATCCAGTCGGTGAATTCGTGAAACAAATGTGTCAGACCAGCTTTCGGATCCATAGAATTGTTTAATCTGTGGTGACACGCTTCGTCAACACAATTCCAGGAGGCGATGCGAGGGAAAGCTTTAGTCATTCATCCATTCGATACACGAGTTCTGACTTGCTGTCATCATACATTAACACACATTCATACGCACATCATACACAATTCATTCAAAGCTCCGGCAAACAATGGAATGAATCAAGGTCGCCTGTTGAGTGGGAAATTGAATAGAGGTGCCTGATGAGCTCGGGAACAATCATTTTTCCTTCAGGTGAAAGTGGGCTGAAGGAGATGGTGGAGGCGTTTGGAGGTTCAATTCCTAGTCCAAGTTAAATCACTAGCGCACTAATTTACGGATCCGTTCGTTTGTTTCGGATGCTAATGGATCTCTTTGACTTTTGTGTTCTCGACGAATGGTGGCGCCAGAGTTCGGTTTAAGGGCACAGAACAATCGAAGGAGGAAGTGTGTTTGTAGTCGTTAGCTTTCTCTCTTAATAATTCACACAGGAACTGAGAACCGGTGTCGGTGATAAATTGAAAATATTGATTTTTCTCGAGACAAGCCGCGTTCCGTTTGGTTTGGAATGACGAGGCCTAAATTTAATTAGGAAAGGATTGTACTAATTACCCGAGTGGGGCTCTTTGTGCCTAAGTTTCGGAAGAAACAGATAGCGATCTACATTGGTTTGTTGATTTATGGCATCATGAATAATGAATGAAGTTTGGCTAGTTGACGGCACAATCGGTAATAAATTTGGACTTTTGATTCCTCTATTGAATGAGAATCAAATGCTCTCTATTAAGGAAAATAACTGAACATATTTCAGTAAAAATAATTGTTTATATAGTATATATCAAAACGAATGAATTAAAGGATATCAAATGTATACAATAGACTGAGTCGATTCAGGGTCAAGCTGGTGCTAGCGAAATATTTCATGGCTGCTTTGCGAACTATACCATAAAACTTAAGGGGCAAAATTTTACTTGAAATTTTTGGTTAAAAATGTCAAATACGTCCTACGTGCTAATGCCCGAAATGAAGGTGTATGCGAGATCTTTCTAGCGCAACCCCAACCTCTCCGGTCGAGATGTCGCAAATAAGTTGGGAATAACGTCTACAACCGTGCATGAAGCTAAGAAATGATCCGTACTGTCATGGGATGAATAACCAAACAAGCTTAAAATCACAGATAAAAAAAAAGATCCAGACTGCCAACCATTAAGAAGGGAGTGACTCCAAATCGCAATGATCAGCAAAACCTTACGGCAAAACCAGAATCTCGGAAGCTGTATACGACATTTTTGACAAAGTTTGATTCCAAGGTAATAGTTTACGGAACCTACGCCCAAGATAGCTTCCTGTATAAGAATATTATACAGCAGCCGGAATGAAAAAAGGCGACAGACATTTTCAAGCGTTTAACATGTTCCGAAAATCAATCATTTTCGATCAGCCATGCTTTACTGCATTCAGAGCCAAAAAATCGAAGCAGTCAATGTTTCCTTCTTCAACCAAATTATATAAACAATCATGCAAGACAACGACGCTTCTGTATTTCAAACATTCCCGAAAAACATGATGTGGTAAAGAAGGACGCAGACTATCACCAACGAACGTCTCGATGGTGATTGCCTTCCTTGATGGTTTTCAACCTTCTAGGATCACAACTGATATGTATCAGTTCTGAGCGATGCATAAAGGTCACAATATGGTTTTTTTTTAATTTTTCGCTTTGCGTAGAAGAACAAAATCATTACTAAGTAACCGTAATGAACTGTCCAGCATGTGCTACGGCTTTTTTCAACATGTGGTCCTGGTATTCCTTCAGATTTTCCTTCTGAGACATTCATGATCGTCTATCAATAACGAACATTATCGGCAATGATGCGAGTATAGGCGTTATTGAATGATTGTGGGAACGACGTTCAAAAGTTATCATGAAGTATGTCGATCACCGTTGATAAGCCACGTGACGAATAGCAACGGTAGCCCCCGATGGGGCATTGTGTATTTTTATGTATCTAGTTAGTGTTGATGTTCGACAAACATTCAACGGATACTTTCACCACGTGCGTATCACAGCACTCGGAGGTGTAGGTATTCTAGCTTGAAACGAATCCTGATCAGGGAATCCAAAAATCGTTATCCTCCGATAGAATTTGCCGATCAAAACACCCTTGAGAGAGATTTTCATCCTCAAGAACACTTTACCTAGCGCTTATCAACTTCAATTTTGCTCCCGATAAGTTGTGCTTTCCGATTCAAATTTATCGTCTCTTGTAACGTTAAGGATAAGCAACAACAATTTGCTGGCACTCAAGGAGGACACCAACAATTGCTTGATGCACAAGGTGCCGGGCCGACTCAACCGGTAGACGCACCATAAAAAATACCAACAATTGCACGGGGCGCACATCAATAAATCTGATGTTCACTAGAGCAAAGTTCGAACAAGTTATCTTGATCGGCATTGGAAAGGGATGAGAAGTCATCAGTTTTTAAAATTTATCGCTAAGTGTTACACAAGTGATAAACCAGTTATCATTATCGGATCAGTTCGATTTGTTTCCCTGATCCTGATTGCTTTTCTTGAGCGATTTTCCGAACATTGTCTATAAGTAAAGGGAAATAACTGAATTTGTTTCAATAAAAATACAGCACACATATTTTTTATAAAATTGACCAAAACCAAAACATAAAAGAGAATAAAATGTATAATATTATATGATTTTAATCGCCGTAATTTATTTTATGATTTTAATTTAAGTGGCATGCTCGGTGGAATGAAAACTAGAGAGAATTTATTTTATTATATTATATTTAATTTATTATAAAAACATCCAAGCAAACATTTTTGTAGGTATATTTCTCAGCAACTTTGTTATACTATTCATGTACATTATAGAATGATCGTATGAAACTCGAAAAAACAGCATTTACCTACCAAAGAGGAGGCAATATACATACAAATTTCCAACTTCTGGCTAAAACGATAGGAGTATACGATTTCGACAGTATATTCATACATAATGAAAGAATGCAAGAGAGCACAATTTTTTTCCCCTCAACGCATGCAAACCGCTGCCAGCGACAATATTTGCTGCCTCTGTCTTTGGGCAAGTCTTGCAAATACATCATCTGACTTTTAGCAATCTGGTTGCACTGCTGGTCGCTGAGAGGACAACAAAGCTGTTCTCTCACTTGACCCACGCGGGAGAAAGCGAAGGAGCGAAATAGTCTTCAAAATCTGCAAACATGGCGGGCTTTCAATCATATCCGATTTAAACCATTAAATCCGATTTCGAGTAACGATTTTTACGACCTTTTACTTGCGTTAGTTGGAATTACGATTCGCAGCAACGTTTTTAATGACTTGAGTTATCATTTTTAATGCGATTTCATGTTTGCTGGGATGTAAGAAAGATGGATAGACAGGCAATAGTGCACCAATAGGAGAAATTTTGATAGTTGTTGAAATTTTAGGCTAGAAGGTATGTTGATGAAAAGCTCCCATGAATTATAACGCCTTTGCTCTACACTAGCTAATTACGCATGAAAAACTGAGAAACAGAATTCCCATATATAGCGAGCCCAGTGGTGTGAAAGCGTAGTTTAAGACACACTTCAAACGAGCAAAAACGTAACAACCCGTGGGTCCAGGGTAATGGATATTTTTTGACCAGGGGACCTATTTTTGACCTCCTTGTCTAGCTCTATTGTGAAGCAACTAATTTTGAAAAAAAAAATTACACAACATCAAGTGCCCGGGCTTCAACTATATCTGTTAAAAAATTTCATGATATGTAACTTCATAAGAGAGCTAGACTAGATGGTCCAAAATAGGTTCTCTGGTCTAAAATAAGTCCGTTACCCTACTGAGCTTTGCTTATGCGAGAACTGTTCTAGCGACCTTGCCATTTTTCAGATTTTCGCTGTGAATAGTTGCAACTTGTCGATATTCACATTTTATCTATTCCGCGTTTCTCAGTTTTTCATGCATAGTTAGCTAGTGTATAGCAAAGGCGGAACAATTCATGGGAGCATTTCATCAACATGCCCTCGAGCCTGAAATTTCAACACCTATCAAACTTTCTCCTATTGGCGCACTAATGCCTTTCTATCCACCTTTCTTTCATTTTTCTGTAATAAATAGAATTCTCTCTAGTTTTCATTCCGCCGAGCATGCCACTTAAATTATAATCATTAAATGGTTAATAGACTGCGTCGATTCAGGGTCATGCTGGTGCTAGCGAATACATACAGCACTTAAAGAATGTGTTTTATAAAATAGATGGGCTCAAATAAGTATAAAAACCAAGAAGACACCATTTGTCCATTTTGAATTGTATATTGTTTGAAAGGTGATTAGTTTCTGATTGCACTCTGAACTATATAAAAGGTGACCAAACTCGTCTGAACTCGGTAGGTATAACCAGTTAAAAATGACTATTTTTGTTAAGTTTTTCCAAGATATCTCGTTCGAGCTTCGAAATTTCTCAACAGTGTCTTCAGCAAAGTGTGTAACTTCACTGTTCCTTAAACTCTCAAGAACATATTTTATATCAAAAAGCACTTGCAAAAAAGTTATGGTGGAAAATTTTAAAATAGAAAATAGTTTTTTAGAAAAAGTCATAAGTTTAAAACGGTTTTCTCAGACATTATAGCTCTTAAATGGATATTAAAAAATATTTTTTTTTTCTTTTAATCTCACTGATAGGTGATTTAATCTTTTTTTTCATGAAGTTTATTTTAGAGCCCATGTAATGTTAGACTGAGTCGATTTGGTGTCATTTTTGAATTTCTCAAACTTTGGGGTCTTAAAAGCTTCGTTTTGATCCAAAAATCATCCATTTTAAATTTTAAATATCTTTTACATGAGTAAGTTTGAACTTTAAGGTTTGTATGGGAAAATTGAATATTTTGTACTGAAAAATCAAAATAATTTTTGTTTCTTTTGTGGAACGAGCTTCCTGATGGGCTTTGTGCCAATTTATAAATTTTAAAAGAAAATTTTCCGCTGAACAAATTTGTTGAATATTATAACTTCGTATCTTTTGAGACAAAAAAGTTATTAGCTGTTTGACAAGTGTATGTCTTTTGGCATTGATAAACAATAAATTCATTTGACATCACTGCTTGTGCCCCACGAAGTATTGCATGAAAAGGTGCCAACTAGGCACCTAGCGGTGGTGTCAATTTATTGTTTATCAATGCCAAAAGACATACATCTGTTAAACAGCCAATAACTTTTTTGTCTAAAAAGATACGAAATTATGGTATTCGACACAGTTGTTCAGTGGAAAATTTCTTTTAAAGAATTTATAAATTGGCACAAAATCCATAAGCAGGCTCGGTTCCACAAAAAAAAACAAAAATGATATTGATTTTTCAGTACAAAATATTCAATTTTCACACCTCAACGTTCACACCTAAAAGTTCAAATTTACTCGTGTAAAGGTAACTTAAAAATTCTGCAAAAAATCATGGATGAGTTTAATACATTTATTTATTTTTCTACTTCTCGACTTCAATCTCAGGAACGAGAGACCCCTCGAGCTGGGTCTGAGGGTCTGCCTGCTACTGGATAACTGAGAGGACTTCGCGGATTTTCGAAGGTTCACCTGAAATTAAGTAAATTTATTGAAGGAAATGAAAAAAACCAAAACTATTTCAAATTAAAGGTGTTTATTGTAAAGTGTATGTGTGTGGGGTGTGTTTGCGCAAACTTTTCTTGGTACGTACCGCTGCTCCTGACGACTACGATGACTCTGCTTCGTACAAAATGGCGAGCTCGTCAGCTCCTATGCCCCTCTGATGTGCACCGACGGAATTCAATGCACCGGAACGATGGGTGGGAATGACTAATCCGGTTTAACTTTGGGATCTTATCGCGTGGAGTTCTGGCTTCGCTAGGCGCTTCTCTCATGGACTTTATCGACTGACCCAGGCTGGCCCGATTGGTCAAGCCGAGAGAGGCCCTCCTTGGGAATTAGGACCCTTTTCGGTCCGCGGGAATCCTCCTCAGTGGTTATGGCCCGCAGACCAGAGGATATCGACGATCCTTTACGGGTTAGACGTAACGAACGGGGAGTTCGTTAGGCCGTAGGAGCGTGACGGGTGAGTTTGGATTTTAAATAAGAACAAAAATGTCCTGTGGACGTACAGAAAATATTACCAAATTGCATACACGTCGCAGCAATTTCTTGCATATCACTGTTGCTTTTCGCAAGGCATATCTGGATAGCTTCGACAGCCTGCTACTTCCAAAAGATTTCCACCTTCAAACAACTTTTTACAATAAACTCACAACTCCACTATAACGTATTGTCACACTCGCCGCCTAGATTCAAATGGCCGAATATGGCCAGGGAAAACCGCCAATTTTAAAATTCAAAATGGGGAGTTTTTGAAGCAGGGTTGAATAGTTCCCACACCCATGTTCCACACCTTTTTCCTTACTCCGACATTTTTCCTAAGTCCCACTTATGTTATGTGTACAGTGTGTTGACAATTTTCGGTGTGTTGACGATTAATTAAAATTACAATTCCCAAACTAAACTAATAACAATATTCACAACAAAACTAACAAATTTCAGCAATGTGAACGTTCACTCAATTATTTAAACGGCACCAACAAAAAAAAACAAAGATTTTGTAACGAACGGTTACCAGTTTTGAACCAAAACGAAGCTTTTAAGACCCCAAGGTTTGAGAAATTCAAAAGTGATCCCAAATCGACTCAGTCTATTGTAATTTTGGCTACTTGTCCTGAAAAGACTATAGGTCCAAAACGCATAGTTTCGGCAGATGACATAATTATGACAGCGTTTTTTGTGTGCGACGGATCAGAAATGCGATGCGATACCAACAAGCTATCGCTTACTTCTCACAAAATTGATAAATGGCCGTATATGATAAAATTTAACTATTTGACAAATTGACAAAAATTACAAAATAACCAATGACAAATTGACATTTATGACAAAGTTGAACAAATTGATAAAAATAGACAAATTGTTAATAAACTACATAAATTACGAAACTGACAATATTAACTAAAATTGCAAAATAGAGTAAATTAAAAATTGGCAAAAATAACTAAATATACAAATTGGTTACATTTTCAAAATTTGCTAAATTAAAAAGTCGCCAAATTGACAAAATTGGCTGCATTAAAAAATCATAAAACTGATATTATTGACCAAATTGACAGAATTTTAAACAATGGAAAAAATTGGAATAAGAAAATAAATAAATTTTTAAAAAATCCACAAAAATTATCAAATTTCCAAAAATTATCAAAATTGACATTTGAAACTCTGTCAAAAAAGTCATTTTTGTCCATCTCTTCCATTTTGTAGATTTTGCGTTAATTTGACCAATTTGTCAACTATGCAAATATTTTCAAATTAATGAGTTTTGTCATTTATGTCAATTTCATCAATTTGGTATTTTTTTTTAATTTTAATTTTTGCTAATTTTGATATTTATGTCATCTATCTAAATTTAATGGAAAATGGCTGTTATTATTTAGATATACAAATTCTTACAAATTTTTCGTTCTAAATCAATCTCAAACACCTTCTTGTACCTAATTAACATCAATTGGAAGAAATTTGAAAAATCGTATTGAAACCCATTAAGAATTTTTAAATTTATTTTTCAACTTCGATGGGCCATAACTTTTATAATACTCAAAATAACGACTACAAACTTGTTCAGATGTGAACTAAAATGTTATTATTCCATTGAATCAATAACAGCTATTCTAATTTTAGAAAAAAAAATGCATGGAAGGGTTAACGTAGTGTTTTATCCCTGTCTTTTTTACATATTGTATTTAAAAAAGAAAGATACCTAGATTTTTTTTTTATAAACAAATAATCGATAAACCCGCAATTAAGTTTACTTTCAAGCTACTTTCATAACAAAACACCCTAGAAACCAGGAAAAATACCTCAAAAAAGGCAGGATTAAATTCAATCTTTTAAAGGTGTCATAAAGCTGTCCACTTCGAAATTTGTAGCACTGAAGCTCTTTTCCAAATTGGAAAATGAATGATAGACTTTCATGTTTTACCCTGATATCGAGTGATTGCAAAACTATTTTTGGCTATTTTTAAGGCTACCTTTTATTAAAGAGCATGTCCCCAAAACAAAAAAGCTCTATAATACTCCATGCCAGGTTTTAATATCCGAGGAAATGGTTTTTAATATCTTTTTATTCTTTTTTTTTGTAAGACACGTTTTTAAAAATTGGCAGAAAAATAGAATTGGTGTTTACCGAGATTTGATGAACACTGGACGAAGCCTCTCGAAAATATTGTTACAGCAACATATGAATGATTTGTTTCTTGTAAGCAAGACCTTATAAGCAAATGCCATTCACCGTTCGTAATTCTTTTCTTGGATTTCCAATACTTATGTATATCATAGGCTTCATCTATTAAGAAATGTTCCTACATAAAATCTAAGTACCTCTAAATTAACTGCTGCATAGTTGATTTCAGTTTTATCTAGATTTATATCGACTAAATAGTAGGAAACCACTTCACAAAATTTAGTTAAGTGCCAAGCTATCTAACATTACAAAAAACGAAAGATAATTGTTTCAAACTTGCTTTGAATGGTGACAAATTATAACCTTGTTAGTTCTGCACTCATTTAGCTTTGAACATATACAAAACATTTTTTAATATGTTTCTTCGGGTTAACTCTGGGAAATAAGGAATAGAAAAGGATTAATTTTTAAAAGCCATTTTCTATTCAATGCAATATCTCCGGGTTGCGAAGTTATATTTAGTCGGGGTTCGACCAAACTGAAACTGAACGCCATTAGCATTTTTCCGAGTCACTTGTGTGCAATATACAAATATTTTCAACTATACATTAAATCTGTAAAACATAATGAACAGTTTAAAATCCAAGAAACACATCCTAGTGAATTATTTCAGTTTTTTTTCGGTTTCGCATAAGAATAACATGAGTTTCAAGATCTGCAGTTTTCAAATTTTCTTATGGAATTCAATTCGGTCTGGTCGAAGCAAGGCCATTTTATTAGTTGATGATAGGGAAGTGATCTTCACGTAGATGTTGTATGTAATATCCCAGTTCAACCTATCTTGAATTTAAGAAAAAGTTTTAAATGAGGAAGTCACTATTCTAAAAAGGTAAATTTTGATCCTGATATAAGTTTTATGAAGCTTTAAACAGAAATAAAAATTTTATGTGACCCTTAAAATATTCTTCATTCAGAATTGTTACAAACTTTTGCTCAAATTGTAGTGCTTCGGGTTGACGAATTTAGAAGTTTTTGGCGCCCACGTGTCAGGAATTTTGTCGGCTTCACGTATGTATTTTTGACATTTCGAAAATTGACTGTACTTTGCTAACAATCAACATGGAAGCCGAAAGGAAAGAAAAAAATGTGCACAGTCATGGTCTGCGGCTAGCTAAACAGCTGAAATTGCCCAGAAATACCATATGTCGCGTTATCAAACGGTAAGAGGAAACATTGACGACGATTTGGAAGCCTCAAGCCAATCGTCGGAGTCGAACTGTCGACCGAAAACTGCGTGGTAAGATTTTGAAGACGATTATAAGGAATTCCAATCTGTCGGACAGTGAAATGGCCAGAAAATTCGGTGCTGCCCATAGTACCGTGAGGAGAATTCGAGTCCGGAAAGGAATCAAGTCATATCGAGCTAGCAAACAGCCAAATCGGACCACAAAACAAAATAGTGTGGCCAATTCCGTGCTTCCGACCTGGTGCTGAAAAAGTTAGACGAGTGTCTTCTGATGAACGACAAATTTGCACGAAAATTTATGGTTTGGCACAGCTTTCGCAAAAAAAAAGAAAGTGTTCGTTACAAATAAGACAATGGAGTCGGAACCAAGATTGCTGAAATCACAGAAAAATCTACAATTTCACAGAATTTTGAGCGAATTTTCGTCACAGAATCTATATTACAGACAATAGAATTTTTAGAATATTCATAGATTTCACAGAATTTTAAAATCAGGGACTTTTTTTTCAAAATACAATGTTTCGTGTCAATACAAATTTTGTATATTTATCTTTGAATTGGAAAAATATGATAAAAATGGATGATAGCAATTGATTTTTCTTAAGTAAAACGTAAAAAAGACGCTTGTTAACATGACTTTTAAATAAAATATTTGTAAAAAGCATCACAGAAAGACATATGTTTTTTTCGTCAAAGCACAGAATTTTTTTCTTCGGCAACCTTGGTCGGAACTTTATCAAAAAAAACTATATCAAAACGAATATTGCCGTTTATTTGATCTCACGATCATCCCGTAATATATTGGCCAGATTTGACAAGCTGTAAAGTCGTTAAAGAATGGTTTGCAGACAAGTCCTGGTGGAAGACCTGGATTCGATGGACGAAGAAGCTGTGCCCCGCCTGATGGGCCGTGTTACAGGAAAAAATCGAGAAATTCCTTCCAAAACGTGAAGAATAATTTTATGTGTATTTTTTTCTTCTTATAAGTATGAAGAAAACGCTACATTTGTATAAAAAAAGATAATGAATTCAGTAATAAATAACTGAAACACAAGCAATTGGTTTTGTTCCAATTATATTTGAAGTAAGCTTTACTTTTAATTCCCATCCCATATATTTAAAAAATCAATTCCAACGCTTGTTTTGACATGTAGCAAGGAAAAGCATCCATGCTACGATTTCAAAAAGTTCTACCTTTGTGTAACGATAAGTATTACCGAGCAAAATCACCATCACACCGCTGCTCATCAGCTTCGATGAAGCCGCAACGCTCTCTAGCCAGAAATGTCACTTAGTCAGTAGAAAATCTGTAACGGCATGTGCCGATGACGGCATGCCACCCACCCACTCTGTAACAGAACCGAACAAAAACCACGACCGTCGTGATTGCATGTATTACCACCATTAAATCCAGCAAAATCCCGGTCGCCCGGAAACCATCTATATCCATCCATGGCAGGATACGCTAAGCTAAGCTAGGCCGCGCCAGAACCAAACCATTATACGGGGCCCAGATTTGTGTGTTTAAAAACAACCCACAATGCCGGGAAAGGCCACACATCTCCCCTGATACGCCGATGTTGCTGCTGATCAGAACCTGAGACGGGCTGCCATTTTGGCCGGCAGCCGGCACATGTTTCGACATTTTCATAAATTGATCTTTGGCCCTCGTCTCATTCCCGTTTGTTGTTGTTTTTCGTCCCTTCATCTGTTATCCGGTTTTGAGGGGATCGATCTCCCTTCAAGCTTCCATAATGGTCTAATAATATTCCGTAATGTGCATGTTGCCGTATTAGTGTGTTTATGTTCCGAGTTTCCGCTTTCGGATCAAACTTTCCAAGTGCCTGGGCAGAGATGTCCGCTGATGACGAACAGTGCAGCTAAGCTTAAGCTAAGGGTAATCAATTTGAATTTTTATTCCATTATACATATTCTACAATAATAATTGTAAAAAAAATTAGATTTTAATTGGTGAAATTAAACTTAGAAATTGAGTTCTCGAATAATATAGAATAAACCAGCTAACATTAGAAAGTTTTGCAGTGGTTTCTATTTGTGTAGCTCGTTGAATTACTGTTTTATTATAGTCATGGAAAACCTTGGACTCTTGATTCAACCACCAGTTTATAAATATTTTAGATACTGTTTAGTTGTTTAGAAGTAGATCTGACTGCTCTATTAAAACTCCAATAAAACACAAACTGAGAAGTTTGCTTCTTACTTTCACTCAATTAGTACCAATATTTTTGGGATTTCGTGCGATTTTCAATGATTTACAGCATTTTAAAGTTAAGTGGGAACCGTCATCTTGGTCTTCAAGATGGCACCAGGCAAATTAATTCGACTTCAGCTTATAGTTTTATGCCACCGGTCATTTATAATCAATCCCAAAATTATTTAATTGACTGTCCTTATTTACATGGCAGGGATCGGTAACTTTTTGAGTCAGAAGAGCGAAAAATTTCAGAAATTTGATAGTTTTAAGAGCCACAACACAGATTTTTTGCTTTTGGCTTTAATTAAAAAAAAAAACAAAATATAATATAATGATCAATGAACACAAGTTTTATGAAATTAACTTTAAAATGATTACAGTTTTTTCGAACTCTGGGATATTTTTAAAATCATTATCTGATTACTATTAATTAACCAAATTCCCTTCCATCTGGAAAAAAATCGCATATGAGTCCAGTCCACAAAAAAGGCGACAAACAAGATGCTCTTAATTACAGAGGTGTCACATCGCTAGCTGCATGCTCAAAAGTATTCGAGAGGATCGTCAACGATGTTATGTTCTCAGCTTGTCGGAACTCGATCTCTGAGAATCAGCATGTATTTTTCCCTAAAGGATCGGTAACTTCAAATCTAACAGTTTTTACATCCTTCTGTATATCGAAAATGGATGGCGGCAAACAAATCGATGCTATTTACACAGATATATCAGCTGCATTCGATTCAGTGAACCATGAAATCCTCCTGATAAAATTGCAACGCTTAGGATTTTCCGAAAGACTGTGTGCATGGATAAAAAGTTACCTAACGAATCGCCGATTAGCTGTTAAAATTGGTTCTGCTGAATCCTTTGATTTCATTCCAAACTCTGGCGTACCACAAGGCAGCAATCTGGGTCCATTATTGTTTACGCTGTTTTGTAATGATATAAATTTGGTACTCATGGGTTGTGGCGTTCTCCAGTATGCGGACGATCTAAAAATATATTTAGTTATAAACAGTCTAACTGATTGTTACGCTTTGCAACGCTTCCTGGACATAGTAGTGAGTTGGTGTGCCTGTAATTTATTGGTTTTGAACGTTTCGAAGTGCTGTATTATAACATTTGGGCGCGGGAAACATCCGTTCTTGTATAATTACAATATACTGGGTGAGCAGTGAGCAGTTGCATCGTGTGGAGGAAATAAAGGATCTTGGCGTCTTATTGGACAGTCGTATGACTTTTAAACGTCATTACTCTGTGGTACTTGAAAAGGCAAACCGCATGCTGGGATTCATCATACGTTTGAGTAAAGAATTCACCGATCCGATCTGCTTGCGAACTCTATATTGCTGCCTGGTTCGATCAATACTGGAATCGGCGAACCTGGTATGGTGGCCTTTCGAAGCTGCTTGGATTACGCGTTTTGAGGCAATTCAACGACGATTTGTGCGTTATGCTCTTCGTGAGCTACCCTGGGAGAATCCTTTAAACCTGCCACCGTATGCTCATCGTTGTGCCCTGCTTGGTCTCCAGACGCTATCGAATCGTCATTCCATCGGCCAATCTCTATTCGTGGCAAAGATTTTACGGAACGAAATCAATTGCGCATGGCTACTTTCCCGATGTAACATCTTTGCACCAGAACGAACTCTTCGCAATCGAAATTGGCTCTCTCTCTGGAATCAAGAAGCACGCGCTATGGCAGCGACGGCCCTCTACGTTCCGCAATAACATGCTTTTTACGCCAGTTTACACACTTTGACTTTATTGTATCCATTTCAATTTTTAGACGTCGGATTGAATCTGATTTAAGCGTACAAGTACGAAACTAAGAATGCCTATACATAATTTTGTGTACAAATAGATCCTTAACAAATACAAATAGATCATTAAGACACCTATGTCAGATGATATTATTTTCAATAAACAAAAAAATAAACAAAATTACATGGAATCACTTCTGAATCGTCAAATATTCTAACATTTTATATTAATTTAAAAGCGTTGGCATATATCGGGTCAAGAAAATTGAGAACTTATATCAAGCTTAAATGAATAGTTTGCAAGATCTTAAAGTGAAAGAAATGAACATATTAACATGAGTAGAATTTTTATAATTCTTATGCAAAGCAAAGGTTTTAAAATAACAAAGAAAATTACCAAGCATTTTTATTACTTTCTCCCAGATTTAGCTAATCTTTTCAAAAATCCAAAAGTATGAGATAATATTCATTCAACTGACAAAATTGTAGCCGAAAATTTTAACCTTAAAAAGTTATGCCCGTGATAACTGGCTACAAGTGTCATACCAAATTTAGAATTTTCAAAATTCATGACATCAAATAGTGTTTTAGAATTTTCTGCATCTGGAAAATTCAAAAACCTCATTCTATGTCAATTCACTCACATGTGATTCTTCAGTATTGTACGTTGGATTGAATAAGAATAGATGTTAAGAATTGGAATTCTCGTTTATTCTCAATACCAATTCGAGTTTGAAAAGCTGTTAAACTTCGATTTGTTATTTTCAATTCTAAGTTTTGTTTTGAATAAAAATTTATTTTAAAAAAAATCTTAGTTTTGAAATTTTGTATTTGAATTCAATGTATCTTTTCACTTTTTTACCCGATGTTTATTGAGTAAGCTTTCCAATTTTCTTTGTCTGTGCGTATCCAGGCCGGGTAAATCCGGGAATAAGGTTTCTAAATTTTAAACTCAAAACCAGGTAATATCCGGGAAAATCCCGGAAAATTGTGAAAAATCTGGGAGAAAACCGGGTTTTTTTCTTGCGTGCAACCGGAGAGCGGCAATTCTCAATTTTTTTCTTTGAAAATCCGGACAAGTTCGGTTAAACTTGCCTATCTGGGATCAAATATTCGAATATCGTTTTTGGCAACATTCGATTTTGGCAACATTCGATTTTGGCAACATCCGATTTTGGCACATGAACGGGTTTTAGAAACAACATTACCTTTTAGTTTTCGTTATAATAGGACTAATATATTTCAGACAAACAGCATTTTTTTTTTCAAAGTTTAAACTTTATTGACTACATAAGAAAAAGCATTCACACTTAAACTCTAACTTAAATTCTAACTTCTAACTTCTATTTCGTTACTTTAACAAATATTGATACTTGAATCAAAAACTTTCTTACAGACTTTCCTATTATTCCATCTAAATTCTCTTATATGTTTTTGAAACATAAACAAGCTAGGATTTTTATAATTGATCATATTGTAATTTATAGCTTCGGCAACTAGCCATAGAGCTGTTTTTTCTTTAAAACTATTATCATTTATGTCTTGGTATAAAATCTCTTCTGGATCATTTACGATTATTTTTAGTCTATATCTTATTACTCTTGAGATCCAATTCCATATTATATAAGAATTTGTACATGGGAGTATCCTATGCAAATTAGAATCTATCTGCTGACAAAAGTCACAATAATAACTATCTACATTAGCAACATTATGGTTATACAGTTTTACTTTGTTTGGATACACATCATTATAAACTTCAAATAACATAGATTTTGCTTTAGAGGTTAGGTAATTTTTTCCTATGTTTTTCCAAATATTTGTCCATTGCACATTTACAAATTTTTGTTCTATTCTAATTTTTATGTCTTTTTTCTTGAGTAAGAATTTGTATATCAATCTGTTTGTCTTTAAATCATCCTGATTTTGAATTTCAAAGGCATTGCTAATCCATTTTTTACAATTGAATGAAATTTTTTTTAAATTTGTGTTTTTCATGAAATAGTGATGAATCGGTTCTTCATTTTTAAACAAAATATTCCGAATGAATAAAGCTTGACATTGCACTTCAGGGTCTAACATTTGCAATCCTCCTCTATCTCTATCTAAATAAAGTTGATTCCTTTCCACTCTAAATAGTCTATGGTGACTCCAAATAAAGTTGCCAACTATCATTTTGAGTTCAGCTAAATGCTTGTTAGTAGGTGGTAAAATTTGGGCTATATACCACACTTTAGAGAGTAAGAAAGTATTTACTATGAACACTTTTTCAATTAAATTCAATCTCCGCGAATTGTACAAATGTATGGTTGATTTCACATTAGCAATTATCATATTAAAGTTTGTGTCTATCATCTGCTTCATATCACTTGTTATAGTTAATCCTAATACCTTTAATGAATTTTTTTCTGCGATAATCTGAGGACCCAAAGATCAACTGTTTAATCTTAAAAACCCTGATTTCTTGAAATTTAGTTTAATTCCTGCGTCATTGGAATATTTATTGATTACTTCGAGAACTTTAGAAATTTCGTCGTCATTTTTAACAACCATTGTCAAATCATTAATACGTTTTTGTGTTCTGAAATAGTGTTAAAATGCGACAATAAAAACAAAAGTTTTTTAAAAATTTTATAAAGTACTCAAAAATGACAAAAATATGAAAGATTTAAAAAGTTTAAAAACAAATTCAAACAAAAGACTAAGAATGACAAAAAAACAACTAAAAATCGAAGAAGAATGACAAAAACAGCAATATGACATATGAAAACAAACATTATAAATAAAACAAGAAAAATACAAAATGCATCAAAATCGTGATGGAAAAAAATAAAAAATAACTATCAATGGTCGGAAATTGACTAAAACTATCGTTTTTGATAATAATAATAGTAATTTTGTAAAAATAACTGAATAAAATGTTGAGAAAAAAACCGTTCGATTTTGGCAACATTCGATTTTGGCAACAGTGTTGCCAATAATAATTAAATTAAAGGTTTTTTGGAAACCTAAAATGCTATTTAAAATCTGTCGATGAGTTTTGAAATGATTTTGCCAGGTTTTTAGATAAAATTGCTTGGATTTGTGCGGCCCAGATGAGGGCAGAAAAATTTCTGGCAACCTTATCTTAGACCTAACTGTATATCATCCGAAAAATCCGTAGATCAAGGATTTCTGAGGCCACCAAATTGATATTTTTTCAAAAAAAAAATCATTTAAAATTTTTCAAAATTTAAATGTTCTAAAGAGCCACATTGTTAGTTGCAATGCAATGTCTCTCTAAAACTTCTTAAATTTTCCTTGAATAATTTTCGATGAAAAATCCCATAAAACACAAAGTTTTTATACTTTGTCTCCAGCCGGCTACTGCTGGCAGCAGCTCCTGTTTTTGAAAACCCAGGATTGATTCAAAAGGGAACTGCAATTCAGTGAAATTTTAGTTTGTTTAAAAATTGAAGCCTCAAAATCACGAATCAACATGATTTGAATTCAAAATTGACATAAGCATTTTTTCCTGTTTTATCTCTTATTCAGTTTAAAATGCTTAGATAAATTATTAATTTTTATATTTAAAAACAAAAATCTTAACTTACTGTGGTCATCCACATGGATGCAAAAAATCATTAGAACCTTCAATATAAGGGGCTCTGAAATGTTTTGTGATATTTGTGAGATTTAGATAGATCAAAATATTTAAACGTGGGCCACTTTTAATATTTCAGATGTGTGTTGAGATAAAAATCTCAAACCAACTGTCATCGCTGTCGCTTTGCGTGAGCATATATTTCTATATGTTGTTGACTGAAATACGCATCATATACTTCTTTCATTTATCAAGCTAAAAAAAGTTAGAAAAATTTACTTACATAATTTAAAAAACACCCGCTAATTTCATCGATGGGGAACCTAAAGTGCATAACAAAAATATTCTCATACGCTTATGATCTTAGTTTTGTCATGATCTTTCACGTGGAAAAGGAATTTTTGATGAAACATCAATAATTCACGCAAACGCAACCAATTTGCAAATCATAGCTTGTGGGGAATCGTGGGCCACACATCTTGAATCACCTATATTTTTATGTTTTTATACAAATTCAGAACTTAAAATACGTTTTTCCTATCTGTGAAGTTTTCTTATGCCAAATGAAGAGTTATGAAAAATATTTTGTCCATCATATATAAGAAATTTTGCCAAAACGCTCGCGAGCCAGGTTTTGGAATCTATGCGATCATACAAAGCTCTCTTTTTTATTTCATCATCTGAAATTGCTTTAAAATAACGAAATGAATTATGAAATAACAGTTTTCGGTCAACTCATAAACTTTACATGGTATTTGGTCAATTTGGATTTGGCGGCCCACGATTCCCCACCATTTTTCAAAATCCAAAAAATATTGCTTTTTTTCAAACGAGCAGAATTTGGGGAAGAAAATTTATTAAAATTTAAAAAAATACCTTATGAAACCTTGAAAATGTAGAAAACCATACAATTTTTTATTTTCATTTTATCTTTTATAGTAAAGAAGTTATGGAACAACGATAAAAAGTGGCCCATGATTCCCCACTCTCCCATACATAAATCATAATTATTTTTATGAAAGTTTAATGGCATTGCGGTGAACTTGATACTACGAAAATTCTTGATAGAAGAATTAAAGATTGAAATGAAATGACGGATAGACAAAGCAGATGCTTAATAGAAGAAAATTGAAAGATGTTGAAAATGAGCCAAGAGCATATTTTATGGAAAGCTTCAAAGGTGCGTTCTAGACCCTTTGTCCCACATCAATTGAATGGCGTTAAAAAGATAAATCATAATTGAAAAAAAAAATGTTACAAATGAATTCATGCCTCAAAAGACATATGACACTACTGTTATGTGTTTTTTTATAAAGAAAACTTATATGAACGTCAGTTTTCCTTCGTAAAATTTTGTAAACTGATATAAAAAAAACAAAAAAAAATATTTGTAGATATTTTTTTTCCAATGAACTTAAATAATCAAGGTTTGTTTTTTATTCAAAAGTTAATCACATTTAGATTGCTACAAACAAGTCTTCGAATTTTCAGAAGAGTATTGATAGAGCCCAACAATAGACACCGAAGAGTCTTAAGAGCGTCTCGATAGAGTCTTTAGTTATGTCTCCAAAGAGTGTGAAGTTCGCTTAAAAACAACCTCAAAAGATTTATAAGGAAGTCGAAGAAATCTCCTAAGAATGGGCTCAAATGATTTTCGATCTCCTCTGGGAAAGTCCAAAAAGAGTTTGAAAAATAAGAATCTTAAAAATCCCAGAAGAGTCTCAGAAAAGTTTTGAAATAGTCTCATATCAGTCAGAAAAATCTCGAACAATCTTGAAAAAAATATAACGAGAGGCCCGACATGCTTCCGGTTTTAAGCAGGTGGCTTAAGCGCCACTTCCGTTTGGAAGACCACCTACCTTTTCTTATCTTGCCCAGCTGATGAGACTCGGTCGCGAGTTCCTTTTGATTTCCGATTTTGGGAAAGAAGCGGAAGGGACTCTAAAAAGGGATCCGTACTTCGACCCCTAAGGGCCGCCCCGAAGTCGAGACAAAACCGGGAGAAATCCGTGGAAAAGAGAGTTAGCTGTTCGTTACGAAAGCAAGCTAGGGGCGCTAATCATCGGACAAGACCAAACCCCTCACCTGGATCAAAAGAGACAGAAATCGATTGGATTCGCGGCCAATCTCCGCAGTAAAGATACAAAATAAATCCCGAACAACGAACAGCGTGTGACTCCCTTTCCAGTTATCCCAATCAGTCGATCATTGCAAAAATATTCGCTTTTTCATTACAATTATCGATTTTGTTTTATTGATGTGTGATTGATGTGTGTCGTGTAGTGTTTACATAATACTGTTTAGGCCTAAACTCTTTTTCCTTCTTTCGAAATTCTGCCTAGCATAGGCTTGCCAGATACTTTCAGAAAAAAAGCGGGACATTTTTCGAAAAAAAGCGGGACATTTCAAAAATTTTTAAAAAAAGAAGCTTAATTGTATAGCCAAACTTATACGTATACCATCAGCCAAAGATATTCATAGAAAGTACACTGAGGTTTTTCTACGCGCATTTATTTTGCTGTGTATTTTTAACACGGCTTCTTTTATCACGGTTTTTTGCAATGTACGCGAATTAATACGTTGTTAGAGAGAGAAAATTTCAGGTCCTCTATGTGGACGGCGAATTTGATACAATGTAAAAATATTTGAGTAATAACAAATACATTTCAAATTTGTTTAAAAAATTCGAAAACTCGAGAAAACTTCCATCATTGTATATTTTGCACAATTGAGTCGAAAAAGGTTGTGTATGATAAAAGGCAATTAAACTAAGATTTTAATTAAACAATTAGATTTTTTCTAACAGCTCTTGTTATCCAGATAACTTTGAAAAATAGATAAAAACTCATTTAATCAATTTGTGCACTTTTTTGGCAAAACTGTAGAATATTATAAAGTGTTGGAAATTGAAGGTTTTAATTCAATGATCACCTTTCTCCAAGACCGCGAATCATTTTTACTTCACAGAAAAAAGTTATAGAAGTTTTCGTATTGTTTATTTTTTCCCAATTCTTAAAAAAATTGAATTTTGACAACATTTTTAAGGAAATATTTACCCAAATTAAATCTTAGATGTTTCTTAAACAATAAGTCCAATCGTTTTGCAGCTTTCAACAAAGTTCCCAAGTAAGTTAAAATCTTTAATATCAAATATTCACTTTTTCAGCAGTGTCAGAAATGTTATCGTTTAAAATTTCTAAAAATTGTAGAATTTAATATTTTTAAAGTGATGTGTCTAAGAATATAGAATATCTAGACAAAATCTCAATCCTTGAAAAGATGGAGGATATTCAAAGGATTCTAAATCAGTTTTTGTTTTTTAAGTAGGTTTGTTGGTTCGTCAGCTATCAATGATCTGTTTTACCAAAAATAGGTCAATTTCAAAATTCTCACACGTCAAATAACTAAAGGACGCCGAAATCATCCAAAAACAATAACTGAAACATAAGCAACAAAAAATGCTGTTCCCTACTGTAATCATTTGGAAGCAAGCATTAAAGTTAAAATTTACATAACATTGGTTAAATGTGATCCAAGAACACTTAACTGAACTGAGTTATTCAGTATTGTCTTATATAAACTATGAAAAATTCTGCTTATTTTGAGAAAAAAGACGCATTTAACAGATTTTCTTAGTTGTATCAATGAATTTAAATTGATGCTAAAGTTTAATTTTTTGATGTGGAAGTCAGTAAACTTTTTAAAAGTTTTTCAACAAAAAAAGCAGGACATTTTGAGGAAAAAGCGGGACGGCGGGACGTTCAACAAAAAAGCGGGACATGTCCCGCTTTTGCGGGACGGATGGCAACCCTAGCCTAGCAGTGCATTTTGGTGGAGACGCTTGGTTTCTAGCAAAATTGCTTAGCGATATTGCTTGGAAAAATCATTTGATTTTCATTTACTTTTTCGGTTTAAATTGTTTTTTAGAGTCTTAGAAAAATGTGAAAATAGCTTCAAAACAAGCTCAAAAATGTCAAATAAAGTCAAAAGAAACTCCAATGAGTCTCAAAAAAGGCTCCATAGAGCCTCAAAATTCCCTCGGAGAGTCTAAACAAGTCCTATTCAAAAAAGATTAAGATCAATTTAAAAACAGCCTCAGACCAATCTCACGAGTCCTAAAAGAGCCCTCAATGAGTTTGAAAAAAGGTACAGAAGAGCTTCAAGAGTCCTACAAGAGCGTCTAATGACTTAGAAAAGAGCTTTGAAGGTTGTTCTGAGATAAGTCTACAAAGAGTATCGAATCAGTCTTAAAATAATTTTGATAGGGTCTCAAAATAGTCGCAAAAGACTCTAAAGAGAGACTCAGAAAACTTTCATACGAGTCATTTTTCAATTTGAAAAACTGTTTTGCATTTTTTATATTTGATTAAATTTTTTATTTCTTTTGTCTAAATGTTCGTTTCAAACTTAAATTTGATACTCATACTTGTAATTTCAACTTAACACAAAACCACATTGCTTCTCTTCATAGTAAGTGATGTTTATTACGATTTGGTATTTAGACCTGCATGTGAAAAGCGTACGAAAAGCGAATGATGCACTTTTTTTTTCTTTTCGATTATAGTTATTTCACAATTTTTGTATCATTCGCGACTTAAATATATCAACAATGCAGATGGCTAGCAGTCCTTGAAAGACTCATCCGGTACAACAATGATCGATGTTTACTTTTGGGCTCTAACTCACAGACATCGGGAGTAATGTACATCAATAGCAGTACATTAGCAGTAATTTATATTTTTGGTTTGGGCTTGTGATATAGCTCTGTTGGCAAGTCTGTTGTCTCCTGAGCCGATGTCCGCGAGTTCGAGTCCAAGAGTAAACATCGAACACAGTTGTACCGGATAAGTTTTTCAATAACGATCCGCCAACTGCACCGTTGATAAAGTCGCGAATGCCATAATGATGGTAAAACGACTATAATCAAAACAAAAAAAAAATTTTTTGGTTTAATCTGTGTTACCTAGGTAGTCTTGATTAAACTCCCTTATTAACATAATGTTAAAAAATTACGCTACACATGCTTTTTAAAACTACTCACATTTCTTTTTGAACCAGTAAAAACAGAATTCTCCCGAAAAATAATTAATCAACTGTTGGACGCATATTGCCTCCAGGCGGAAAACCATTCAATTGAATCCGAATCTCTGTGTTGGCTTTTATCGGAATCATCCGGTTCACTAATTTACGATAACATAATTGAAACAAGAGCCAATTGGAATAGCTTCGGGAACAATTTGTTTGTGGTTGGAAACGGTTTTCTCCGATAAGCCGCCGCCGGTATTCGAACGACGAAAAGAAAGCTCGACCCGTTATCAAAAATGATGATCTCAAATAGCGTAATGTTGTAAATATGTTTATAAATGATTCTTACCGTCCGAAGGGTTGTTATGGGGTGGAAAAGCAAATCTGGTTAACCGAAAAACAAAACAAAATAAGTGTACAGAAGTTGGGGTTGATGGAAGTAGAGAGGTTCTCAATAGCCGATAATACATTCACCCAAATGTCTGGAAGTAAAACTGCCTTTTCTCCACTGAATCGGCTAACTTGTGGAATCCCCTTGGCGAAGGGAAGAAGTCGAAGAAAACTCTAGCCCAAGTAAAAGAAACTTCCACGTGTACGTATCCATACTTTTACTTTTCCAAACGCCCCTCAGCTGGAGCCGAGCAACAGTCAAACTTCAAACTTCACCCCTAAGAGAAGGAAGAAAAAATATATGAAACCCGAAACTTTGTCGAACCAACAAAACTGAACTGATGGTGGCTACCAATCGATAGCAATAAAATATGAAGCAATATTCGAGGCAAACCACCATCGAGAAGACCATGGGAAAAAGTTACATATTTAGGGGTTCTGGAATCGGTGTGGCAAAAAAGCTCCCTGAGCGGTGCTTACCGGAGAGAGGAGAAAAGATTGTTTATTCAATGCCCCTGCCCTGCTTGCTTCAGGTCTTCTATTTTGGATCACCTCTTCTAGCGAAGACGATGGATACGAAAAAATTGGGCACTTTTCGGGGTATAGTCGAAACTGGATAAGCATGAACTTGTTTAGCACTTGTTATAGCAAAAATCAGCTATAGGGGAGAGTGGGGATACTTGATCCCGTTTTCTTATTTTCACCATATCTTTCTGGAAAAATTTAGCAACTCGCCATCTTTGACATTTTCTGACAGCGTGTAACTTCAAGTTTCTATGCTCCAAAAATTAGATCGATACTTGAACCCGTTGATGAAGTAGAAGCATTTTCGTGGGAGTAAAAAAATTGCGATTTTTCTGAAGTTAGGGGAGACTTGATCCCCTATTGAAGAAGACTTGATCTTTTATTCAGGAAGCCCTAATCCTTGTATAAAAATCAAACAAAACCCCAAGATAACATGTTAATTGACTATTTTGGTCATATTTGTTCTCATTTCACAATTTATAGCAGACATAAGAAGAAAATTCTATAACTTTGTCTCAACGCTAATAAGATTGCATACTTAAAGGCGCTATTTTTTATAATTAAGAGAAATTTAATTATTTTTGATCTTTTCTTCAGACAATTGTTTGATAAATATTAGTTTTTGGATAAATATTAGTAATTTCGTAATCAGCAATCATACCGATCAATTCAGAAGAAGAATATGCCGTTTGGAAGGGGGATCAATTGTACCCAACTCTAGGGGATCAATTGTACCCATAATCAACATTTTAGAAAACTGTTTTTCTGAAAAAAGTTGAGAGTTTTCCATTGCTTTGAAAATATGGCATTATGAAGTTCATTTTACGGTCGAACGATTGATACATTGGAACAAATATTTTTTTCATAATTTTCCCATGTAAGGAACATTTTAAAGTGATGAAAAAAGATCTTCAAGTTACATTTTGTGAAATTTTTCAAACAAAGTTCAATTACTCAATCAATTATTTTGTTAAAATTTTTTAAACTACAAGCATTGTTATTTTGCTCATTTTGGTATATTTTTCTAGAACATTTGATCTTTGTAAGACATTCCAATTTCGAGATGTGGCTAAGGAATCAAGTATCCCCAGGGATCAAGTATCCTCATTCTCCCCTACTCATTTTTTTCTGGCTAGCGCTAGACTAAAGTTGTTCATAAACTAACTTATGACATTTCGGCTTCTCAGACAGTTAAAATATTATTAAAAACAGCACATTTACACAATGCCCAAGGTATCGGCCATGATCACGGAAAATCTATAATTAATTATAATCAAATGAACAATTTTTGTTTTACATTTGAACTTGTTCGAATTACAGTGTGTACTGTTTGTGTCTGTTGGAATTTTAATGGCTTGATTGATGATGGATTTTTCCAAACCTATACTACATTTTCAAAAAGCTATAATTTTTAATTTGTTTTTCTTGTTGTAAAATTGTTTTTTACATACCAGAATAAATAATGAGTTTAACATTAGGCTTAACAGAAACTAACCACTTTTTTAAAATGTCTGCCTCCTAGTGATCATTTCTTAATAACTTTTTTTCTGTGTGGTTATTGAATTTGGAGTTGGATTCTGATGTCACCTTCTATTGTGTTGATGTGTGAGTTTGGATTGTTTATGTTTCATTTGGGCCAGCCGAATCGGGTTGGTTCTTCGAGTGAGTGAGCAAAATAAAAGATTGAGCGAAACAAGAAATTGAAAAAAATCAGGAAGCTTTCCACTCAATTGAGAATCCCAACTGGAGGAGGAACGCCTCTCTTTAGAATCTCATTTCTTTGATACTCGGAGCTGCGCTGTCAAACAAAATCTTTGCCCCATTGCACAATGGGAAGAAAGTTTTTCAACCACGAAAAAATTCAATATCTTGCTCCTATTTGAATCAAGTCTATGAAATATACTTTCCTTTAGTTAAAATGTTGAGAATTCATTGTGTCGAGAATCAATTGGAGACGGAGATATAGAGCCTGATAACCCCTGATTCCCGTATATTTTGTATACAATCCAGAAAAACACTGATTTGGGCAGGAAATTTTTTCACAAAAATAGTCCTGTCTTGTGTGATTTTTTTTCCCGAGATATTGAATGAAGAGTTTTTAAGCCACCGCGCGCCTTGGAAAATGGATTTTTGACTGATTTTACTCTCAATTCCTCTTTAATTTTCAGTTTATTATAAAAAAAAAGTTAGTTAGGACTTGAAAATTTTGAACCAAACAAGATCTATATTGTGTGTTTTTTTTTCTAGAGGAATCCAATGAAAGCTGTTTGAGCCACCACTCGCATCGGAAAATTTGGCTTATGGTTGTTTTACTCTCAATTCCCCTAATTCTTTTTATATAGTTCAGAAAAAGCGCATGTTCGAACTCAAAATTTTTAATCAATGAGACTTATTTTGTGTGTGTTTTTTTTTCAAGGAATCGAACGAAGGCTATTTGAGCCACCACAAGCATCCGGAAATGGAGTAATGACCGTTTTTACAAACAGCCTTCATACGATTCCTAAAAAAACGAAAAACCCACACAAGATAAGTCTCATTTAGTTTTAAATTTGAAATCCTAACATGCTTTTTCAGAACTGTTTATAACTGTAGGGGAATTAAGGGTAAAACAACCATAACTCTATTTTGCGATTCGATTCCTCGGAAAAAATTACACCAGATGGTACTCATTTGTTCTAATTTTTTTTCTGTGTAGACAAGCTTTTTGCTGAATTAGTTAAAAAATGTTGGGAAGTTGAGGGTAAAATCAGTCATAACTCCATTCTCTCAAACGAGTAGTAGCTAAAATAACCTTTATTTGATTCTTGGGAAAAATTCACATAAGATACGTCAAAAAAATATCTAGGCCAAATAAGTGTTTTTTTCTGGATTATTAACCAAATATAGAAAATGAGGGGTTCAAAAAGCTTTATATCTCCGTTAGCAAGCTTTTGCGGCGTCTTAAACTATGTCCAATCGTTTATCCGGATGTTTTCACTAAAGGAAAATATATTTTTATAGATTTGATTCATGTAGAAGGGAAAATATTGAATTTCTTCGCGGTTTATACACTTTTTCCCCATTGTGTGTTGAGAGAAAAAATCATAAGAATTGAGTGATTTTCGGAACATTGGCAGAAATTATTGCTCAAATAACTTGAACTTTTAACTTTCAGCAGTTCAAGCACACTTCTCAGATGAAAGAAATCTTTTATATCTAAAACATGTCAGATTTTTTTTCATTAGTTGTTTTCAAATCTAAAAACCTGGAAAACCCGTGCTTTTAATTTTAAAATGGTCTACCGAAAATCCAGCAATATCCGGGCAAATTTGGTCAAAACCTAGGAAATATTCAACAAAAATCAAGAAAAAAAACTTCATGAAAACTCGCAGCATACTAAATATCATACTTAAGACTTTCAAAAAACTCTGGAAGTCTGTAAACCTTAAAAAATAATCTGAAGGCCAAAAAGTCTGGAAGATCCAGACAATATCTGGAAGGTTGACATCACTGATGACGCCCCATCTACTCGGGATTTTAACCGCGCCTGTATTTGGTCTTCATTTCACAGTAAGTAGCTCGAAACAATCGGCCATGTGCGTGCTCGGCTGAATCCCGAATCCATGGGTGGTGAGCTCAGCAAAGTCAATGAATTAATCTATTCATCCCGTCTCAATATTTTATCCTCTAATCCTTTTTACGTCATCCCTCCCACCTCTTAGCTACCTTTTTCTGAGTCGTTTCATTTTCTCATCGATTTATCTTTTCCATCTTATTTCTCAATTTCCATTCTTCTTGTCTTCTCATCTTATCTTTATGTCTTCTACTTTCCTTTTCAGACTCTCCTCAAATAATTTCGAATTATTTTCTGATTTTAAAATTCTGTCATCATTTTTGTCGTCTCAGCACCCAGCTTTTGTTTCATTTTTTTTTTTAAATCTCATCCTGTACTTTTTTTCTCATTCCTCGCATCTTGTAATTAACAAAATTTTCCTTTCGTTGATTTTCTGTTCTTTTATTGTTATCTCCCAATCTTTTCATTTTCGCTTTTGAGATCCGTTTCCACTCTCAGTAAAACTCCTTCTTTCAATACCACCTTTTATCATTGATTATTTTTTATTCGTGATTTTCAAATCCCTTTTTTTTATTAATAATTTTACTTTATTTTCCAAACTTGAACCACATTTTATTTTATATTTCTCATCATTACTTTATCCGTTTTTTTTCACTCCTATTCCTTTTTTTACTTATTTTTTCTTTTATCTTTCCTTCTCTTTTTTATTTTAAATCTCTCTCCCTATTTTCCTTTTCGTTCCCCATTTAACACCAATTTTTTCTGTCTGCCCCAAGCAGATTTTTGTCCCACAAATCAAATTATCTTAACTGCCCACTCAGGAGTTTGTCCCATGAAGAAAATTATCCGAGGTTTGTCCTGTACATCAGACTATCTGGACTGCCCCATTCAGGGGTTTTTCTCTTCCATGAAATCATCGGGATTGCCCCACACAGAGGGGGCAATCCCGATTTCTCTCGCACATCTTAATTTCTGGACTCCCACTCAGAGGTTTGTCCCATGAAGAAAATTTTCCGGGCAGCCCCACTCAGGAGTCTGTCTCTTTCATTCATTTATTTGGACCCCACTCGGGGGTTTGTTCCACAAATCAAAATATCTAGACTGCCCCACTCAGAGGTTTGTCTCATCAAGAAGTTTCCCGGCTGCCCCATTCAGGGGTTTGTTCCACATATCAATTTTTCGGAACTGCTCCATTTAAGGACTTGTTCCTTGTTAGATGCTTGATTTCCTTTTATTCCGATACTAAATTGGCTTTTCTTGAGGGATTAAAAAAAAGTCAACTATCCTTACTCAAACGATCGTTCATTTTTTTCTCAATTTATTATGAATTTTTAAAACTATTCTAGAAATCATCTTTATAATCTTTTTATTTCATTTCCAGAAAGCGGCAATAAAGAAGAAAATGAAACATACCGTTTATCTTTTTAAATTCGCATCATCAAATACACATGACTCAACGCAGAAGTTTCAACCCTTTGAAACTTCCTCACATACTTTTCTTAACTCCATCTGGTCCAAACATTTCTAAATCTACTTCAAACAGGCTCCTTTCTTTAAAAAAAAAAACACCACCCGTTGCATGATCGGCGTGCTAATTTCAACTAAATTTAACGCTAAGACTTATGAAAAAACAACACTGGTACGCTCATCGAACCGAACACACCATTGTCGAGACCGAATGAAAACCGTCGCTATTTTCTTTTTAATTTTTCGAACTTATATTTGCGCGAAACTGACGCGATCCGTTGCACACAAAATTAGTCTGTAAACTGATTTCAAAACAAGTTTCTCGTTCTCACCATACATTAATTTTTCTTCTCTCTTCTGAAATAGACTCGTCCCTTCTTCTCCTTTTCAACATATTCAACATAATGTACTTTCGAAAGAGCACATTCTAGTCTGGGTTGCCAACATTTTTTTTTTCAAAAATCAGGGAACCGGCGAAATAAAAATCAGGCAAAATCGCTCCACATTTCACTTTGTGTTGGGAGCCTACTTGGTTGAATAATTCTTATGATTTAAGCAATCGAAAGATCTATTTTTTTAAATAAGAATTAACGGGTGTGTTTCGAATGCTTTGATTCAGCCACATTTTTACTTTTTCAATTCAGCCATGCTACCTACTCCAGTTCCTCACTACCCATTTTTCATGATATTCGCAACAATCAGGCATATTTTCAAAAATCAGGGAAATTCAATGGCTTATCAGGTTGTCAGGCAGAGCCTCGAAAAATCAGGCAATGACTGAAAAATCAGACACATTGGGATCTCTGCTTCCAGTCCCAGTGAGTCCGTTTGTTTCTCGTGCTCCCTCTCTTTGTAAACCGAAGGGAATATGCAGGAATAGGGATGTCAACATTATACATTTTCAGATTTGTTTTTCTTTAAAGTTATTTATCTAGCTTTATTCACTACAGATGGGTGGTGATAGCAGGGTTGCCAACATTTCTTTTTTTGAAATTCAGGAACTTTGAAATAAAAAAGAAGGATACATCAGAGTAACGAAACTGTCTGTCAAAGTGAGGAACTTTTTTGGTCGTCGCCTCACATTTAGACCTCCTTCAGTGGTATCTTATGCTGTTTTTACTTACGTACTTAATGAATTCGCGCCGATCCTCCGGTGCATAGGGCCGTGGTAAAAGACCTCCACTGTTGACGATCCGGAGCCAGCGTCTTCACCTGGTCCCAGTCAAGATTCTCGTCGACAGTTTGCAGAGTTCTTTGAGGGTTGTACAGATCAACGTTATGCCTCGCCAGTTTCCGCACTCTGTCAGGTCTCCTTTCTTCGAGACCTTTACGAGGATACCCTGCATCCAGTCGTCCGGGAATGTTGCAGTATCCCAGATGTCAGCGAAAAGACGGTGCAACATTTGTGCTGACAGGGCAGGGTCGGCTTTCAGCATTTCAGCAGGGATGCAATTGATCCCAGGTGCTTTGTTGGATTTCATGTTTTTGATTGCCGCTTCTATTTCAGCCAGCGAGGGCGCTTCCGAGTTGACGCCATTTATGCGACTTACTGTTGGCGCTTCAAGCTGCGGGTTCTGTTGGCCATCGCTATTCGTAACTCGGAAGAGTTGTTCGAAGTGCTCAGTCCATCGTTCGAGCTGATCTGTTCGATCGGTCAATAACTGACCTGCTCGGTCTTTCAGCGGCATTCTTGCATTAGTCCTTGCACCACTGAGGCGGCGAGAAATGTCATAAAGTAATCGGATATCTCCATTGGCGGCGGCTCTTTCCCCCTCTTCGGCTAGGGAGTTTGTTCAGGCTCTCTTGTCTCGTCTACAAGCTCGTTTAACTACATTTTCCAGCTCCGCATATCGTAAGCGGGCGGCTGCTTTGGCTGACCCGGTACATGCCTGCTCAATTCCGACTTTCGCCTTTCTCCGATCATCGACCATCCTCCAAGTTTCATCCGACATCCATTAACTTCTTCTTCCACAAACTTTACCGAGAGTACCATGGCTCGTCGTGATAAAGGCATTCTTGATTCCACACCACTGTTCTTCGACTGTTCCGTCTGTCGGCAGCTCCGAGGCTCGGGATTCTAGCTGTTCAACGTATGCCCTTTTCACCTCTGGATTCTCCAACCGGCGGACGTCGTATCGACATCCGACTTTCTCCTCGCGCCGTTGCACACGCGCAACTCTCAGTCGTATCTCGCCATGGACGAGATGATGGTCAGATGCAATGTCTGCGCTTCGTTTGTTGCGGACATCAAAAAGGCTGCTTCTCCATTTTCGGCTGATGCAGATGTGGTCAATTTGATTCCCTGTTCGGCCATCTCGAGATACCCAAGTGACCTTATGTGCTTGTCGATGGGGGAAGAGCGATCCACCGATCACCATGTTGTTGTTGCCACAAAATTCTACAAACAGCTCTCCGTTTTCGCTCATCTGTCCTAGGCCATGGCGCCCCATGATGCGCTCAAAGTCCTGATTATCGGAGCCAATCTTTGCGTTGAAGTCGCCCAAATGGATTTGAATGCCATCCTTCGGAATTCTCTCCACCACGCTGTTCAGTTGACTGTAAAACTGCTCTTTCCCCTGCAAATCGGCAACGTCAGTTGCCGCATAACACTGGACCATTGTAAGGTTTCTAACCCGTGTTCTGAATCTGGCTACGATTATTCTTCCTTTTAATACCACCTATCTCCATCACGTTCACAAAAATCAGGGAAAATCAGGCTTATTTTCAAAAATCAGGGAATAACTTTGACTTATCATGTTGTCAGGCTGAGCATCTAAAAATCAGGCTAATCCGGAAAAATAAGGCACATCAAGCATCTTTGTTGAGAACCGACATTTGCTCGCAATGACACGTTCTCTCACAAATTATGCACTTGGCGACTCGAGGCCTGACTCTCCTCTTACGATTTGAGATCTGACCCCTCCTCGCATCAACTCGAGGTTCACGTGAACATATGCCTCTCCTCTGCACGACTCAAAATCCGATTTCTCCTTTAACGGCTGGAGAACTGACTTCTCGATAATGACTCAAGGTAGAGATGCCAATATGCCTGATTTTTCGAAATTGCCTGATTTTACGAAGCTCATCCTGACGACCTGATAAGCCATTGGATTTCCCTGATTTTTTAAAATAAGCCTGATTGTTGCGAATGTGATGAAAAATGGGTAGTAAGGAACTGCATTAGATAACATTGCTAAAGTGAAAATGCGGATCGATAATTGAAAAAAAAGTTTGAGGAAAATTTCCGTTACTTTAACGTATCCAAATTTTTATTTCATTGGTCCCTGATATTTGCAAAGAAAAATTTTGGCAACCCTGACACGAGGTAACTGTTGACTCCGAGCATCGATCCGTAGTTCCGTAGGAATGCTTAAAATTCGTAGATTTGGCAACGCTGGGCCTGATGTCTTTGCTTGCGACTCGAGATCCGACCTCGTATCGTAAAACTCTCCTCCTGACAACTCACGGCCTGACCACGCCTGTACCGACTCGAGGCCCGTTTTGTAGTTGCACAATAACGGCGGTAGGTGGCGAATCAACCACAAAAATTATCAGTTTTTTTCTGAGAGCCATTAAAACATTTAATCTGAAAGTAAAACAACCTTTCAAAACAGTTACTGTGTTCAGGAAAATATCATCATTAGTAGGCATTAGAAAAAGTTATCCGATCAAACGTGAAAACTGTGCCTTTTATTTTTAGATTTTTTTTTCTTACTTTTCTCGAAACAATATAAGGCCGGAACAAATTTCAAATCCTTCTTTTGTCACTCGGAGGTGAATCATCGCAAGGGGGGAGGGCAATAAAACATAATGCAAAAAACTAATAAATTGGAATAAATTGCATGATAGCTTGCATGCAATAAAATTACATACTATATCATTGCACAATACCCATAATTCAAGTAATTTTTTTGTCGAAAAATGCAATAAAATCAAGCATACAAAAGGTTATAAAACTCTCAACTTCCACAATTTGTATTTTGCTCATGTTATCTTTCTGACATTTGATAAATTTTCCTAAATTTCCCTAAAATACTTCAAACTTTATTTATTTCCCCCTTCGGGTTTTTCGGATATTTCGAAGGGAGGGGGGGGGGGGGGGGGTGGGTGACCAAAGAAGAAAATGATATTTGTTCCGGCCTAATTATTGAATAAATTGATTTTCGGCGATTTCAGTCACGTGACTGAAATCGCCGAAAATCAATTTATTCATTACTCAACCAGTCGATTGATTTTTACTATTGAATATAATTATTTTAAGGTTTTTTGGGATGTTTTCATGAAAATGTTCAACTAATGATTCATTAAATCGTCACAGCAGAGCTAATTTTTTTTTGTATATTCAAGATTTAGAATCTACTTTTCAATTGTAAGTAATTTAATTTCAATCTTTAAACACATGATCTAAAATGAGCACGTAGATTACCACCAACAATATTCTGGAAATTTCAAATCAGAACATCCAAATGTTGTAATTTTTCGTCTTTGATCAAGTCGATACAAGAGTATAATATTTTTAGAAAAAACAATTTTGGGAAAGTAAAGTACAGATTGTATACTTTAAAATGTCTCCTTTTTTAACCCTCTTATACCCTCCGTTAAGGCCACACTCCATCGTTCAAAGAACCTATTGAAATTGAGCTTGTTTTTGATATCTAATGGTAAATTGAATAAGAATTTGATTTAATCATGACTCAACTCTCAGTATGGTGGCTCCATAGACTGATATATTCAAAAAGGTAAATTATATTTACGAGCTAAACCCTTGTGCCCAAACTTTTCCGAGTACAAAATTTTTTCGTCCCTAGTTTCGAGGCCCAGTTTGCCCAAAAAATGCTCGATGCCTCAACACACTTTCCCCTTCTAGAATGGGCTCAAAACGTTCCACCCCCTTTCCTGGCTCGCTTATTCTTTTTCGATGTCTATCAATGTTGTATGAAAATGTTTGGATTGAATACATTGTTTGTGGAGCATTACTGCAACAACCCCTTGGATAGAATTTCTTATAGCAACAGAGCATTGAAGGGAAACCTTTCGAGAAGGGATAGGAAAGTAGGTGTTATGTGATGGGTAAGTGAAAATATTTGCGTAATGTTCGGAACATATGGCAGTACAAACAGATTGTGTACTGTTAAAAGGGTTTATCTTTGGTTTTCCGATTGAAATGGGGGAGTAGTGTGGGGTTAAACCTTTTACAGAATATTTGGTTTTTTATGCCTGCATGCTTACTTTCTATAGGGTAGGTAACAAAAGTTCTGAGGTTTTGTTTTAGCAATAGGCAGTTAACCTGTGCCATGAATGAATATCACATGTGGATATAAAATTTGTGATATAACAATGGTAGAGTTTGATATTTTGTAGGTTCTGAACTGATGAAAGGTAACACGCAATCCTTAGCATAGTCATCAAACTACCACGTTTCCATATGCCATTTTTCATAATCTCAACGTCTGTTAAATAAAGTCAAGGCAAAAAACGAACAAATATTTGAATTCTGAGCAAAAAAAACTCCATCAGTCTTATTTCATTGGGCCATTCCGTTTCATCTCGTAATTTCAATTCGCGGTGTGTTCAAGAAAACGTCCGAGCCAATACATTTTTCACTGCCTCGAAAACTTCTTTTCATTCGTTCAAAAAGCTGCCTAAAACCCAATTAGCAGAGCATTCCATTCAAATTATGAGCTACTAATTCAATCATCGAGTCCAAAAACGGCGTGCTTATAATTAATATTTAATTCAATTTGGGCAAAAGCTGTCCCGTGTCTTGCTTTCAACTTTAAGAGGAGAGACTAACAATATACAAGGTGTAGATTCATATTTCGATTCTGCAGAAATTTTCCGGCACAGCCCAACCAATCTGAAGCTGGAAGTGGTTTCGGTCTCGTTACCCCTGATGCAAAATGGCCCCATTTTTCGTTTGGTTCCGGCTTTGCTCCACCGAGTGCTGAGTTCCGGAAATCCCAACAAACAAAACTTTGGCTTCAACTCAAGCGGCGAAATTTGCTACCTAGTGTGGTTTAACTCCGTTCGAGAATTGGCAGCCAAAAAGCAACCGTTGTCGCAGGAGGATCGCCAAACAGAAACATAATTTTAAACACTTTGTTTCCGATTTAGTGGGATCCAGGCTAGCTGGAGGTACGAATTGGTCACAAAATTCTAATTGAAAGCAATGAATGGAAAACCCAAATGAAAACAAACGGGATTCTTAGAAATTTGAAAAAGGAAAGAAGTTGTTTTACGAGGTATCCTGAATTTCGGAAGAATTTATTTTTTGGCAAGGATTTCAGGGGTGATTTTTAAGAATATTCGGACGGTTAACCAATATTTTATATAAAGTTGTTCTCAATTAATCAATGTTTTGAGCTTATTTTTTTCATTTAGGTAGTCGATTTCACAAAAAGACTTTATGTGTATTTTTTACCAATCTTGAGGCTCTGAATCAAAACATACAGTCAGTAAATCTCATTTAACCAATCAATTAAGTTTTAACAGACAATCTCTTTTCAGACACTCACGAAATAAGATTATTCATGATTCAGTAGATTTGATAAAGTATTAATTGTAATAATAAATAGTTATAACCTTAACCGACTAAATTTTTATAGTTTTAACCTCAAGGTTAAGCAAATGTTTTTGACTTTTGTAACTCCCCACTTTTCGGTCAAAAATGCTCGAAAAATCTCTGTTTTGATGACAGTTTTTATTCAATATAATTCGGAAAATATCACATTAAGTTTTCAAATTTTTATATTTGTACTGGATTTTGTTTAGAAAATAAATTTACGTGACGTTATAAAAGATCTGTATTAAATTATGAAAATAGGACATTTGTGAGTAACGTAGGTGTCTTGATTGATTGAACAAAATACAGTTGAATTATGGAAGATATATTTCCAAATCATTTAATTAAAGAGCTCTGAAAAATATGGCTTTTTTCTTTTTTTATAGGAATCTGGCCTGTCAAATAATTATTCAGGGAGCTGTTAAATTGAGTTATCTTTGAAATTATACGTTTAATTGATGATTCAATAATGGATCAATTCTTAGCATGGTGGCTCTAGAGAGTAATGTCTTTCAAATTTGATATATATTTTTTCCATAAATTCATAAAAAATATTGTTTAAGAGTATGTAGGAATGAATATAAAGCTTAGTTCTTTTAGAAATGGGACACTTTCATTTGCTAATAGCTCGTTTCCTAGTTATCGGATATTCAAAATTTTGACAGCATTTTGTTGCCTGTAAAAAGTACTATTCGACCTATTTTTTTCAAAATTTAAAATTTACGCGTTTTTGAGATATGTACGATGCAAGAGAAAAAGAATAAAATTATTTTGCACTGTTTCCTCAAAAATTCGTCATTATCAAATTGTTAGCTGACAAAACCGTTGATTATTCAAAGAATTACTGAGTTTTGTGGTGGTTAAGTATGCAAACACTGTCATTAATGTCCACAAAGTTCAAATCAAGCATTGAAGTGAAGCGCATGATCGGCAACTACGGTTGAGGGTCATCAGGGAAACCAAGTCTCATACCAGCATTTTTAATTATCAATGAGCGAAAAACTAAGGGTAGATCGCTGAAATGTCCAAAATAATTTTCTCCGATAAGCTGAAAGTGTTGCCTAGTGATGACTCATTGAAACCCAACCTCAAACAACCATTTTTTGCTAGTTCCAGAGCTCGTAAGCTGTAAAGCCGGTACCGAGGCTATGGGACAGATGATTTCTGATGAACGACTAAACTTACGAAATACCCTATTTTAAACAAATTCCAGCGTTTGAATCCTATATCATGTCTGCTCGTTGCAAGATCCCGAGTATATTAAAGTATGTATTTGCTGGTTATTTTGTATAAAATTATAATGATTTGCCAAATTCTGGTCCTGCGAAAAAAAAACAAAAATTTTCAAAACGAAACTTTGATTTTCGCTGTTTTTAAAAGCCTAAAAAGAGTAATCTTGTATGTACCATCCACAACCTACGATTTATACTAACCGATTTTACTTCAAATTCAATCTTATTATGGTTTTACTTCGTTATTGTCAGATTTTGCCAGAAGAAATTCCATTAAAAACGTTCAAAAATGTGGTCAAAAATAATCAAATTTATTCATTTCGAAACAACTTTATCCACTAAAATGCTTCCAGTCTCTTTTAAAAGAGAAGTATTGGACCGAAAAGTATCAGAAATTGAAGAAGGAGGGTGAAGCCACCTAAAATATAGATTTGACGAAGTATAAGTTGGAAAAACTGATCAAAACCATGACTGAAAAAAGTGTGCGCCGGCCAATGGGAGATACCAACAATAAAATAGAAATTTCTCTAACAAAAATCGATAAATAATTTTTTTGAAATTTTTTCATGAAATATCATAACATTACCTTCATTTTCTTCATAGAAAGTATTTCGATCAAACGAATGATTTTTGAGATACACGCATTCGTAAGTGTCCCATTTCTAAAAGAACTAAGCTTTAGTTTTTTTTTTGGTTTTATATTGTTTTCTAATTGTTAACTTGAAATTGCCATAAGAATCAAAACGGTATTAGACTAGATCATGTTTTCAAGTGTTAACTAAGTTTTTCTCAGATATTTTTGAATTGATTCAAGGTTCTAATCCAATTTTTTTTTAAAAACTCCTTAACATACTCTGTGCTCAATATTGTTGATTTTGCTGTCGGCTAAAATTTCGGCGACCCTCAAATGCCTTAAAATTGACAAATTGATAAAAAAAACCAAAAATTTCCGTAATAAATCATAATAAATTCTGAAAACGCTGTGAAAATCTATAAACTTCATTGAAGCTTAGAGTATGTGTTAAGAAACAACTTTTTTGAAGACATGTTTTATTGGACTAGGCGAAAAAGTTTAAGATCTTTTAGTTTGAATTCCTATTCAATATGTATGGGGATATTTCTACTGGGGGATAATGGATTTCTGTATGTCTGTCTGTCTGTACCCTATAGACTCAGAAACTACTGAACCGATTTGCGTGAAACTTGGTAGATTTGAAACCCCTCCCCTTCACAGGATAGAGGGAGGGAGCCTCCCATACGAAGGACAAATTTTGGAAAAATCCCAGAACCGATCACACAAAAGGAATCAAAAAAGGCATGGGAAGGTATTTGGGTACGATATATGTTTCCTTGAACCTTTCGTATTCCCTCTCCTTCCAGTGGGAAGATAGAATGGGGACTCCTTTTTAATTTTTCACATAAAACGAAAGCTGTTCATTCAAATGTAATCAAATTGGTGCATAGGTGAGTATCTGAATACGAGAAATACGAGGAGAGGAGGAATGAGGTTTTTTTTATATATTTTTTGTATTTGATTCCTCTTTTACTGTTTATTTTTCAACAATTATAATTTGTAGCTTTTAAATCATATGTTGACTATTCATTCCAACTGTTTTGGGTGATTGGAACATTGTCATCCATTAACAGTTTCAGGACCATCATGAGGCCAAATACCAGATGTTATATGGAAATGCTCCGAAAACAGCTTTGTTGTTTTTTGTGGGCATACTCAGATCCAGGGCTGGAAAACAGAAATTAAGAAAAAAAACCTCAAATGTTAAATTGGTCTGATTAAATTTCCGACCAGTGCAGTGGTCAGGTAAGTTTTTTTGTTTTTTTTACGATTGTTGATCAGAATTTGTTTAAGTCTTTGAAACAGTTTTGCATTGAACAGGTTTACAAATTTCAACAAACTGAGCGTGCCTTATCTATAAAAAAATAGTTTTGTTGATTTTGTTGGGTTCCGGCACGGATCTTTTTCTTATGCGATTACAGCTCTTCTCAGAAAGTGCTCAGTTCGAAAAGTTAAAAAAAATGCTGCAAATCATATTATTGAAAATTTGATCTTAAAGCCTTTGCACCTCGGCGGTGGAGTGGTTAGTGTGGTAAGACGGTAATCGCTGGTCCACTGATGGCATGGGTTCGATTCCCATCTCGGTACTGGATTTTATATGTTAATCTTTAGGGGGGGGGGGGTCTAACACTTTAAAAAATAGATTTTTTTTATTTTCTTATTGTAAAACATTTCAAGAATGTTGTGTCAAATTTTCAAGTCAATTGGAGCAAAACTGTAGAAATTATAGGCCTTTATCTTCTCCTATCTAATACTGCAAGAAAGCAAGGGCAGAAACTTCAAACGCGTTTTTCTCGAAAGCACATTTTTAAAGTCCGTGGACATCGTCATTTGAAAACTCCTTAACCGATTCTTTTCAAATTTGGAACATATTTTCTACATATAAAATACCAGCCCCCTTCTTTTTTCTTTTCTTTTTTTTTACTTTGGGGAGATTTTACAGATTAAAAAATGGCGGATTTTTTCGTGAAAAATCGTAGTTTTTACTTCAAACAGCCACAAAAATTTAATAAAAAATTCTTTTAAGTTAAATAAAAACGTTGGGGTCTAGAAAAACGTCTATTAAAAATATTTTGCTCTGATTATTTTTACTTCAGATGATTCTGTGCTAAGATACAGTGTCCACCGCAAATCCTGTTTTCTAAAAGGCATCCTCGAAAGTGCTCCGTCACCGGCTCATTTTTCAATATTTTTTTACGAAAAAATTACTAAATATTCTTTTAACAATGCTTTGTATAATGCAAAAAATTTTAATGCATTTGTTTGAACGATAGCTCTAAAAAAAATCGTGAAAATGGTGTTTTTTTTTACCCGTTAGACCCTACGCCCCCCTTTAGTTGTCCACGTCACTTGTTCAGCCTGTAAAGCCTAAATCGGCTAAGACGGTGTATGTCTTTTTCAAAATGTAAATTTTATTGCTTTGTGTTATTTGTACTTTCTATCACATAATCGGCCATTTTTTCGGATTGTTTTTGGTTATTTCAAACCATTGGTTTTTGAAATGGTCTCCACAGTTTTTGGAGCGTTGTGAACTTTCGAACGGACTCTTCTTTTAATTTTGAGGAGTTTGAAGGGCCTCAAGAAAATAGATCATATGAAACTCTAAAAATTTTCGAACTTTTTTGAACACATAGAATAACTATAAAAATTTTACAACATTTGTTTACTATTCAATAACTTGAAACTCTGGTACGTATATGCAGAAAAATTACGCGTCAATACGAACATAAATATGATTTTTAACCAAAAATTGTCCGTTGCCATGAAAAGGATTATGGCTAATATAGCAACCCAAGCAACCAAAAGTCTCATATCTACTTAAATTCGTGCCTCCAAAGTTCGAATTTCGCTGAACAAAGGTTCCGAGGGGATTTGGTACCGAATTTTCACGAATGTGAGCATGTAAGTTACAAAAGGTTCCTCAAAAAGCCTTCTATGGACTTGAAGTTCCAAGAAGTTCCTCAAATAGCCTTTTTTGTGGCATGTCAATCGCATTATCTATATAATATATAAAAATGAATGTTTGTCTGTCTGTCTGTTCTCTATAAACTCAGAAACTGCTTAACCGATCATCGAAAAAATTGGCATCTGAAGATTTTTGGGGCCGGAGATGGTTTCTATAATAGTTAAAACCCCATCCGACTTAAGGGGGGGGTAGGGTCTAACACTTTCAAAAAATCGATTTTTTTATTTTTTTATTTTCTTATTGTAAAACATTTCAAGAATGTTGTGTCCAATTTTCAAGTCAATTGGAGCAAAACTGTAGAAATTATAGGCCTTTATCTCCTCCTATCTAATACTGCAAGAAAGCAAGAGCAGAAACTTCAAACGCGTTTTTCTCGAAAGCACATTTTTAAAGTTCGTGGACATCGTCATTTGAAAACTACTTATCCGATTCTTTTCAAATTTGGAACATGTTTTCTACATATAAAATACCAGACCCCAACGTTTTTATTTTTTGTTTTTTTTACTTTGGGGAGATTTTACAGGTGAAAAATGGCGGAATTTTACGTGAAAAATCGTAGTTTTTACTTCAAACAGCCACAAAAATTTCATAAAACATTTTTTAAGTTAAATAAAAACGTTGGGGTCCAGAAAAACATCTATTAAAAATATTTTGCTCTGATTTTTTGACTTCAGATGATTCTGTGCTGAGATACAGTGTCCACCGCAAATCCTGTTTTTCTAAAAGGCATCCTCGAAAGTGCTCCGTCACCGGCTCATTTTTCAATATTTTTCTACGAAAAAATTACTAAATGTTCTTTTAACAATGCTTTGTATAATGCAAAAAAATTTAATACATTTGTTTGAACGATAGCTCTAGAAAAAAATCGTGAAAATGGTGTTTTTTTTATACCCGTTAGACCCTACCCCCCCCTTAAGGGAGGGGGGGGCTTCCATACAAAATTTGTAGTGTTTTTTAAACAAATTAAAGTCTTGACATCCATTTTCTCGAGATTTTTTTTCCTTTGGGCGGTTTGTTTTTCGTCTCCATGATCGAGGCGTCGCGAGCCAACGTCGTGAGAGAATAGTAGCCATGGCATAGCATACTGATCAGTGGGAATATTTTGGCGCGTATTTCTCAACCAAGCATATTTTCAATACAAGGGGTGGCGATATGAAGCCTTTATGGGATTTTTTCTCCTTGATCCTTAGCTCATTTATACAGCAAATGGTTATGTGCATAAGTGTTGTTTGGAAAAACTTGAAGTTATAATGTCTCATATCCACGAGTATGGGATATAGCGAAACATTTTTTTAATATAATTTTGGCGCAAAAAGGATTAGATATTCAAACTGGTTCGAAGGGTGGTGAAAAAAACTGTTTGAAAATGTTGATTAAAATTCCTTTTTATCGTTTTTATTTTCAAATTTCAATAGCTTATTTTTTTAAACTCCAAAAAATACATCATCTAAAGCTAATCAGAGGCTGGAAGTGCTCATAATACAGAATTTTAGGAATATACTCAATAAACTGTCTCGATTCACGCTTTTGATCGGTTTTCAAAATTCCATTGCAATGTGCAATAAATTCCAATATGCGAATCTTATCCTTTCAATTAGACATTTATGTAAACTCGAGCCGGGTTAATCAGCCTACCTTCTTCAAGCAGTGGGGGACAAAATTGGAAAAGATAAGGGAGCTCCCATGTAAGTTTAAGATAAAGAGCTTTTCAAAGAAGGGACTATATTTTAATAGAGGGTTATTTTGTGTACGGATATTTGGTATTACTAAAAAAATGTGACAAATGATTTATGGAAGTTCGTAACTTCCCACTTTGGGAAAAAAGGTGGAAAATTCAGAAATATTGACATTATTTGAGTCATTATGAAGCTTTAAAAACAGAGTACAAATTTCAGATCTTGAACAAAAAGGGTTTAGAAATCAAGCTTCAGTAAATAATATATAACATCTTAAAATTGCAATTCGGAACTTCAGCTGCATCTCTCATTTCAAAGTTGTTGGTTCTTAACCATGATGAGGTTTGATTTAAAAAAAAATGCTTACAAAAATCTAACATTGAATAAATTTTCACAAATTAAATTTATTTTCGCAAGGTGTAGCAATGCATACCGGGTCAGCTAGTCTTTAATAAATTAGTTTTGTTGATTTTGTTTTTTCTTACATTTACGATCACAGCTCTTCTCAAAAAGTGCTCAGTTTTTTGTCGAATCGTAATAAAATGCTGCAACAATGCTACAGCGAATTTGTATTTTTCTAACCTAGACCCTGCAAAGATTTTGATTTCGGAAGACATACTATGCCAAGCCTTGCCAGTTTTCAAATTATGTCTAATGGTTTGAGCTACCACATGTTATAAATTTTATGTTTTGATCAATACTTTTACATAGTAAATTTTTTTATATTTTTATGTAAATCTGAACTTTTAAAATGTATACTTAACAGTTATGTTTAATACCTGACAGCATTAAAGGACTAGATTGAGTCGATTTGAGGTCATTTTTAAATTTCTCAAGCTCTGAGGTCTAAAATGCTTTGTTTTAATTCGAATCTAATCCATGGTTTTTTGTAGTATTTTTTATAAACGTTTATAATTTTTTTTAACCCTGGGATCTAAAAAGCTTCGTATTGGTTCAAAACTCATTCATGATATTTTGCAATTTTTTTAAGAAACGTTTACATGAGTAAATTTGAACTTAAAGGTTTATATGGGAAAATTCAATATTTTGTACTGAAAAATCAACATCAACCGAGTCTGCTTATGAATTTTTTGCAAAATTATAAATTTTCTAAAAGTTATTAGCTTTTTAACAGGGGTATGTCTTTTGGCGTTGAAAACAATAAATTCAATTGAGATCAGTGCTTGTGCCTCGCGAAGCATTGTATGAGAAAAGTCATGCAATCCTAGATATTAACCAAACAGTAGCGCTACAAAGTGCTCCATACAAGAGTTTAGAGAATTTTGGAAGTTTTTAGGAACAGGCATATAATTTAAAGGGAATTAGCTCCTAATGTTATTTTTTAATAATTATTGGGCAAAATTTTGTCATGAAAAGGTACTTGCTAGACACGCCGACGGAAATACATTCGATTTTTCTACAAAAATTTTCCAAAAATGTGCAAACAGCTCTCACATAGGAGCAGACATTCCAGAAGTGCATTTTTCATAAATGAAATATCACTCGTAAATTAATCTATAAAAAACCTAAATCATTATAAATCTTCTTCCAAACAAAAAACAACTCAAACACTCCATTGATTCTAGAAAAAAACATCAAATTTGTTACTTTGATTAACAGAAAACAGGATAAAATTCCAGTTTTTTTTAACCAGGTTTTTTCCTTGTTAGAATGCTTACCAAAACAGAACTTTCGTTAGTTAAGCTTACAAATATCTCCATCAATTTTTAATGATTGTTTTTGTGAAAATATCACTTTTTCATTCAAAACCTTTTGAAATACTTAGGTGTGTTTTCAATCGCCAGGAAAACACCAGTTTTTGAAACTCAATTTTTCGCTTAGTAGCTATCAATATTTTTTCAAAAAAATATTTAAAACACTAGAAGAAGACCTAAAAGTTGATTCTACTTACTTTTTAAGAGATCTCTGAAGTAAAAATCCGTAGTAAAATGAGTTTTAAATTCATCGAAAATGTACACGCTTTTGTTTACCTTTTTTCCTAACTACAAAACGTCAAACATTTACCTGGCATCGCGGATTCCTCGCTAGGCACCCAGCAATGTTCTCAATTTTATTTATTATTTTTCGATGTCAAAAAACATACCCCAAGACTGCCTTAAATTTGTATGGGAAAATTCAAACTTGTGAAATATTATGCGCTGCTGTCTAAAATTGATCCTAGGCCTAGTACAAGATCTCATACCAAATTTGGGTCAGATCGGAGCACGGGAAGGGGCCGCTCAACGAGCCTTAAGTTTGTTTGGGATTTTGAAACATTTTGTTCGGAAAAACATCAGAACCAGTATTTCATCCATAAATTTCGTTTCCTCTGGCCTATTTCTTTGGAATACGGTTTTTCTAAAAGCTCAAACTATGACAAATATTTCTTCGGAGGACTGCATTTCAATAAGAGTTAAAATATAGAAGTAATTAGGCCTCAGAAATGGGCTAACTTTATTAAGGGTGATAATCATCACTGTTATTGAAGCGTCATAATGTTTGACGCGAGGCCAAATTAATAATGAATATCACCCTTAAAAAGTCAGATCCAATCTGGCCCGAATTTGGCATAAGATCTTGTACTAGGCCTAGTGTGGTGTACCAAATAAAAACACGAGCGTTGTTTACTACAACTAGTGACTGCTTTATTGAACGATGAGAATTAAACTGAGCTAATTGGGAAACGGGATGCTTTATTTATACTCTCTCATACTGGTGCCGCTCTCTCTCGATTATGCCATTTTACTCTTCGTCGCCTCGGTCGGTCTCGCTGGTTGCTGTGTTATATATAAGACAATACACTGCAACTACTCCCTCTCCTAGTTCCGAGGCGGTTTCACCACTCGATTGTATCTCGTAACATAGGTACCATCCGGTTTTTTTTTTTTAAATATGTCTTTATTAGTCTTTTAATCATTACATTTAAGTTACATTATTAAAGTTAAATTAAAGTGTTCAGATCAATTATGATCAGTTCAACTCTTTGATACAGTTAATTTTAAACATTGTTTATTTGATTTAAATTTGCTTAAGCAATAAATAATTTGATTTATAGGAGAATATCCTGTTGAGCAAAAAAAAAATGTATAAACTTAATCCTAAATCCTAAATACTAACTTAATTGTAAAGAGAACGAATCTCTGCGATGGAAGACTGCATCGATTTGCCTCTGAAGTTGGAGATGATGTTGTTGGCCATCTCTCCGATCGATTCAATGCCTGCAATCCGATGAAGATCTTCGGTGCTGTGCCAAGGTGGAAGCCGCAAAATCATTTTCAGAACCTTGTTCTGAATCCTCTGGATGGCTTTCTTCCTCGTCGCGCAGCAGCTAGACCAAATCGGAACTGCATACATTATCGCTGGTCGAAAGACCTGTTTGTAGATTAACATCTTATTTCGCAGACACAACCTGGATTTCCTGTTGATGAGAGAATAAAGAGATTTAGTGTATTTATTACATTTAGATTGAATATCTTCAATGTGATTTTTAAAAGTAAGATTCCGATCAAGTGTGAGTCCCAAGTACTTCACGTGATCAGACCATTCTAAAGAAACCCCATTAAAAGTTATGGAATGATTTTCATTAGGTTTTAAAAAATTTGCTCTTGGCTTATGGGGAAATAAAATAAGTTGAGTTTTGGAAGCGTTAGGAGAAATTTTCCACATTTTCAAGTAATTCAAAAAGGAATTTAAATTCTGTTGCAATCTACTGCGAACCACCCGTAAATTCCGACCTTTGGCTGAAAGCAAAGTATCGTCAGCAAATAATCTTCTACCTTTTCCTTCTGGTACATCAGGAAGATCAGAAGTAAAAATATTATATAAAATTGGCCCAAGTATACTACCCTGAGGGACACCAGCTCTAATGGGTGTCCTTTCAGAGCATGAATCTTGATAACTTACTTGTAAGGTTCGGCTAGTCAAATAATTTTGAATAATTTTGGTGAGATATACAGGAAAATCAAATCGAGCTAATTTAGCTACTAAACCTTTGTGCCAAACACTGTCAAAAGCTTTTTCAATATCAAGAAGAGCAACACCAGTTGAGTAACCTTCAGATTTGCTAGCGTTAATCATATTAGTTACACTCAAAAGTTGATGTGTAGTAGAATGCCCATGACGAAAACCAAATTGTTCATCAGGGAAAATAGAATTCTGATTAATGTGAATCATCATTCTATTCAAAATAACTCTCTCAAATAGTTTACTTAAAGAAGGAAGCAAACTAATTGGTCGATAACTTGAAGGCTCTGAAGCACTTTTTCCAGGTTTCAAAATTGGAGTTACTTTGGCATTTTTCCATTTATTGGGAAAATAAGCCAAGTGAAAACATTTGTTGAAGATTTTAACTAAAAAATTTAAAGTACTTTCAGGCAACTTTTTAATAAGAATATAGAAAATCCCATCTTCCCCCGGAGCTTTCATATTTTTAAATTTTTTGAAAATCAATTTAAGTTCATCAATATTTGTCTCACAAGAACTTTCAAACACATTTTGCTTTGAAAGAATATCATCAAATTCTAGGGAAATTTGAGCGTCAATAGGACTAACAACGTTTAAATTAAAATCATGAGCAGACTCAAATTGTTGGGCTAATTTTTGAGCTTTTTCTGAATTAGTTAAAAGAAGTTTATCCCCATCTTTCAAAGTAGGAATTGGCTTCTGGGGCTTTTTCAGAATTTTTGTTAATTTCCAAAATGGCTTTGAGTAGGGTTTTATGTCCTCTACTGCTTTAGCAAAATTTTCATTACGAATGAAATTTAAACGACGTTTGATCTCTTTTTGAAGGTCGCAATAAATAAATTTTAAATAAGGATCCCTAGTACGTTGATATTGGCGTCGACGAATGTTTTTCAGTCGTATCAAAAACTGAAGATCATCATCAATTAAAGGTTGATTAAATTTATGTTTAACTTTAGGTATTGAAGCGGCTTTAGCATTGACTATTGAAGTTGTCAAATTTTCTACAGCCAAATCAATATCTTCAATTGAATTCAGTGGAACGTTTACATCTAAATTACGTTCAATAAAATTCCTATATCGCTCCCAGTCAGCTTTTTGAAAATTAAAAGTTGATTTTAAAGGGTTTTCAATGGGACTTTGGGATAAAGAAAATGTTACTGGAAGGTGGTCTGAATCGAGGTCCGCATGAGTAACTAATTGACTACAATGCTCGCCTAAATCCGTTAGAACCAAATCAATTGTGGAAGGATTTCTAATTGAAGAAAAACAAGTATGCCCATTAGGATATTCAACAGTATAATAACCTGCAGAGCAGTCATTAAACAAAATATTCCCATTAGAATTTGATGAAATATTATTCCAAGATCGGTGTTTTGCATTAAAGTCACCAATAATAAAAAATTTAGATTTATTTCTGGTGAGTTTTTGTAAATCTCCCTTCAAAAAATTTTTCTGTTCACCGCTGCATTGAAAAGGCAAGTATGCGGCAACAATTATTATTTTCCCCATAGAAGTTTCTAATTCAATTCCAATTGTTTCTAAGACTTTTGTATTGAAAGAAGGAAGAAGTCTAAATTTGAGACGACTATTGATGACAATAGCTACACCCCCACCTTGTCGATCAAGTCGATCATTTCGTAAAATTTTAAAGAAAGCATTGCTTTTCAAGTTATTGTCTGGCTTTAAAAAAGTTTCAGTGATGGCAGCAATATGTATGTTTTGAGTTTTCAAAAATAAAAAGAACTCGTCTTGGTTAGCCAGCAAAGATCTAGCGTTCCAATTCATAATATTTAAACATCTATTTGGATCCATGAGGGAATCGTAAAGTCATAATAATTTTGTTAGCATAATTAAAAGAAGTTTGGAAAGCTTCATACATTGAATTAGCTTTCAACATAAGTTGCATCATTTCCATTAAATTTTGATGCAAAAATTTTAATTTTTCCTCAGTAATCTCACCCAAATCAACAAAATTGTTAGAATCAGAAGAGGAAGGAGAAGAAAAAGTATTTGAATTTCGGGGATTTTCCCAAGCCTTCGCATGAACTTTGAGACTTGGTTTTTTCCCATTTTTATTAGTTAAACCTGAAGAGGGCAACCCATTTTCAACCACCTCTGAGAACGATAAACAACGAGTCTGTGGCGCAGAATCAGCCCAGGTAACATTAAAATTACTTCGGGTATTACCCAGCCGTGATTCCAATGTAGGCCGAGGCTGACTGCGAACAGGCAGGTTGTTTGCCGGTCTGATGTGTGAAGACGAAAAAGAGGAAGGAGGAGAAGAAACTTTTCTGGAAACTTTGGGATTTTTCCTAGAAGCAACAATTTTTGCCCTAACGGGACAGTCTAGCGAATTCGAGGAATGATTACCTGCGCAATTCGCACACTTAAAAAATTCTGTTTTTGGCTTATCACCACCAAAAAGGCATTTAGATTTTTCATGATCGAATGAGCCGCAAAACATGCATCTGGCATTCATTCTACAATTTTTAGTGCCATGACAAAAAGCTTGACAACGACGACATTGCGTAATATTTTGAAGAAAATTGGTAGAAGATTTACGAAAAGGTTCGAATTTGACTCGACAATGAAACATAAGACGAGCCTTTTCAAGAATTTGCAAATTATTAACCTGATCCTTTTTAAAATGGATCAAATAAAGTTCAGGAGCAAAACCAACACTACTGGTATTATTCGTGTTGGTTCTTTTCCTCATTTGAATTACTTGAATTGGAGAAAAACCTAACAAAGAATTTAATTCAGTTGTGATCTCATCCGGTGTTTGATCGCCAGTGAGACCACGAAGTACAACTTTAAATGGACGATCACTTCTAGTGTCGTACGTAAAAAATTGGTGTTTTTTATTGTTCAAATAATTTAAAACCTTTTGAAAATCATTAAAAGATTCCGCCAATATACGAGCTGTTCCCCTTCGACCGATCTGAAAAGAAATCTTCACATCCTTGACGGAAGTGACGATTTCTTTTCGAAAGGCATTGAAGTCAGGAATCGTGACCGTTATTGGTGGAATCTTTTCGTTTTTAAGAGTATAAGAAGAAGAAGGTTTCTTTGTACTCTTATCAGAATTAAATATGAATATTTCCTCGTCACCGATGTTATGAAGGACATCGAATGAGTTGGAAATTTCAACTTTTTTGGGCGATGGACCTGAATTAGGCTCGGCAATCCGTTTCCTACCGGCTCTTGAGCCAGCCGATGACTTCCCCATGCTGGAAAGAAAAGAGAAAATATGAATAAAAGAAAATGAAAATAATTTTAGCACTGAAAAGTGCTGATTGAAATACAGGTAAGAAAAAAATAAATAATGTAAAATGTTCCTGCAGGTACACAGCAACGATACGATGCTCCGGCGTACGTGTTGACGGCTCAACGGTACAGATGGAAGTGGGTACCATCCGGTTGATGACGACCAACGCTTGACGGAACCGGAAAGGCTTCAGATGATGGTTCTTCTTCCGGTAGGTTCTCCATTGGATCTTCGTAGATTGAGTCGTCAATCGGCTCAGGACCAGGGGTGGCTCCGTCAGCTTCGTTACCATCAAAATCGTCGTAGGGGTACTTCATTATTTGGTGGCTGCGACGTTTGACAGTTCCCATCTCTTGAGTGTGGCATTCGTAGAGCACAGAGCCTAGCCTAGCCACGATGCGACCACGAATCCAGGACTTCTTGTTGGGTTGGCGGTAGTCCCGGACGTAGACCGTTTCATTGATGTTGAAGCTGACATCCTTCTTGGTACGGTTTTGGTATTCGACAGTTTCTTTCTGCCGGATTGTAGACCTGGATTTCAAGTTGTCCAATCTGATGCGCATTTCCCTTCCAAACATTCGCTTGAAAGGACTTTCCCCAGTCGACGTGTGTGTTGTGGCTCGGTACATCTCCAGGAATGAATGTAGTTGGACACTTATCGGCTTCTTTGCAAACGAGGGGTCACTCGCCAGCTTCTTCAGTGCCGCCTTGACCGTCTTGACCGCGTTCTCGGCTGCTCCATTCGAACACGGGCTATACGGTGCTGTCGTCAGGTGCTTAATGCCACGGGAAGAACAGAATGCCTGGAATTCTTCCGATGTAAAGGCAGTGCCGTTATCCGACACCAGAGTGCTGATCAGACCAAATCGGGAAATATATTCGGCCAACTTTTCCGACGTCTCCTTGGAAGTTAATGTTCGAACGGGGTAAACTTCCAACCACTTGCTGTAGCTATCCACCAGGACTAGAAAATCTTGGAACGAAAAGTGATCGACATGAACTCGATCACCCGGTGCAGATGTCAACCGCCACGGTGAAATTGGATCACTCCTCTCCGGCCGCAGTTGGAGACAAAATTCGCATTTCTTCCCGATGTCCTCGATTTCCTTGTCTAATGATGGCCACCAGAAATATGACCGTGCTAGGGACTTCATCTTGACGATCCCCATGTGTACGACATGAAGTTCACTCAGCAACGGTTTCCGAAGCTTCGCCGGGATGACGATGCGGAAACCCCAGAGAAGGACGCCTTCCTCCACGCTTAGTTCGTCTCGTCGCTGGAACAGCTTCTTGATTTCGCCGTCCTCAAGGTTTTGAGGCCAGCCCGATTTCAGGTACTCCACGACTCGACTAATGACCTTGTCCCTTCGGCTTTCGATTATGATCTGCTTCCGCTCCACCAATGAGCGGGTTTCGACTTCGATGAAGTTGAGAAAACTGATGGCTTCTTCCTCGTCTACCTTCTCGTCTTGGTTACCTGTGCATGGAAATCGAGAAAGAAAATCTGCTACGACGTTGGATGTACCTTTGATGTGTTGGATCTCGAAATCGAAGTTGGACAGATAGACTGCCCATCTCTGCAAACGCCCTGCTGCGGTTTCCGGTATGCCTTTTTCCGAAAACAGACCGGTCAGTGGTTTGTGATCTGTCATCAGGATGAAACGACGCCCAGAGAGATAGCTGCTGAATCTCTGGACACCGTAGTAAATCGCCAGCGCCTCCCGATCGATGACCGAATAGTTGGACTCGTGCTTCTTAAAAACTCGGGAAGCAAAAGAAACCGGTCGCTCCTTGCCGTCTGGGAAGACGTGTACGATCACTGCTCCAATGCCTTCCTTCGATGCATCACTGTAGAGTTTAATCGGCAGATTACGGTCATAATGGGCCAGGACCGTGTCATCCGCCAAAAGCTGCTTCGCCGCTTTGAATGCCTCCTGGCACTCCTTGGACCAACGGAACTTCACCTCTTCTTGCAGCAACCGGTACAAAGGCTTCAGATGTTGTGCCAAACTGGGACAAAACTTGGCATAATAGTTGACCAGTCCCACAAAGGCACGAACCTCCTTGATGTCTTTTGGAACTCCCAACTGGATTATTGATTTCACTTTTTCAGGATCTTTATGTAGACCATCACTGTCGATGTAATGTCCAAGATAACTCACACCACTTTTGAAAAACTCGCACTTGGTCTTATTAAGCACAAAACCTGTTTCTTTCAACTTACTAAGCACTTGTTCCAGGTTCTCTAAATGTTCTTTCACTGTTCGTCCAGTTACCAGCACGTCATCCAGGTAAATTATCGTTCCTCGACAACCTTGCAGGACTCGTTCTAGGGTAGCTTGAAACACTGCACACGCCGTTTTGGTCCCAAACGGCAATCGATTCACGTAGTACACACCACGATGAGTACTCCACGCCAACAGATGCCTTGCTTCTTCATCCACTTCCAGTTGGTTGTAGGCATTCTTCAGGTCCAGCTTGGAAAAATGCTTACCACCTTGCAGCGCTGCGAAAATGTCATCAATTATCGGGAAAGGGCGTCCACCTTTGGACGTGTACTGGTCCCTGTCATCGAAGATTCCACGCCGCCTGCATCGGAGTGCAGCGGAATTGCGAGGAGTCTATAAGGCGATTTATGCTGCCAGTCTGCTATGACTGTCAGCATTCAATAAAGGACCAAATAGATCTGTCAAGATTAATGTCTCGACAGAATGAAATAATGGAGCAACTTAAACTCCAAAACAGCTCCCAGGAGAGAATTAGTTCACAATTAGTGAAATTTTCATGCCTGGAGACCTTGATTGAGGGTATAGATACGCTCTCAAATCAAATAAACGGTCTGAAAAAAGAGCTGTCATCGCTTAAAAAAATGGAACTGTCCCATACGGCGACAATACATGAAATTGTCCAGTCCTGCAACGAGGATAGTCGTTCGTTGAAAGCTGACTTCAGCCAGGCAGTATCAACAATTTTAGCAGCCAGTCAATCACCAATAGACATACAAGCTGATCTTGATAGTCTAAGACTGGAAATAGGTGAACAACACCGTAGCTGCTATATAAATTTTGAACAGGAGCTCACTCCTACGCTCCAGTCCATCGCGGTAGAACTGAACGCGTTAAGAGCTACAGTGAGGAATCCAGGTGTAAACGAGGACCTTATTGATGAATTACGGTCCATTCACGACGCTGTGAAAGCCAAACCGGCCGATCATCAACACCACTCAGGACCAACTCTAGCCGAGGAATCCATCTACTTCGTCTAGCGGCTGGAGACGAATCGGAAACAAAATGCTTTGGAAACCTCAACAGTACTGGGACGAATACGACGAAAGGAAAAGGAAGCGTGCGGCTCAAGTCAAGGCCGCGGACAAAGCCAGGCGAAAACAGCATAAAAAACAGCAGCATAAACAACGACAAAAAGAAATCTTCCTATCGAAAAAACAACAGAAGCAGTCACGAAAACAATCCCCCGTAAAAAATTCATCAAAAGCAAGAGCCACTACTGATAAAGAGCTACTGGCTGCCGCAAAAGTCGCTTTTAATAGAAAATCAACTCCGAAAGCGAAGATCCCGACCTTCATCAACTTTCAACGGGGAGAAACATTGAACCCCGGCCCTAGTTCTGCTTCACCAAATGTGCCACGGCATCGAAAAAAGCCTTCAAATATTCCTGCGCCACCCCCGGTCTCTTCACACCTTCCGAACTCATCAACATACCAGAATAGTAACGCGATGACGACAGTACCACCTGCTCATCCATACGCTACCTTCAATCAGCCATTCACCGCACCTCTAGTTGCACCGTGCTGTCACCACGACCCATCGGCATTATATTTCAACCCGGTAATGTATAACAACCCATATTTTCTGCCGAACCGACGCGTGCCTATATAAGCACTAGCTCTTCTGTAAATATAAACCATGCGGATCATGTTACCATTCGTTCTCGCGATCATCAAGTTATTAATAATAAAGAAATTGTGGCATATTGCCAAAACTTTAACAGAATGCGAAGCGCATCTAAACTAAACACAATTCATAAAAATTTAGTAGCAAGTAATTATACTATCATTTTAGGAACCGAAACAAGCTGGGATGATAGTATAAAAAGCGAGGAAATTTTTGGATCGCGTTACAACGTCTACAGAGATGACCGAAATTTCAATTTGTCTGACAAGAAATCAGGCGGAGGCGTTGTAGTAGCAATAAGCTCTGCTTTCGATTCTGAGCTTATTGAAATAACTAAGCACAAAGAATTTGAGCAGGTGTGGGCAAAAGCTCAAATCTTCAAGGAAACCCATATTTTTGGATCGATCTACTTTCCTCCAGAATATGCCAGTAAAGATTATTTCCAAAAGTTTCTACTGAGCATAACAGAAATATTCAAAAGCTTCCAACCCGAATTCAAAATTCACCTGTATGGCGATTTTAATCAATCGAATTTGCAATTTTTACCTGATGAAGATAATGAGGCAATCCTCTTACCGATTTTTGGAGATAATGAAACATTACAATTCCTCTTCGATAATCTTGCTACCTTATGTCTTAATCAAATAAATCATGTGAAAAATGCCTGCAATCGCTATCTCGATTTACTGTTTTCAAACTTGACTGATGACTTTTGTATTTTGGAAGCTACTAATCCAATTTGGAAAAATGAGATCTTTCATACAGCTATCGAATTTTCAATTATATGTTCTAACAACAAAGGAATACCAGAATACGAATATGAGGAGACCCTTGACTTTTTCCATGCAAATTACACGATGATTAAAACTAAATTACAATCAGTTGATTGGCAATCATCATTTCAAAGCGAAAACCAAACTGTCAATCAGGTAGCTATTTTTTATAACATTCTTGGTAATATCTTAAGTAAATATGTCCCAATAAAAATAAAGCGACGAACGAATAATAACAGAAATCCGCCATGGTTTTCAAAAGAGCTAAAGCATCTTAGAAATAAAAAGCAGAAAGCGCATAAAAACTGGAAAAAGACACCATCGCTAGCTAACAGTTTAGAATATCAAGAAGCATGCAACCAACTAGCCATATGCATTAATACCTCCTTCGAAGAATATAATAGGAAAACAGAGGAAAACATTAAATCTAACCCAAGAAGCTTCTTTAAGTATGTAAGTTCCAAATTGAAAAGTAATAATTTTCCATCTCGTATGCACTTGGACAGCGCAAACGGTAATAATTCCCACGAAATATGTAATTTGTTTGCCAATTTCTTCCAAAGCGTTTACACCAGTTTTTCGGAAGCCGATCGCGACACTGCGTTTTTCGATTATATTTCCAACTCAGCATCATTGACTGTGGTAGATTCAATCACCCTTGAGGAAATACATAAATCAATTTGCTCCCTGGATAGTTCCAAAGGGCCCGGGCCTGATGGAATTCCTCCATTACTTCTAAAAAATCTTGTAAATGAACTAAGTATGCCCTTGTTTCTATTGTTCAACTCATCGTTGAAATCCGGTGTTTTTCCTCAAGTATGGAAAGAATCTTTTCTTGTACCTATTTTCAAGTCGGGGAAAAAGTCTGACATTAAAAATTACCGGGGTATAGCAATCTTATCGTGCATACCGAAACTTTTTGAAGCAATAGTGAATCAAAAAATATATAATCAAATAAAAACACTCATAACTGAAAAGCAACATGGATTTGTTAAAGGACGATCTACAGCGACTAATTTACTTGAATTCGTTTCTTATAACATCCACTCCATGGATCAAGGAAATTCCGTTCAGGCTCTATACACGGACTTCAGTAAAGCTTTTGATAGAATCGACATCCCTTTGTTAATTTTAAAACTACATAAAAACGGATTCAGTGCACAACTGCTGAAATGGATTGAGTCGTATTTGACAAACCGTAAACAAATTGTTAGATTCAATGGTTCACTTTCGAAAAGCATCTCCGTTACATCTGGTGTGCCTCAAGGCTCCCATCTCGGTCCCTTATTATTTATATTATACGTCAATGACATTACTTATTTACTGAACCAGCTAAACGTGCTTATATATGCAGACGATATGAAGCTCTATATGATAGTCAATAACGAAGAAGATTTCAGGGTGTTTCAAAATGAAATAAATATTTTTTACAAATGGTGCAGTAAAAGTCTACTTGAACTAAACGTGAAAAAATGTTCACATATTGTATTTACAAGGAAAAAATATCCGTCATATGAAATTGTTACATTAGGAAATGAGCCTGTGGAGAGAATCAATAAGATCAGAGATCTAGGTGTTATATTGGACTCAAAACTTACCTTTGTAGATCACTATAACTCAGTGATTCAAAAATCAAATAGTATGCTTGGCTTTATAAAACGTTTTAGTTATAATTTTCAAGACCCATATACAGTAAAAACATTGTACACAGCTTATGTCCGATCCATACTTGAGTACTGTAGCGTTGTGTGGTCCCCCTTTCAAATTTCTCATAAAAACCGTTTAGAATCCATTCAGAAACAATTTGTTCTATTTGCTTTACGAAATCTAGGATGGTCTCAGGGCCAAATACCAAGCTACGAATCACGCTGTTTACTAATAAATATTGAACCATTAACTGTTAGAAGAGAATTTGCTGCAATCTCCTTTGTAAACGACATAATTAATCAGCGTGTTCAGTCTACTTATCTACTAAATCAGTTAAACTTTTATTGTCCGAGTCGCCAGTTGAGAACTAGAAATCTGTTTATTTTAACCTCTGCTCGAACTGATTATGGTAAAAATAGTCCAATCAATTGTCTAATGAAGAATTATAATAAAAACTACCAGAACATAGATTTTACTATGTCTAAACAGCAGCTAAAAAGTGCTTTTTACGGCAACAGGCACTTAAGAACCTAATATTGTAGTATTTAAAGTAATATTAAGATTGTACTACTAGTTTTAAGAATACATATGTAGCCTACGATGTTTGGCGAAATAAATAAAATAAAAATTCGTCCTTCAACCACGGGTTAAAGGTCAGCCGATAATCTGCACACAAACGTATCGATGAATCCTTCTTCAAAACTGGGACGAGGGGGGTGCCCCATTCCGCTTCGGTTGATGGCACCTTGGAGATAATGCCGATGTTCTCCAATCGATCCAGTTCGTCTTCGACCTTCTCCTTGAAAGCCAACGGTACCCTGCGCGGCTTGAAAAACTTGGGGACAGCTCCATCCTTCAATGGTAGGTGAACTTTGCCGTATCGATAACAGCCTAATTCACCCTCGAAAATTTCTTGGTATTTGGTCAGCAGCACATTCAACGGAGCTTTAAACTCTTTCATGCTCTCCGTCAAATGGCAAAAGTTGATCCTCAGTCCCAAAGGCTGCATCGTCTGACGCCCCAGCAGTGGTTGCCGGTCACCCTCGAAGACGAAAATTTCCTCCCTGGACTTGTGGCCTTCGAATTTCATCTCCACCTCGAACTTTCCTGTTGCTTGGAAACAGGACCCGTTGTAACAGACGAACTGCTCCTTTCCGCCAGTCTCAAGATGCACTGATTTGAAATATTGACTGTACAGCGCATTTGAGATGGCCTTAACCGGACTCCCAGTGTCCAGTTCGAACTCGACCAAATGTCCGCCCACACGGACAGGAATAACCACGGGAGGGGGCGCATCCAACTTGTTCAGCGCCAAATGGTGAACTTTCGGTTTCCGGTCCTCTTTCGTTGCATCTTTCCTATTCGGGCAAACTTTGGCTAGATGCCCCTTCTTGTCGCACACCTTACACACATAGGACTTGTACTGGCACTTTCGGAAATTATGATCCCCCTTTCCGCACGCATAACAACGGAAATTGGGGCTCGCCGGTTTCTTCAGCTTGTTTCCTTGGTCTGATTGGAACTTGTTAACCTCCAAGGACTCCCGCTGGCGCAACGTTGACTCCTTTTTCATCGCCACCTTAACCAGGGCTTCCAAATTTGAGTCAGGATCCTTCTCGCACACTCGTTCATATACTGGGCCACGTTTCAGACCCACCACAAAAATGTTTTTGAGAAAAACCGGAAGGTCGTTCCCAAATTCGCAGTCAGCGGCCAACTTCTTGAGACGCGTCGACCACTCTATCACCGGTTCGCCGTCGCCTTGACGCGCTTCGATGAATCTCGTCCGCTCGTGGAAAGTCACCAACGTTGGGGTAAATCGTTGGCGCATCAACGAACAAAGTTCGTCGAACTGCTTTGTTTCCGGCTTGTCCGGAAAACACAGGTTCCGAATCGTCTGGTAAACCTCCATTGACACCGCTGTGAGCAAAAATGCCGAGCGGCGCTCGTCTGCTTCCTCCTCGACTCCATAGGCCACGAAGAATCTCCTTAGCCGTTCCTCGTATAGGGACCATGAATCGCCAATATTAAACTCTGGAGGCTTGACGTTCATTTCGAAAATCCCTTTCGTCGCCAATTTGTGGTGTACCAAATAAAAACACGAGCGTTGTTTACTACAACTAGTGACTGCTTTATTGAACGATGAGAATTAAACTGAGCTAATTGGTTTTTTTTTTTTTTTTTTGCCAGGATGAGCTAATTGGGAAGCGGGATGCTTTATTTATACTCTCTCATACTGGTGCCGCTCTCTCTCGATTATGCCATTTTACTCTTCGTCGCCTCGGTCGGTCTCGCTGGTTGCTGTGTTATATATAAGACAATACACTGCACCTAGGATCAATATTAGAATACAGTGCATAACTTTGTCAAGAGTCGGGTCATTTGGGGCGCTCTAATTCCCCCATTCAACATCTTATCAATTTGTTTTGCCTAATAAGATACGAAGTAAGATGTTCATTTTTCAGTACAAAATATTCAATTTTCCCATACAAACCTGAAAGTTCAAATTAACTCATGTAAACGTTTCTTAAAAATTCTGCAAAAAAACATAAACCAAAACGTAGCATTTTAGACCCCAGGCCAGGGTTTGAAAATTTCAAAAATAACCTCAAATCTACTCAGTCTACTTGAGGACTGTAGTTTTAAATTTTAAAAGGTTTACCAATATTGTAAAAGAAAAAAATATTTAAAAATCCCCGGGACTCTTATGATGCTGTTAGATTTCTTTTAATTTTGTATTAAAATATGTGAAAAAGTGAAAGCAAAACTTTAATTACTTAAATTTTTTTCACTTGCGTCAAAATGCTCCACAATGTAGAAAAGTTGTTTTTCAACTTAAAGTATTAACACACACAAGTTTGTGTTATTTTACAGTGTTGCCAAAATATTTTTTTGAACTATCACTTATTCTATATAAATTTGGTCCAAGTTTCATACAAACTAAAAGTTTTTGGGGATCGCTTCTTAAATCTTTGCTTGGATCAAAATTGTGGGGTGAGAGCTAGGTTTCAATCAAGTAGAGAAAAACGGCTACCCGAGTGTACACTATATTTTAGCACTCTTGGAAAAAATACTTGTTCATTATTTTTCGTTTACAGAGTTATCTGATATTGGTATAAACATTTAAGGCCAGTACTAACCATTAAATATGTCAATGGAAAGTTCTTGTGACTGTGAGAAGGTATTTTTTCGGATAAAATAGCTACAAACTGGACTTAACGTATTTTTTTGGCAGTCACTGCTTACAAAAATACATTTTCCTAAATGGAAAATTGAAACAATCTTCTAAATGTTTAACCCGCCGAAAAACTTTACGATCGTAAAAAATGCCCTAGCTAAATTTTGCAATTTGGTTTTCATACGTTGGAAAAATATAGTTTAAGTATTTAAAAAAATGGAGACGAAAAAAACATCTCTATGCTTTAAATACATGAAATTTCGATAGCTCGCCTGTAGTTTCCATACAATCTGCCCGCAAAAGTGTACACAAAAATAAAGCCATTCATAAACATAGCTAAGGAGATTATTTTCGTTTCTGGTACTTAAACATTCCACGTGATTGTATCAATCCGGCGGCGGCAAGCAAACCAGACGTTTTTTCACTCCCCAGTTACAATCTTCTTTCGACCCGATTCTTTTAAAATTGTTTATATCCCATTTCCAAGCTCGTTGTAAGCCGTTTTGCTATCTTTCTTGGGGAGTTTTTTTTCTTCCTCTAACCGGTGTGCCGGTTCCTTTCGCGAGTAGTAGCAGTAGTAAACTGTTTTCCCTCCTCCATATCGCATCGGGAGTATTTTCCGCTGAAATGGAACCAATGGGTGATGGATGAAGTGGGTGGATGGGGAAAAAAAGAGAACCGTGGATTGTCCATGCATGGAAGGAAAAACGTGCCACTTTACCTGTCGTTGGCAATTCATTCGTAACGAGGGAAGCTTTGCACTTTCTTACCGAGAAGTTTCCCGACCTAGAAACAGTGTCTTTTCTTCTGGTTCAAGCAGAACGTTTGAGCAACATGGAGGGTAGGGTTTATGGAACAAAAAATACTAGCTATGGGAGTTTTGATGATACTTTTTTGAAAGTTAGTAATTGATGTCAACACGAAGGCTAACTTTAAGGATTGGTTCAGGCTGTGTTCCTTTTCGAATGTTTCATTATCTATTCTGTTATTTTTTTAAAATAAAATTTTAGTTCCATGAATTTATTCTTAGAAAATCCTGAATATTTCAACCGAGTTCCAAAGTTACAATCCCTATTGGAAAAGCACCTGATTTCAGACTGCGGTCTGTCGCCAGAAGTACGATAAACACATTCCTTCCCACTTGCGAAACCCAAAAAATGTGGGAAAGAAATAAATAAACCTACTGCAACTTCGAACAGTCTATTGAGGTGGTACGGTGTAAGGTCGGTTATTGACTTGCTTGTTCTGTGTCGGTTGTTCATGGGGGTGTGTAACAGATTTCACCAAAATCTGAACAACCAGACAATGTCGAGATTTTTTTACAGTGAACTTTGGACTCTTATGCTTATTTACTGGCGAATGAATTGCTCAATAAAAGTACATATATTTAAATGGCCATTGCAATTGAGCTTGGAAAGATTGCACTTTAGAGATAATTTTTCTAACCGAAATGTTATAAGCGAATTCAATTTTAGATTCCATGTTTCATACAGAGAACTGTAAAAACCCTTGGAATCAATTCGTAGATTTTCAGAAACAAAAATGCCGACTTTAGTTCGCCACAAAAACCTCAATAAATACATATGTCCATGAAAGCTTTAATACCAACTAACGTACAATGTTTTGCACAATATGCGACAATATTCTCCGTGAAACTGAATATTCTAGCAGATCAAGCTGTTATACACTTCACTTAATTATTTGAGAGGTTTTCGGCCACAGGCTGATTCGCCTCTGAATACTAATTTGCTCAAGCAAACCACCGAACCGGAAATTCACGAAAACTCAGAATTAAAAACGCTATTAATCGAATCTAAATAGATATTATTGCTGAACACATTCTTATCTAAAAAATGGCGATTGAATTCGTGACATCATAACGTGGCACTTTTTCTACTTTTCTGAATTTTTACAAAGGGATAGTTTTATGCTTTTGGACCAAAATCCATAAAAAATTAGGAGAAATGTCAATTTTGCCGCTAAGGTTAAGAAGAGAGAAAGCACTATAAATATAGAATGTTTACAGAATTCGCACATCATAATTGCCAAGGTGCTCGATTTTTCATATTTGGATCATTCCATGGCAAGTAGATATAGGGAAAAAAAATCTTATCGAAAATTTATCGAACTTGCCCGACATACTCACTTTTGTCTTCAATACAAATCCTTGAATTTTGAGATAGATCCGCTCACCCCTAGTCTTTAAACCGTTCCTACATTTCTATCTTAAACTAACAGCAAAAAAAAAAGCTTATAAATATTTTCTCCGGAAATACCTTTCTTTCAAGCTTCATAACTTTTTGTCGTAGGTCGAATCATCTTAAGGTTTTGAACACACTTGTTTGGATAAACCATATTTGTAAGACTATTTACGAATACTTAAAGTACATTACATTACATACGCATTAACGAGAATCAGAATGATTACATGTTGAGTTTCACTAAAACAAAATCGTCAAAATGTCAAAGGATTATTAGATTTTGTAAATTCACCTCAAAATTGACAAGAAGTCAAGAATGTTTCTTCTAGATCCCAAGTTTTGATACAGATGGATGCAAATAAATATTTAATCTTGAATATTTCGAGAACTAGAAATATTATATTAAGATTGTGATTGATTTTTACGAGAAATTGTCTCAAAAACCAGACGAAATTATAAATTCGGAAATAAAATCCTTCTTAGTCGAGATAACGGTTTTATATCAAACGAGGTGACCCGATATCTTTACAACGAGAGCTTTCGCATCAAACTATTACTGGAATACAAAGAAGATTAGATTCTCTGAAAGGATTTTTTTTTTCAAACTTGATCTGAAACTGTTTGGTTTTTTTTTTTTTTTTTTTATTCAATCATTTATTTTTCTTTCGAAGGCTCATTTGCAGTAAGGCCTAAGGAGCCGAGTGATATTTTACATCTTTTAGATGGGAAACCTTTTCTTGGTTAACGATTCGATCCACTCTTCCATTTATCGCCAACCTCCAATAGGACCGCTTCTAACGTTAGGCGTTCCAACTTGCCGTGGAAAGCTGTCCTCGATCGGCTGATGTAGAACAGTGATGAAACTCGTAGAACAAAGCTTAAGCAATCGTACAAACGCAAGCAAACAAGATTTGATAGGAAAGAAAGAAGGAAAGGATGAGGAAAGGTTTGTTCAATAGGAATTAACTTTTTGATAATATAGATGCTGAAGTTCCAGAGTTGAAGAAATTGTTTTGTGGATTTCCTTCAATCGACGACCTGAATTGCGTCAGAAATGCTCATCACAATTGAATTTTGCTTGATTTTATGAAATCGTACAACAGCTTCATGTACTCAAGGTCCTGTCGGGCCAAAAAATCCCGAATTAGTGTATCCGTATTTTTCCCATAATGTTGGAGGGAAGCTAAAAACTTCGATCTGGCATTCATATGTTGAGGACAAACCCACATGACATGGTCGATGTCGTCATAAGAATTTTCACAACCGCAAATGTTTGTGTCCGACATATTTATACGAAAATGATGTACATTTGATCTGTAATGATTCGACATAATCCGAGACATCACACGGATAAAATCTCTTGTCAAGTCCAATCCCTTGAACCAAGCTTTTGTTTTAACTTTAGGGTGAATTGAATAATGAAACCTTCCTTTATCGCTTTCGTCCCATGAACTCTGCCATTCGCTCATAGCCATTTCATGGGCGATTGCAAAGTACTCCTGGTATGCAATAAAACGTTCAAAAATGGTACCATGTGTTGCTCCTTTTTTTGCCAATTCATCGGCAAGTTCGTTCCCAGCAATGAAATGTGCGGGAACCCATACTAGCGAGTCCCTTAACAGCTTTAACCCTAGAACTGTCAGCCTTTTACGTATCTGTAGAACGAAATACGCTTGACGGTTCACAAAATTGATGTTCTTAATGGATTCGATCGAACTAAGACTGTCAGTGAAAATAAAAAAGTGATTCGCTGGCAACTCTTCGATAAGCTCCAGAGCTCGATTGATTGCAGCTAACTCAGCAACATATACTGAAGCTGGCTCCGCAAGTTTGTGGAATTCGTTATACATAGTATTCACAATCCCGAATCCGATTCCTCCATCAATACTTGAGCCATCAGTGTAGAACATGCAACGTGGATCGATTTGACTGTATTTATTACTAAATAGACCGGGTATGACTGACCGTTTCATGTGTTCTGGTATATTATTAATTTCATTTCTCATAGAAAGGTCAAAGAAAACGTGCTCTCTTTCCGTAGCTATGGTATTACTATGATCAGTGTAATCGAATGGTGTTATGTTTAATGACAAAAATCGGTGATAAACTCTAACAAACCTTGATTGCTGTTTGAAGCCAAGCAATTTTTCAAAGTTGTTTATAATTTGAATGTTTTTAATTTTTGAACGGATCAGAAACCTTAGAGAAAGCTCAAGAAATCGACATTTCAGGGGAAGTACTCCTGCCAATACCTCCAAACTTTTCACATGCGTTGAATGCATACTGCCAAGTGATATACGAATGCATTTGTATTGAATCCTCTCCAATTTATTTAAGCGCGTTTCAGCAGCATCTTTAAAGCAAAAACTACCATATTCTATAACTGATAACACAGTGGTTTTGAACAAACGAATCAAAGATTCGGGATGTGCTCCCCACCATGTCCCAGTTATAGTTCTTAAGAAGTTTATTCTCGGTTGACATTTCTGGTTTAAATAATCAATATGGGTTCTCCATTTGCATTTGGAGTCGAAGTAGACTCCAAGATATTTATGAGAGAATGCTTGAGTTACAACCTCGCCCAAGAGATAAAGTTTAAGTGAAGATGGTTTATGTTTCCGAGAAAAAACCACTAGTTTGGTTTTTTCTGCAGAAAATTCAATGCCGAGTTGCAATGCCCAGTTGGATAGACAATTCAGAGTATCTTGAAGGGGCGTTTGCATATCTTTTGATCCAATTATTGAAACAACAGCATCGTCAGCTAGTTGCAAAAGTTTACAAGATCTTTTGACACAATCATCGATGTTACTAATGTACATATTGTAAAGGAAAGGGCTAAGGCATGAACCCTGTGGAACACCCATGTAACTTATTCGGCTTATATTTGATGTTCCATAGTTAAAGTGCATGCACTTTTCAGAAAGTAAATTAGTTAGAAAGTTGTTAAGTCTTGGAGAGAGACCACATTGATTCAGCTTCTCAGAAAGAACAGATATTGCAACATTGTCAAAAGCGCCTTTGATATCTAAGAAAACCGAAGCCATTTCTTTTTTGCTTTCGAATGCTATCTGTGCCTCTGTTGTCAATAAACCTAGGCAATCTAGAGTACCTTTACCTCTACGAAACCCGAATTGTGTGGGTGATAGGAGTTTATTGATTTCAGCCCAGGCATTCAATCTATTCAAGATCATTTTCTCCATAAGCTTCCTTAAACAAGAGAGCATTGAAATTGGTCGATAGGAGTTATGATCCGAAGCGGGTTTACCAGGTTTCTGAATCGCTATCATTTTAACTTGCCTCCATTCCGTTGGAACGAGGTTTTGTTCTAAAAGCCTGTTAAATAATTTCAGCACGCGTTTCTTGGCAATATCTGGCAAATTTTTCAGTAAACTGAATTTAATTCCATCTAGTCCAGGAGAGCTGTTATTACACGAGAATAATGCTATCGAGAATTCAGTAATTGAAAACTCAGAATCTCTTACATCATCAACTGAATCGTATAACCTCATGCTAGGTTGAACTGAGTCTGGGCAAACTTTTTTAACAAAGTGATGGGCCCACCTCTCCGAATGTTCAACTGCATTATTTGGAAGTGGAACGTGATTTCGTAAGTTCCTTGCCGTTCTCCAAAGCGTGCTCATTGCTGTATCTGGCGTCAAACCTTCAACAAAATGTCTCCAATAACCCTGTTTTTTATTAGAACATACACGTTTGATTCGACGTTCCAGAGCTTGATATCGATTGAAATCTACTATGGAGCCATACTTCCGGAATATCCTAAAGGCTTCGGTTTTAGATTTATAAATATCGGTACATTCATTATCCCACCAAGGTGCAGATGGTCTTCTCTTTACTGTGGAACGCAAAAGTTTTGTTTGAGCTTGCACTGCGCTATCATAAATAGAAGAAGCGAGGAAAGTATACTCATCGAAAGGACCCATTTCACCTACCCCATTCAATCGCTCAGAAACACACTCCGTGTATTTCTTCCAATCGATGTTACGTGTTAGATCATACGCTGTCTCAGTTGGACTGTCCCGTTGAGTTTGTTTATGGATTACGACCAGTATCGGTAAATGATCACTTCCATGAGGATCTTGTAATACTTCCCAGGTACAATCTAGAGCTAACGTTGTCGAGCAGAGTGAAAGGTCTATTCGACTAGGTCTAGTCGGAGGTTTCGGTATTCTCGTTATCTCACCAGTATTTAAAATTGTCATATGATAAGTGTCACAAATATCATATATCAGATAAGCTCTAGAATCATCCTCTGCTTCGCCCCATTCTGTGCCATGAGAATTAAAGTCCCCAAGAAGAAGTCTTGGTTCAGGCAGTGATTCAATAACATCAGAAAACTGTTTTTTAGAAATACTTGCACTGGGGCTAATGTAAACGGATGCTATGCAAAAGTCTTCCCCTCTGATTTGGACTTGATACGCAACAACTTCTAAACCGGGAATAAATGGAACCTGAGCTCTATAAAAGGTATGTTGCGACTTTATACCAATTAATACGCCACCATAAGAATCTGCTCTATCTAACTTAACGATGTTAAACCCTCGAATGTTGACTTTTGTCTCACGAGAAAGCCATGTTTCTGAGAGAGCAAATGCGTCGCAGTCAAGGTTTGCTATAAGATGTTGGAATGAGTCGCAACGGGGCATAAAACTCCTGCAATTCCATTGAAGAATTTTTATTCCCGGTATAGATGTTCTTTGATTAAGCATTAAAATCAATTATCTCGCTTAAAAGTGGCCACTTCGAAGCGATACACGTGCAAATAATTTGCACTAAGGGAAACAGGTGTTTAAAAATTCTAGTGATAGAATCTGGAAGATCAAAAAACTCTGATATCAACTCGATCAAAGACGAAAGTCTTATAAGTTCAGTCGAATTTAAAGGTGAAGAAGGAATGGATTGGGAAAATCTGGATGAGGTTTTCTGGAGTTTTGAAGAAGAAAAATTCAGGGGTTGGAAATTCTTTGTTGTATCGAGGATTATTGTAAGTTGGGGGAATAGTTTGGTTAGATGGAAGTCTGTTGGTTTTATCATTTAGATTTCGGGTAATCTTTTTGGGGACCACATTTTTGGAAATTATTTTTCTCTTCTGAGCTCGTTGTCTTTCCTGGGAAATATAATTGTCCTCTACTGATCCTGCGCTATCCTCCTCGCCTGAGTCATCGGTTAAAACCTCGTAACGATTTTGCTCTGCGGTTTTAACGATATCTGCAAACGATCGTTTGAAACGTTTCATCAAGCTTTGTTTTAGCTTGGTAGAACGTTCCAAATACTTGGGGCATTCCACCAGAATATGTTGACTCCCTCCACAGTGGAAACATTTGTCAGTTAATTGATCACATTGATTATTCTCATGAAGTCCACCGCACTTTGAGCATTTAGGTTTATTACTACAATGGCTCGCTGTATGTCCAAGCTGCTGACAGTTTGAGCAGTTCATTACTTTTGGTCGAAACAAACGAACTGGTAAGCGCAGTTTTCCGACCATAATGAAATCTGGTAGAGCTGAACCTTTGACAGTCAAACGAAATGATGATGAAGGTATAAATGATCTCTTTTCCCCTTCTATATTTACTGTGTGCAATTGTCGGTATTCAATAACATCGATAGATGGAAGCCCTGGTTTTCGGAAGAAACCTTTAACACCCACAAGATCTTCCATGCTAAGAGAATCCTCTGTCACCACTTCGTCAATTTCGACAATATGAGCAGGGATCCAAACACGATAAATTGAAGAAAATAAAGTGTCCATAACAATGCTGTTAGCACTTTTGGCATTGTTAACGACAACAGCAATTTTGTTGTTATTAATTCGTCGAACTGTTTCTATACCCGTGTGACGTCTATCCAAATCTTTGGCAATTTTAATACGGTTCAACATGTTTCCCGCTTTTGGACGAAAATAAACCACATATTTTTTACCCTCGCCTAGAGGATACTGACGAATGCGCGGTGTTTTATTGTCGCAGGTTTCTACAAATGAAGATAGATTTTCTTTCGATGATTTTTGCCCTAAAGGACCCATAAGGTTTTGGTTCGCTTTTGGATAAGCTCCCAAAGAAATAGATATTTGTGAGGCACCTTTTTCTACAAGCTGCGGACCTGCAAAAAGCAACGGTGAATGAGCATTCCTTTCATAACGGTTTCTTTTCCGGCTTTTAACCGGGATGAAGCAACCGTTCACAGAGTCAGAAGACTCAGGAAGATCCGGAACCTCTTCATCGCTGGCTAGGGCTAATGAAGAGGCTGAAAAAGCAACATCTTCTAGCTCCTTCCCTTCAACATCCATATTTGGCCAACCGGCGAAAATATTCGCCAGTTCGCAATCACAAAATTAATACCAATTGTTATAGCGGGAAACAAAGAAAAAAGAAAAACAGGGAAATGGGAAAATGAAATGTTAACTTACGATTGCAACGATTACCTTCAACTTTGATCCTACACGTACCTCGTCCTCGAGTTGGGTTGGGTTCGGATGGATCGTACACGCACTTCGTTCTCGGATTGGATTCGGGAAGGTCTTTCCCGCTGCCCACTCGTGGGAGCCGCAAGTCCAACGGCCGTACTTCCAGGGTACCAGAACCAGTTGGGAGTCGGATGTTTCGTACCACGTTGATTCCTTGGTTGCCCGGTAATAAATCGGGCTAATCACCTTGGCTTGCCCCAAGCGGCACCGACGGCCTTCAAAACCGGATGATAGGAGCTGCTAGGGAACTAGTTATTTCCGATACTTTTTCAGTTACGTATGAATTTTCAACGTTTTTACTTCTCGTTATAGGGAGAAAAAATCGGACGAAAATTAGAGACGTGATGTCAGTTCAACGCAAGCCTACTAAGTGATGAACTGTTTGGTTTTAAGTTTAATAATAAGAATTCGTTTTTATTTTCCTTCCTCCCCTGCAATGTAGGGAGGGTCCACGAACTGCCATAACAACAATTTTTGAGCTATACATACTTTCCTTCTTCCCCTTTTTTCATCTGGAAGAAGAAGATCTTTAAAAAAAACCTCTCATGTAAAAATTGGTTTTTAAGCTTGAAAAGTTTTAAAATTATGTGATAACCCCCCCCCCCCCCCATTCCAAGCTGTGAACTTTATGGAATCTCTCCTTTAAAGAAAATAGAATCATTTTTCGTAATCGAGTACTTTTTTCTAATTGGGCTCCATTTGATGGATAAATTCTCAAGTTATACAAAAAATTGTGCAGAACAAATTTTTCTCTCTTCTTTATCCCCCCCCTGGTTGGTGTAAAGCGTTTTTTAAATGACCATAGAATCATTTCTCTTTCCAGTAAAATTTGGTTAAACTTCCTTGAGTTTATCTTAACAAAAGTATGACTCCACTCTTTTCTTTTCTATCCGGTGAGGGGAACCAAATCATCTAAGAAATATTTCTTGTGTTTAAATACTCTTCCCGATAAATGGTATTTTGCTAGATAAGCACTCGAGTAATTAAAAAAAAATATATGGGAGCTCTTCTTCCCCCTTCCTATCCTTAAACAATCATAGGTTAAAAGTCTTCTCAAATACCCTCTGCTATTTTATTTGAATAATAAGTCCTGGAATGATCCAAAAATATTGTATGAAAACTTTCCTCCTCGTTCCTCTCTTCCCGTTGGAGAAAAATGGGTCTCAAACTTGACACTTAGCCTTATACCGCCCTTTGTGAAATTTAGATTCATTTGCAGGATTTGTTATCGAATTATGCATTAAATTGAATGGAAAAAACCCTCCCCTCGTTGTTTCTCCCCAATTGAAGAGAGTGGAGTCCCAAATAATCTTAGAAACATTTCTCGTACAAAAATACCCACCCATGTCAAATTTGGTTCCATTTGCTTGATTAGGAGGAGGAGTCTCAAAACGTCTTTAAAATATTTTACCCCCTTTTCCGCTTCAAATTTTCACATTGGAAGGAGGGAGGGAAGCCAAACCATTTTAGGAATATTTCTCGTAATTAAATATATCCCCGGTTTTCAAAGACCCCTCCAGCCAAGTTTCACGCAAATCGGTTCAGTAGTTTTTGAGTCTATAGGGAACAGACATTCATACATGCAGACTATTACTATCAATACGTGAATTTATTTTTAGAAAAACTGTAGCTGAAATCAGAACCTGGGATTAGTTTTCGATGCTTTGACATCAGTTCTGAGTCGAGATTGTTACTATCGAATAACCTTACTCTATCAACAAAATATGATTTAGGACAACCAATTTTTAGTTTAGAGTATTAAGCCTCGCTTGGCTTTGATGGATCCTCATGGGGAGGGTCACCCTGTTCATGCGGCCGTGAATTTCATTTATATTTTATTTTTCATTGAACTTATCCTCGGTCCATTGAACTTATTCTTTTCGCCGGTCAACATGCTGAAAAGTAAACGTAAAAACATGTGTTTACGTTAACAAATAATTTGAACGTTCACAAAAAAATAAACTTACCATGTAGAATAACAAAATCACTTTCAACTTTGAGAAAAACTAATGGCTCCACAACTGGTTAGTGCTTGGTACGACGACGAGAAAATGACTGATGGAACTAATGTGTTCGTTATTTTTTCACAATGCCGCTTCTTCTATTTTTCATAAAAACTTCGTATGAATATTAAAAGAATTTCATAAGACTCTTATTAAAAATTAGTTTGGACGCTAAAAAGTGGTTCATAAGATGTATCTTATGAAATTTACAATCAGATTTCCTCTGAGTGTAGGAATCTCAATGAAACGTTATTAAAGTGAATGTCGCGACAGTAAAAATAGTTCATTGCTAGTTTTATTTAGGAGGGTTTTGAAAATGAGAGTTTGCCCATGTGGACTAGACAATCTGGCCGGTTCCGGAATCCGTAAAATAGGATCTTTTTAGATTTTCGTATTCTGGAATCGGTCAGATTGGCCCTGGTCACTGCCAGATGGCCTCGAACCACTTCTCCTATCAATTCCCATCATGTACAGATCAAAAGCTTTCTATTCATGTGTCGCAAGTTAAAATCTGATCATTTTTAATTTTTTGGATTCCGGAGCCGGTTAGATTGGCCGTGGCCAATGAACTTCATGACCGTCAAAACCATGACATTTGTTTAATTTTTTAATGACATTTACGCAATATAAAATTCAAAAATGTCATTCCGACAGTTAGACAGAGGACCACCAGAATCTTCGAATGTTACAAGTCAAAAATGTTATTGAGAAGTGGATGACATTTTTTTGAGCGTCTGTTATTGCGAAACTGAACAACATTTTCTCCAGTCATGTAACATTATTTTGGATGACCGTTAATGAGAGCTCTTCGAATGTCATTGGAATATGTTATGCGACTGTTACGATCTCGACTGTCTTTTGGATGACATTCGCATCACGGACACTGAATAGCATAAAAAGCCCTTTTCGATACAGTTTTCAACACTGAATTGCATAACCTACCTTATCTTTATTTAAATTATATTTATCTTCATCTGAATTTATGTCAATCGCAATCAAAAACAACACCAAAGTTTAAATTTATCGTCCCAAAATAAGGAACACAATTACGAACCAGTGTATTTCAATTTTTCCCCTCTAAATTTTTTCCCATTCCTTTGCTTCTACCCGAGAAAAAAAATTCGGGGGACCCAAAGAAAGTTGAAAATTGTCTGCTAAACGACAAATTCTATTCCCGCCGTCTGTCTGCTTGTCTGTCCGCCGAAAATTTGTTTCATCATTCGACAACACGAAAGAGGAACCAAGTTTAATGAAGGCACAGTCGAGTTGGGGAAGGTGAAAAGTGGCGAAACAACGTGTGTGTATATACAGACACACAGCTGAAAAACTTTCACCACACTCACTGCTTTGATTATGCTAATTTCCAGTTCAATGGAACTCTCTTAGGAGCTCGTTTATCTCCCAGGTCTACCCCAAAATTTCCCCCTCGTTTGGAGTTAACTAACTGTCTATCTGAATTTTGTGTCTGAATTTAAAAGTTGCTTGTTGGGAATTTCTTGGAGATGGGGAAGAATCTGAATCCTGGGGAATCGCAGCTTTCCAGAACGAACTTGCAAGTGCATAATTTATTTTCGAGCAAGAGACTAAACGAGATGCTGGAAATTTGAACTTTTCTTCGGTGCGCCGAGGTTGTTTAATTTGTTTATGTTGGGTTTATTGAAAAGCTAAAAAACTGTTTGAAAAAAATCTCTTCGGTGTTACTCTGATTCTGAAAGGTGACTTTTATTCAATAGGTTCAAAGTTTAGAAATGTTGGAAATGAAAAAAAAAATTCTACTCTGAGAAGTTTTTACTAAACAGAAAGTTGAGTCCAGATTTAACTGATTTTTAATATATGGCTATAAGAACTGATAGGGTAAATGTTCTCCAATCTCAGTCTGGTTGATTAATTTTCCATATTGAATTGTTCTTCGTCAAATGTGATTGATTACTAAACTTAGTTGAACGTGAAATATGTTAAGGCTTCATATATGTGATTTATTCGGAATTAAAGTTTTAAGCTATTGACTGAGATGCCCTCAGTTGTGGTCTCCTGTTACTTATCTTGGCCAAAATCCTCTTAGTCAAACTGATCGCAAATATCAATTTTAGAAACTAACAAATGTTTTTTTCTTATTTCTTTCTTCACAGATAATCAATTAAAAAATGGTAGACAATCAAAGTTGATAAAAATGGATTTCAAGGAGATATTACTGCTGCTAGTAAGTATTCATAATTTTACAGATTTCCTATATGTATTCGTTGTATAAAATTGTATGACCAATCAAATCTTTTAGTTTTGTAAATGAATTTTAAATAGAGAGTGAAATATCTATTTATATTTTTTCTAATATTTCAAGTTAAAATTTTGGGAAAGATCCAAATCATCAGCATATTTCTATCAATTTGTTGATGGCGGTTGATAATTTTCAACTGGGTACCTATGCATAAATTTTGTGAGTCTCTCATACACATGTTCAACTTATCACTTCATCTAACATTTTCATCGCTCCAGCCGGAAAAAGGACCACTTTTGCTCTAAGGCTTTCCACGGCCACGAAACCACTTTTCATCCGGCAGCCACAGAAGAAAAAAGAAACGAGCAAAAACCCCTAGAAGAAGACCTCACTACTTCTTATGGCGTGTACCTAGCTAGTGCCAACATAGAGTTTGTTTGAATTTTCTTAAGTTTTTTTTCTGTTTCCTCCCCGCCATCACGTTTTTTTCCGGGAAACCAAAAACAGTTTCCAACGCCAAGATAAACAGAGACTTATCTAGTGCGGACAGGTTTTGAGCCGGGACCGCACACACACTTTATCATCTTGAGCTTTCTTGTTTGAACAGGCACATTTGTTCTCGCGGTTGTGTGCTGTGGTTGATAAGATCACAAAGGATTTTAAGAAAAAAAGATGACAGTGATGGTGGCATAGGTGAAGACTTTTTTTTTTTAATTTTATCCAAATTGATAAAATCTTTGAAATTCTAAATGAAAAAAACTTCGAGCTCTAAAATGATTTTACAAGATTTATCAAATAATTTAGTTGTCAAGAGCCGCTTCGAATTTGTGTCTCTGGTCAATTTAAATGTAGGTGCCTGTATCGAAGTATCGAAATGAGTTGTACTTTTGTTCTCTGATACATTAATACAAGTCAACTAAGCCGGCATCCATAAAAAAAACATACCGTGATTCGATAAATTTTTCTGTTAAGGGGATTTTGCGTGTTTCATATTTTTGAAACCAGTACTGAACTCCTTTGGACGTCAACATAGTTGCAGAAATTTATTGGACTACTTTTAATTTGATTTAAAAATCGATTTCGTCGTAACATTGATCAGCCTCTATTTTGACAGTTTAAACGAGTTTTTTTTATCATAAAGGATACAAAACACCTTAATTATATTTACAAATGCTAGTTTATCAATTGCGAAGGCAGTTCGGAACAAACTCAAATGATATAAAATTATTCATGAAACTCTATAAAAGTGAACACATCATTTTCGGTGGTTTAACGTTACTAAATTTGCCACTTTTGGTCCAGGGAATTCTCAGATATAGAATGCTGAATTTCAGTGTTTCTCCGCGATCGAAAAATAAAAACAAACAAACATCGCGTTTCTTAATAAGTTTAGGCCGAACATCAATGGAGGCGTTAGGGATCAGAGGGGTGCAAGTGTCTATATGATAGTTACGAGAAAACGTACTTCAAAGTTGTGAAGGTGTTCGATTTTTCATATATTGTTCTAAATCGAGCAGTGATCAAAAAATTAAAAAAAAATTATAAAATATATGTTTGCACCAGATTAACATTGAAACATAAAAAATCGTTAGGTATACTTAACTCAAAATTGATGATTTTTGATGTGCCCCCCTCTGATTCTGAGGGCCTCAACTAAAATCGAAAGATGGACAATGATGCTGCATAAATTGAGGGGCTTAATTGTTTAACATAACTTATCAAATTTTAACTACAAAAAAACTGAAATTTTGCTTTCATTCAACTCTCTAGGCCCTCGCTTTTAATTTTTTCCTTCAAACTTTACCATTTTAAAGGGTTTCTAGGCTTTTTTCCTAGACACTCAAAGACAAATCAAACTGAAGCTTCTAAATGCTTTGATTTTATCAGGAAGGGTGTTTGTTTGCGAGCTTTCGGGAATGGATATTTCAGGATTTTGAAATAACATTTTTACTTACATTTAAAATTTTCAAAAACAATTCAAATTTTTCCCAATTTATAGGTTTTAAAACGTAGAGAAAAGTTTTGAGATATTTTAACTTAAGAATTAGTTATTGATAATTATGTCGAAAAATTTCATGTTAATCAAAGCTACCCCGGTGATCAATTTACTCCGTTTTACGGTAACGCAACTCCTTCCCCTCAAATAATACAAATCGTAAAAGCGCGACGTACCGCTTTACGAATATTATGTTACTCTAAAATGAACTCTGGTCCCCTTCTCTGCGGTTCGTGCAAATTGCTTTTTCACTAATTCGTCGGTTTAAATCGCGCTTTTACAATGATTACCAAAAATAATTAAACCAGATTTTGAAAAGTTTGCACTTATTTAAATTTTTTTCCGACTTATAATAAGAAGAACCTATTTTGTCCAAGCGATAACTGACTTTTAATACAACGAAACCCAAAATTTTTCCCCAGTCTTCAGAAAATCAAAATTACTACAATTTATCTGAATTTATTGAGTTCATTTTCCTAATGTTACAAAAGATACAAGGAATTTATAATGAACCTATCGCGTGCGTACTCTATTTTGTCCTGTGCTGTATAAGTTTTTGCGATTTTTTTTTTAATTTAAGTAAGTTTGTACACAAATGAAGAATTTCCAAAAACTTTTGAAATATGAACTTGGTAGCAATTATTCTGTTTGAGTGTTTTATAATTTCTAGGAAAAGTGTCATTTTCACCACCTTTTTTGAAAATTCATAATGAAATTTTTGTAGATCTGTTTGTTTTCAAAATGTTGTAACTTATCCTCTACACTTTTCCCAAATAAATCGCAAAATAATGAACGGCTTGCGATAAACCAACTCTCTGAAAAAAATCTTTAATAAAAATTAATAAAATAATTTTTGAAACTTTTATATTCATACGGACTCCCAACAATTTTGAACGATTGAAAAATCTTTAATTGATTCATACTTGTGTGTGGTCACAAATTTATCAATGGTATGAAGATAAACTAATGAGCTATTTTGATCTAGCAGAATATTGAAAGTTTAAGAATTTACGATCAATTTTATTTTTACATTGATATTTTAGCCCCAGTTTTCTGTTTCAAAAATCTTCCTTTTTATTATTTGGTGTTAAAAAAGTTCAAACCACTCGCGGACATAATTCGTTTTTAATCTGTCCCCCTGATGAAGGTTTGGTTATCATTCATAAACCAATGATTCTTGTTCATACACAAATATTCTGAAACAACCTGAGGTGTTTTAAATCATCACTTTGTTTAAATGAGTAAAAAGTTTAAAGTTTTAAAAATTTAAAAAAAAATTGCGGAAATTCTGGACATCCGACTTTTTGAAATGAAAGCATATTTTGTGCTTCCCTTCCAACCAAATCTCATCAATGTTTTCAAAAGCCTTTGATGAGTGTATGAGTGAAGCTCGGTGTTCCATCGTTGCATAGAACTCAGCTGACGTCATTCTGTCAGTGGCCTTATATTCAGAATAGCCAACGATTTTGTTAACTGTCAATTGAGCATTGTTGGTAAAGATCTATTGCACATTGCTGGTGGCCAAGAATCGGATCATCGAAACGGCAAACAATTGGTACGGCGGCCAAGTAATTGGAGCACCGCAGTGAATACTTTGCATGCATTTTGCTCACATTAATGAAAGTTTTATAGAGAAAACATATTTTTGTTGAACTCTAAGCAAGTTAGCAAGTAAATTCTTCAAAGGATGTTCTATGGTGCACTCAACAGGAAGGTTGGAATGTTGAAAAAAAGGGTAAACCATGCCTTAGGTGCCAAGGTCGGGTACATTTACCCTAATAGTTTAATATTTCTGACGGTAATTTAAAAAAAAAAACCTTCAAATTATCGAAGTTAATATGCTTTTAAAAGTTAGAAACACTCAATTGAAAATATTTGAATTAACAGGATCCATTTCAAGCAATGGTTATTTTTGACAAGTCTTTGTGTTTGAGACATGGACCAAATTATGGGATTTTTTTGCTCATCCATTGTTTTATATACACTTGAATTTATCTGAAGAAACTCTACACTTGATTTTTGGAAATGATGCCTGTAGAGAATACTTTTATGAATAAAATAAAATACAATATAATATATGTATGTATGTTCAACTTAAAATAGTATTATAATAATGCAAGTAAGCGATAAACAATTTTTTCGGTGTACGTTCGTCGACTCTCCCACATTCGTTTAATTCAACAAAATAGGAAATTAAAACAACGGAAATTAACGGTTAAAAGGTTTTGTTTTAAAGAACGCGAGTTTTAGTTTTAAATTTCTTCTAAGAAAGAGTTTTAGAAATTCGTAGTTCACGTCAATGCGTATCATTTCATAATTTTTTCCCCAGAAACAATTTTTTAATTGAAAAAATTGAGCCTTATATCATTTTTTCACTAGTGGATGTTCACTACACTGGCCCGAATTTGTATGAGCAATTTCAAGCTTGTGAATTGTTATAAAGTTTTTCATAAACAACTTTGGTCCCCTTCGGCCGATTTTTTTTTGAAAACGGTTTTCTCAAAGCCTAAACTATGACATATATTTCATCCGAAGACTGCATTTCGATTCGACTTATGATAAAAAAGATATTAAACTTCAAATATGGGGTAACTTTTTTCAGGGTGATATTCATCACGGTTGATGCTGCGTCAAAATGTTCGAAGCAGTGTCTCTCATTAATAATGAATATCACCCGGAAAAAAGATAACTATTTTTTAAAGCTTAGTCACTTTTGTGTTTTAACTTGAATCGAAACGCAGTCTTGGTATGAAATATTTGTCATAGTTTAGGGTTTAAGAAAAATTCATGAAAAACTGGATTTTCGTGTTTCGTGGAACATCATAATATAGACTGTAGACAAACACGATCGGGGTGTAATACAAAATTTAAAGACATAAAAAATAACAAATAGAAAATTGTATTGAAAAAAAAATATTAGCATTAAGAAATTTACAGAAGCCTCCATTTAAGACTGGCCTTAATGTTTAATTCATTTACTCCTAGTTTCAACTTGTTTTTTTTTTTCAAATAAGTTAAATTTATTTTGTTTTACCTTCTCTACAAATAAATTATTGTTTTTCCTAGATAAGTCTTGTTAATCTTGTTTTATCTTGCATTTAATCTCCGAACGAATTTTTTACAATTATTGAACTTGTTTCGTCTAGTTTGATATTCTTTATTAAATTTTATTTTGTTATATATTGTTTGGACTTGTTCACTCTTATTTTTTGTTTTATTTGACATCGTGTTTGTTTTTATTTTGGTTGTTTTATCCTGTTCCATCTTGTTTTATTTTAAAAAATCCTGTTTTATTGTGTTCCGTGTTTTTTTTTTCTATTGTTTTGTATCGTTTTATTTTGTACATTTTTTCTCATTATCTTGAATTTTCTTTGATCTGATTATGTTTACTTCTAACCAGTTTCAGTTATGTATCATGCTGTTTTCTGGTTGGTCTTAATAATTAAAACTTTAATTTACTTTTATCTCGTTTAACCTACATCACCTTTTTTTTTGTTTTTCTATTGTTGGTTTTCGCTTTGTATAGTTTTATTTTGTGTTGCTTTATTTTGTGATATTTCAGTTTGATTCTATTCTACCTTATTTTATTATGTTTTATCTAGTTTTGTCATTTTTTATCTTTTTCTTTTCATATTCCGATATTGACTTATCTTGTTATGTTTTGATTTTTAAAGATGGGTCTTGTTAAATCTTATTAGTCTTTTTGTATCTTGTTTTTATTATGTTTTACCTCGTTAATTTTTTTAATTGGTTATTCCTCGTTTTTCCAATTTTTCTTAATTTTTTTTTTGCAATTACTCTCTAAAATTCTATAATACTATACATTTTTCCGATAAATTATTTAATTTTAATAAAATTTTTGACAATATACAGCATTTTAAAGCCAACATCTTGAGTAAGGCTATGATCATTTAGTATCCGGGCAGTTACAAACGTGTGTATTTTAAAAACTATTCATTTGATCAAAAAACTGTTTATGGAAGAAATGAAGGTGTCATATGACATTTAATGTAAAAATATAAAAAAAAAATATTTATCAATTATTTCAAGAAATACTCTAACTTTTTCATAAACTCTCTTTTTTATCTTTGCACACTTTTTTCAGCCATGTATTGATTTATTTTTTTTACCACAGAAGCAAAACTTTCGCAAAATCATGATATTTTACACAAACTCATCTAGAAAAAGCAACTGGTATCTGGTTGGAACATTTTCATGAGTGAGGCATCTCGAAGAATTTGATCTCTGAAATCCGGTTTTAACATTAATTTTTTTGTCCATAGGAACACATCTGTCACATTGCGCAAAAAACCGGATGCACAGATTGCGATCTTTGGAACTGATCATTATTAGTTATTTACTTGGTGTCTACTAGTCAGGCAACACTTTTTGCCTGCCGGAAATGGATGTTTTGCATTATTTAAGGAGTCTGCATTCAGTTATACCCAATAACCATAGACTATTTACCATATTTAAGATCAAAAGTTGCACTCCGATGGTTGGTTTGAACTTCGTGTGGATCCTGAAGTGGCTCCTCATACTTCTTAACTATTTGGTCCGAAAAAAAAAATCAACAGTTCATGAGCTTTCAAGTCAACAATGAAGAATTTTCGAGGCGCAAAATGCGTAAAAGGAGCAAATTTGTGCAACATTATTTTTACCATGTCTTTTTGCATCGTTAATATCTCAAACACACGTTTACTTAAAAATCTATCAAAAATAGGCAAGATAGTCCTTTTCATAACCAAAACAACGCTACTGAAGTTTTGCATGTCCGAGCTCTATTAACGTAGCTATCACCGAAAAAAAGTGCCCGGATACTAAATGATCATAGCCTTAGCGTCAGATAGCCAAATTTAACTTCTCTTCGTTTAGCCCATTTACCCACCATATTGTGGGTCACACTTGGTACAGTCAGCTACCGACGGGCTGCGTGCCGAGTGTGGCAAAAACGTGGTGCGACTGGGCACCCTGGTACCAGTGCTCAGTTGCAAGAGGGAGGGGTCGTAACGTGTATCGGGTAGTCGCGACCCTGATATGCGGAACGACCAAATGTTTGGCGAGTTTCGATCGATCTGCCTTTTGGGCAGGTTCCTGGCCCCAATTCGCGGGTACGATTGACTCACGACAGACAGAGGGGCCTTGTGCCGTGACATGTGGCACCCAGTGGATGGTCCTCAGGTTGTGTCTCGAAGAGTCGAGATGGAGAAAAAAGGATATGTGTGGTTATCTCCAGACCCGAGGAGAGACGAGTTGTTCTCTTCTCGAATTGGGTCAAGAGACGGAACGATCGAGGGCTCTCGAGACACGAGGAGAGGTGGGTAAAGACGCCTCAATTCGTGTCAAGAGGAGGAATGTGAGGAGGTCTTGAGTCACGAGGAGAGACGGGCCAAGACGGCTCAAATTGTGACAAGAGACCGAATGTGTGGGACTCGAGTCACGAGTAGCGGCGAACGGACTGCCAACCCATAAGTCGTGAATCGTGACAAAGAGTGGACGATAATTGCTGGTGTAGGACGTATAAAACGAGTATTTGCCGTGGAGCGCATTGCGCGAGTATGGTCTCCCGTCCCTGGGTACAGCCTTCGTTGCAGGTCCGAATGGGAATTATGGCCAGTGGCCCCAGGTGGATTTTATGGCGTAGGGGTACATAGTATCATGAGTCGTCCAATTGCACCCATGGACCCAGAGTAGCAAACTGGGGGGACGCGGTGGCTCGCCGTGCCTTGGAATGCAATCCGTAAAAAGGATTTACCACCTGGGTGATCAACTAATAAAAAAAAAAGAAGGGTTTTAAACAATTTCCAAGACTTCCGGATAGCTTCTGCGGGAACTGAATCCCAGAAGGCGGATACCGAACCTTTTCCTGAATTTGTCGATGTATCCCCGACTTCCAAAGTCTCCCTCTCCTACTATTTTGTTATAAAATACTTGCGCCTGCATCTGCAGCATTTGCTGATTCACTGGAATATGGAGCTGCCGTTTTTGAAGAAACCATAAGTACAAAGCTTCATCTACCGCCGGATGCTTAGACTGCTTAAAGCGCTTACGATTAACTGCAATTGAACAACATAGGCTTGAGTTGTAGTTACATGAGTTCACTGTATGTTTATCTTACCTAGATTGCCTTGGTATTCACTAAATTGAGCTAGAATATTTTGTTTAGAATATTTGATGGTATAGATGGTGGAAGCGGAGTCAATTTTGAATTATCTCATGATATCGGAAACTGGCACTCCTTTATCAAGATCTTTAAGTATTTTTACTTTTTTATCTAGCGGTAGACTAGATCGCTTCTGCTTTTTAACTTTCTTATTTGATAAGCGTCTTATTGTTAATTCTCCGACTGAACTATACCGATCGAGCGACTATCACAATACTGAAAGTACTGGAGTTACATTTTCAACGCATGCGCTCATTCGCTCTTTATGCCTCTGAGTATTTACCGCATGGCTCATAAACAACATTATTATATTTTTATGGCAAAAAAATATTGAAACTAAACATATTTATTCAAATTAGAAACATTTTTAAAAGTTACGTAATATAGAGGCAAAAGTTGCTTTATATTGGGTTACGTTATATCGAGGTTGCTTCAAAAAGAGGTTGCTTTATATCGAGGTATTACTGTACCTATATTGTGAAGGATTCATGCGCTTTTAAGTCATTCACAGCATTTAAAGTAGAGCTGAAGCTGCCATCTTGGATTCTAAGATGGCGTCAGAAAGGAAAAAATTGACTGCTTCTAGTTTAGCCCTTTCACCCAATACCAATATTGTTGGTTTTTTTTGTCATTTACAACATTTTTAAGTTCAGCGAAAACCGTCATCTTGGATTTCAAGATGGCATTTATTCAGTGTTTATTCCACGGGTCATTCACAACCAATCCTCTTTTATTCAAAATGTCTGTCCTCATTTACTGTACTGATGGTTAACAACATAGAAATGAGGAATTTATCCTAAGCTTAAGGCTTGTGCAAAAAAAACGTCAAGTTTTAGCTATTTATATGAAACTTATCAGCCTTTTATTGACCATCATAAAGCTACTTAGCATTGAATTGACTAACGCCATGTTGGTTGCAAAATCGAAGGGCTCATAATGACGCCCTCAAAATCATTCAACAATTGATTTACTCTAAATGAAGACAGTAGTAATTTTAACATATGATCTCTCAATATGTTGCTATTCATGTGTCAATCAAAATAAGGAAAAGTTAGGTTCAGATACTTGTGGAAACCACATAATGCCAAAGTGATATTACCATCATCTCATCGATGCCTAGGTTCAGACGAGCCCTGTTATATCAGCGATGCCTAACAACTATGGTAGGCTACAGCGATAGACAGCATCCATATGAGCGCCGTTGCATATAGAAGTCATTCTATATTCGCACTCCGTTTATTATGTTGAGCTTCACCCACACAATACTGAAAATTTATGATTGTAAAAATCGGAACAACAGAATATTGTTTTTGAAAGTGTACATGAAATTTGAAGGCTCCAAAAAATGTTTCAGTATAACCACAGTATGACTTTATATTTCGTGACGAGAATTCAGTCAACTACCCTGTTCTTTTTGAACTGAGTGAATTCACGTCACAACTTCAAATGAGCATAACTTCGTTCGTTGTTGTTCAATCGAGAAGCTCGTGGGCTTTCCACAGAGAGAACAGGAAATTAAAGATGTATGTACTAAAGTCCAAAATGGTTAATTCTAGCGTGAATTCACGTCACAAAAGTAATCAATCACAACAAAAACAATTTAAATTTTACAATGACCAAATTATATTCAGTTTGAAGGAAATTCAATTTGCGACCGTTTGCTACAACTTTTTTCAAGTAAATTGGTTGACTTCTAGAATGATAACAGTGCAGAAAAGTCCGGAAAAGCGATTTCACGTCACGGTGGAATGTGTCATGAGTGACCATCGAATTAAACGAGACGCATTTATTTTAAGATACTATTCCATACATATTTTATCTTAGATCTGGACTAGCAGTGGGAAAAAAATCTAATAATATGGTTGGAACAATGGTTTTTTTGCTATTAAATTTACCAGATCATATCTCAAAAATGCAATCATCATTCATTAACCATCTAGTTGCTGAAAAAAAAAAAAAATAAAAAAAAAGAACTCACCGAATAAAAAAAACAAAATTGCTAGCATGTTTTATAAAAGCTTTAGAGATCAAAATTTTAAAGCATTATGATTTTATCGAAGTTAAAAAAATTGGTCATGAATACGTTTCTAATAGCTTTATTAGAGTTCTGGTGATGATATAGAATGCGCTTCAGCTTAATGCTATAGTCCTAACGAAGTTTTGCTGTCCATAATAAACCTAAAATTTTTACATGGGTGATGAAGATTTCACTAAAAGAAAGTGTTATTTTTTCGATATAATGACCAGCGAATTTCATTTGATACCGAAATCATTGAGCGTCACAGCGAATTTTATTGTGCTGCTGAATTGATACTCACTACAGTGAGTATCAATATCAAATGATTATCGGAAAAATTACAACTCTGGGCTAAAGAAACTTTCCATTATGTGGCACATGGTACACACAAGCAATGATTTGTAAATTGATTGCGTTTATTGATTTGATTGCGAGATGATTTATTGATTGTTCATGGAAATTCCTCTTTTTTGTGAAAGTGCAAGACAAAACAAAGATCGTAAGCATTGAAGTATATGTTTGTTATTAATTTTAGGTTTCCAACCTATGCAATTTTCGGGTGATTGATTAATTATGTACCACCATTTTTAGCTAGCTAAATAAGAGAAGCATATGGTGCGTACACAGTTTAACCTAAGGTTGCCAGATTGCCCGGTTTTATCCGGGTTTGCCCTGATATTTAATACTAAATTTGAGAACAGTCCAGCCCGGCCTGATCGCCCGGCCTGATTTGCCAGGTTTTTATATAAAAATTGCTCGGTTTGACCGGCCCAGATACGTGCTGAAAAAATTCTGGCAACCTTAGTTTAACCATGTATGGAAATATATGCCTACGCAGAGCGACGAATGTGAGTAGGATTGAGATTTTTATCTCAAAACACATCTGGCTCTAGATGGCCCACGATACCTCACTTTCCCCTATATAATTATCAGTAAGTGCACACTTGTAGAAGTACCTAATTAAATAAATCATATTGTTATACATTTATAGTGTAAGTATAGTGAAAAAAGATGTACATAGATGGGATTTATTTAAGATTTTTTTCTAAAAGACATACGTTTTAAAATTTTTATTAGAACTCAACTATCGACAGGAAAACAATCAATTTTTAACACAGCATCAGCTCTTATCACTATTTATGTACACCATGACAGCGCATAGCAGATTCATTTTAATAACATTCAGCAGAAGTGATTTACAATTAAACAAATACAACAATTGAAAATGAACTCAATTTGAATCAACAATAATTGCAGACTGATCAAAGAAAAAGTAGGGTCTCTTCGATTTTTTTTCTGTCCAGAGAAGCAGGACCAAAATTTTTTTTGCAAAGTGGAAAGTTATTGTTTCCGTAGATTTTAATTCATCGGCCTAGCGGTGAAGTAATGGCCTTTTTTTTAGTAGGGACATCTAAAGATTATGATTTTTTTTGTTAGATGAAATGAAAGATATTGAAAATGAGCGGATAGAATTTATTTAGAAGCATATCAAATTTTTGTTCCTCACGTTTCTTCCTATCTGAAACTACGAATTTTACTAGTTTCATTAATCACCTTTTTCATCAATCCTACCAACGCCAATGCTATGCTCAGCACGTGTACTTTGTTTCATATATGCAAGATGCAGTGCTTAAGTTCTTACTAACCGCAAAAAAAAGACCGGTGATCACCCACCAAGGTTGACTTTAATTTTATTCATTGAAAAAGTCTAAGCTGGGACCTCTTTGCTGATATAACGACGCCATAGGACCAAGAAAAAAATCCTCATGGGAAATGGGATAGATTTCTCCCGAGCTTCATCAACTCTAACTTTGTCCTCAGTGAGTGGGAGAGGGTTATGGAGAAGAAGAGCGAGACGTTCTGTATTTACGACGGTGGGCTTTCATGCATTCATCCTCGCATGGCCAAAGCCGGTTAACTAACACAAACTGGATGGTAGTTTGTCCTGAGTCCTGATCCTTTACACCACTTTTATTGACTATAGGATGCCCCGGTGCAAGAGTTGGATGTTGCACGATCTGGAACGTTGAGAGGTAAAAGTCTAAGATAGAATAGTGTATGTCACCCTGTTATGCATCTTGTGCATTTCTTCGCAAAACAGCCAACTCGTGTCGAGAGAACTTCGAGACTGCACCAGGGTCCCGTTCTAAGAAAGATGGGCAACTTTTTTGCAAGAAGGAAAACTTTCGGCAGCCACCGGATGGTGCCCCGGATTATCCGATGTAAACGATGAAAACTCCGGATTCAGATGGGGATTTGCAAAGAAAGGCAATCATTTTGGGGGTTGTCAAGACTGAGCTGAACTGAACTGAGCTAGAGCGATGCTATCGGGGTGAAAGTTTGCCAAAACATTTATCAGATACAAAGTTTTTCTCGCTTTTCCACATGACCGGAGAACCTGCACCCGACGACTGGTATCGGAAAATTTTGATCTTATCTCTGTGAAATCGGATACATCGGACGGGAGGATGTGAGCAGGAAAGTTTTTTTCCCATTCGGCAGCAACAGTAGTTTCGAAATCTGGTTTTGATAACTAAATTGTTTATTTGTTGGCAGTTCAACAAACAGATGAGCAAACGTTTCGACTCAAGTTTTGATACCAATTATTGACGTTTGACTTCAGCTGTTCGTCAAGAAGTCATAAACCAAAAAGATAAAGGATAAATTGTAACACTCTACTTTTCACACTTATTGATAAATATTTCTCAGTGAGTACGTAATCGTTTAAAATTGTAACCTTAAAATTATGATTTTCAATGTATTTCTAAAACTTCGTGATGTGAATGCACTTTAATTATTCTTTTCTTATATTTTGCGTCACTGAATTTTGTGGTTTGAATCAATCACAAAACCAAAGACTTTAAAGTAAGGTTTCCAGATTTTATTCCTCGCGTATGCGGTCTGGTCAAATCCGGGCTATTTAAACTCAAAACCTGACAAAGTCCGGGCAGCTGATTTCAAGATTTTCAACTCAAAAACCGGACAATATCCAGGCTCATATGGGCGAAAATCCAGATCTCATGCAATAAAAACTCAAGAAAATAAAACGTTAAACGTAATTTTTTTTCTTAAATCACATCTACAGATCTTATATATAAAAATGAAGGCGTTTTCTTTGTAACAACATCACGAATGAATGGTCGGTCGGAATGAAGTGAAATTTGGTGTCTGCGGGTTTTTTGGGTCAGAGATGGTTTGTATAATAGTTTCAAGAATCTCACTTTTTATGGAAGGTGGTCCCAATACAAATTCAACTTTGTTTGTTTCGATTTTCATAAGAATCGATTCGCGAGCACGATGAAGTTAAGGATGCGTAAATGAAGTTAAACATTTATTACGATTTAAACATTAGAAGGTAAAACGAAGTTTACCGGGTCAGCTAGTTTTTAATAAAAAAAAAATATATTTGAACTTCCATAAAATCTTTCATGTTTTTTTTTTATAAAACTTGTCCATAACATTGCGTTTTTGGACGCCAAAATAAAAACAAAAGTTTAGTTACTCGATTCGAATTTTTGGTTTATTTTTGCAAATTAAGTGAAAAGATACGGGCATTTTCCAATAAAATTCGGGTCACCGAGACGGACTGTTCCTCAATTTTATATTTTATACTCAAGCATATCTGTATAAAATCTGGCAATCTGGCAAGCTTAATTTTGGAGTGTGTATTAGTTAAATTGGTACCGTATAAGCGAAAAACGTGATTCATCGTTGTTACTTATAATTTATCAAAGGCTGTCGTCTTATTTTAATATATTTTAATTATTTTCTAAAAATTATAATAAAAATGGAACCTTATCAGTGAAGTTAATTATTATCCATTCATTAAATAAATTGATTGATAAATAGCTTGTTATCATGAATATTGAAGTCAATATTTTATTTCAAGACTTAAAGGACTAAAAAGAGTATTTTTTGCAGGATTTTTATGACTTCTTTAGCTCAACAGCAGCAGGACAGCAGCATCTAAGCAAGCAAATTTGCGGATACCTAAAAATGCTAAATTTGTTAAATTTATTCCAGGAGTTTCTGAGATATAGAAAACCAAATATCGGTGTTTCTCGTCATAGATTTCTTCTTTTATCAATTTAAAAAAATAGTTTTTAAACACAATTCAATTGGAAATCACAAATAAGATGTAAAATGTAAGTTATAGATTTTATCCGAATACCCCAAATTTTATTTAAAAAAAATCTAAAGGATTTTCATTATGGAAGTGATTCTTTATGAAAAATATTCCCTGTTAAAGAAACAACTTCACCTAAAAATCTGCTCAAAACTCTATACATTCCCAGTGCACAGTGGTGCAGAACATCAATCTAGCTGTACGAAATTAATAGCGCCCAGGGATGAAGAGATAGACATTTGATGTCTTCAGCAACATTGTTCAGTTTTACAAGGAGCATATTCTAGTATCAAAATTTTTGCCGAGGGGTCCACCGATAGCGAGAAAAAAATGCTAACTTTTTTGTTTTTCAAATTAGGGCTTTGATGTCTTCAACAAAGTTGTTTATCTGATCAAAATACATAAGTTTGTTGAATATGTCAAAGTCCTGTCACATCATCCTCAGGAGTTACAGTCAAAGTAAAAAAAATCTCTTTAAAAAACAGTTTTTTGAACCTGACACGTTGTAGATTGGATAAAATGGTTCGCTGTCTTTGAAACAAAGTTGTAACAAGCCATGATCTACAATTGTCTCATACATTATGATGAGTTAAGAAGTTGCTGAAGCTCTATAGAAAGCATTTAGTGTATTTTATTGGCAATTTTGGAAGGCTCGTAAATCGAAAAGTGCACATTTTCGCAACATCCCCTTTTTTGTGATTATTTTTGATGATAAGCGGAACCATTTCCATCTGAAATTAGCGCGGAAATCGGTGGAACTAGTAGAGATTTGAATGATTGAAAATACACATTTTATGTAAAAATTACCTATTTTACTTATAGAAAAAACGTTAAAAAATTTAATTGATAAATAAAATGTTGCAGTTTTCTTTTATATATTTTGTTTTATTAAAAGGCATTTAAATTCGATTAAAACTTATGATTCAGAGAAAAGACAAAAGCGAATTGCTTGTAAGATTGGTTACTTGGATACATTACTTGGAACCAGTTAAAGCAGTTATATTGTAATGGCAAAATTCTATTATTTAAATACTAATTTAGTGCTCTACCAAATTTAACAGATAAATTCAATTCATTTTTTTGGGGTTTAAAAGATTTGCAACATCGAATTTAAATGACTTTTAATAAAACAAAATATATTTAAAAGAAAACTGAAACACTTTATTAATAAATTAAATGTTTTAACGTTTTTTCTATAAGTAAAATAGGTAATTTTTACATAAAATGTGTATTTTCAATCATTCAAAACTCTACTATTTCCACCGACTTCCGCGCTAATTTCAGATGGAAATGGTTAGGCTTATCATCAAAAATAATCACAAAAAAGGGGATGTTGCGAAAATGTGCACTTTTCGATTTACGAGCCTTCCAAAATTGCCAATAAAATACACAAAATGCTTTCTATAGAGCTTCAGCAACTTCTAAACCCATAATAATGTATGAGACAATTGTAGATCATGGCTTGTTACAACTTTGTTTCAAAGACAGCGAACCATTTTATCCAATCTACAACGTGTCAGGTTCAAAAAACTGTTTTTTAAAGAGATTTTTTTACTTTGACTGTAACTCCTGAGGATGATGTGACAGGACTTTGACATATTCAACAAACTTATGTATTTTGATCAGATAAACAACTTTGTCGAAGACATCAAAGCCCTAATTTGAAAAACAAAAAAGTTAGCATTTTTTTCTCGCTATCGGTGGACCCCTCGGCAAAAATTTTGATACTAGAATATGCTCCTTGTAAAACTGAACAATGTTGCTGAAGACATCAAATGTCTATCTCTTCATCCCTGGGTGCTATTAATTTCGTACAGCTAGATTGATGTTCTGCACCACTGTGCAGTGTATTGTTCAATATTTTTAACACATTGAAGACACGAAAATTCAGCATTTTATGTTTTAGAAAACAATAAACAAAATTTTGCCAATTTAAAAAATAAATTTAAGTAACAGGAAGTGTTGTGTTTAATTTTGTAGAATGAGGTTTCATTATTAGATTCATAACGTTTGATTCATGCTTTTTAATGAGGCACACTAGCGGTAAGCGAAAAAACGAGATATCTTGTATTTGGTCTGCAATGTTTTTTGCAGTTTTTTAAGCTAAATTTCATACTTAAATTATTTATTTGATTCGAGTTTGCATCAATAAAATTTGATCCGAAAATCGAATGATTTTCATCACTTCTTTTTTTTTTGAAAATTTGAACTATTTTTATCGAAGGTAAAAATCATTGAATTTGCAAAATAGTTTGGACGAATGCTCTTGTTTGATTTGAGTATAGAATGAATGTTGTTTTAAAAATGGAAAGGAGAATATTCCTATAAAGCTTAATTTATGTCCAAATAAACAAAGTTTGGTCTACCAGACACTTTAGCAAATTCAAAGATTTTAACAATCGATGAAAGCAAACTTAGCTCACCTTTGAGGATTTGGACCAATTTTCTGAAATTTCGATTTAATAAGATAATTTTAATGCCAAAGTACTTAAACATGAATAATCATATAGCTACAAACGTAATTTGTTTTAATTTTTTTTTGTATTCGTGAACTTTTGAACAAGAAATTATAGATAACTCAGTCACAAACCCTCTCCCCAATTGAATCAGTTCTTCCTCCGGCCCTGTTATAAAATAATATGAACAAGACAGAACAAGGCGAAAAAAACTTGATCAAGGTTATAAAAAACACAAGACTTGTACGATCAAACAGATGAAAAATGAATGAAACTAATTAATCATAATAAACCAATTCAGCCTAGACAAAACATGACAAAAAAAATCAAAACATCACAAGAACAAGATAAAACAAGATAAAATTGAATAAACTAAGACAAAATATGATGAAGTAAGGATAAATAAGGTTGAATAAGATGGAATGAGATACAATATGTTAAAACAAGATGAAAAAACAATCAAGATCTACTAAGGTTCTACTCATTACTTTTAAAAATTCATGTAAATGAACTTAGTATGCCCTTGTTACTTCTGTTCAACTCATCGTTAAAATCCGGTGTTTTTCCTCAAGTATGGAAAGAATCTTTTCTTATTCCTATTTTCAAGTCGGGAAAAAGTCTGACATTAAAAAATAACCGGGGTATAGCAATGTTATCCCCCGTGCATACCGAAACTTTTTGAAGCAATAGTGAATGAAAAAATATATAATCAATTAAAATCACTCATAACTGAAAAACAACATGGATTTGTTAAAGGAAGATCTACAACGACTAATTTACTTGAATTTGTTTCTTATAATGTCCACTCCATGGATCATTGAAATTCTGTTCAGGCTCTATTCACGGACTTCAGTAAAGCTTTTGATAGAATCGATATCCCTTTGTTAATTTTTAAACTACATAAAAACGGATTCAGTGTTCAACTGCTGAAATGGATTGAGTCGTATTTGACAAACCGTACACAAATTGTTAGATTCAATGGTTCACTTTCGAAAAGTATATCCGTTACATCTGGTGTGCCTCAAGGCTCCCATCTCGGTCCCTTATTATTTATCTTATACGTCAATGACATTACTTATCTACTGAATCAGCTAAACGTGCTTATATATGCAGACGATATTTCAAAAATGAAATAAATATATTTTACAAATGGTGTAGTAAAAGTCTTCAAGAACTAAACGTGAAAAAATGCTCAAATATTGTATTTACAAGGAAAAAATATCCGTCATATGAAATTGTTACATTAGGAAATGAGCCTGTGGAGAGAACCAATAAGATAAGAGATCTAGGTATTATATTGGACTCAAAACTTACCTTTGCAGATCACTATAACTCAGTAATTCGGAAATCAAATAGTATGCTTGGTTTTATAAAACGTTTTAGTTATAATTTTCGAGACCCATATACACTAAAAACATTGTACACAGCTTATGTCCGATCGATACTTGAGTACTGTAGCGTTGTGTGGTCCCCTTTTCAAATTTCTCATAAAAACCGTTTAAAATCCATTCGAAAACAATTTGTTCTATTCCAATACTGATGTTATGAAATCGATTGGTACATCTTTGTACCTGAAAATAATCACATTTTCTTAGGTGATGGAAAGAATTAGAGACATGAGCTATCAAAGAAGGAAAGAACATAAGCCGAAAATATCATGAAATTTTTCGAAAAAGATACAACGGCTCACCGGCAGGACTTGAACTTGAAGCGGAGATTGCAGGTTCAAGTCCTGCCGGTGAGCCGTTGTATCTTTTTCGAAAAATTCATGATATTTACGGCTTATGTTCTTTCGTTCTTTGATAGCTCTGTCTCCAATTCTTTCCATCACCTAAGAAAATGTTGTTCTATTTGCTTTACGAAATCTAGGATGGTCTCAGAGCCAATTACCAAACTACGAATCACGCTGTTTACTAATAAATTTTGAACCATTAAGTGTTAGAAGAGAATTTGCTGCAATCTCTTTTGTAAACGACATAATTAATCAGCGTGTTCAGTCTACTTATCTACTAAATCAGTTTAACTTTTATTGTTCATGTCGGCAGTTGAGAACCAGAAATCTGTTTATTTTAACCTCTGCTCGAACTGATTATGGAAAAAATAGTCCAATCAATTGTCTAATGAAGAATTATAATAAAAAATGAGCAAACAATCCGTTTCCTAGATATGACGTTGCTAAGGAAAGATGGAAAAATTGAGAAGACTTGGTACCCCAAACAACCAGATGGGCGCTACCTAGATTACTTCTCGGAAAGCCCATACACACACAAAATCAACACCGCTTACGCGCTGATCGATCGTGCTTTGAAACTGTCGGATGCCGAAAATAGGAAAACCAGCATCACCACAGTCAAGTCGATACTAAGAAATAACAATTATCCGCAAAACATGATAGACAGCATTGTACAAAGAAGAGTGCACAATTTATATAACACCCTCGAAAACAAGCAACACATACCCGACGGTAGCCGTTTCATGTCGTTGCCGTACATACCATGTCTGACCGAGAAAGTTGCGAAAATCTTGCGCAAACACAATTTGATTGCAGCTCCTAAGCCGTGCGACAAAATCAAGTCCAACATCTTTACGAAACTTAAAAGACCCAATTCCGATCATGCAACAAACAAATGTCGTTTATGCCATCACATGCGCTTGCGGAAATGAGTACATCGGACAAACGTCGCAAACTCTTGCCAAACGCATTAAACAACACGAAACCACCGTGCGTCACTTCCATCTGTACCGTTGAGCCGTCAACACGTACGCCGGAGCATCGTATCGTTGCTGTGTACCTGCAGGAACATTTTACATTATTTATTTATTTTTTCCTTACCTGTTTTTCAATCAGCACTTTTCAGTGCTAAAATTATTTTCATTTTCTTTTATTCATATTTTCTCTTTTCTTTCCAGCATGGGGAAGTCATCGGCTGGCTCAAGGGCTGGTAGAAAGCGTATTGCCGAAACTAATTCAGGTCCATCGCCCAAAAAAGTTGAAATTTCCAACTCATTCGATGTCCTTCATAACATCGGTGATGAGGAAATATTCATATTTAATTCTGATAAGAGTACTAAGAAACCTTCTTCTTCTTATACTCTTAAAAACGAAAAGATTCCACCAATAACGGTCACGATTCCTGACTTCAATGCCTTTCGAAAAGAAATCGTCACTTCCGTTAAGGATGTGAAGATTTCTTTTCAGATCGGTCGAAGGGGAACTGCTCGTATATTGGCAGAATCTTTTAATGATTTTCAAAAAATTTTAAATTATTTGAATAATAAAAAACATCAATTTTTTACTTACGACACTAGAAGTGATCGTCCATTTAAAGTTGTACTTCGTGGTCTCACCGGCGATCAGACACCGGATGAGATCACAGCTGAATTAAATTCTTTGTTAGGTTTTTCTCCAATTCAAGTAATTCAAATGAGGAAAAGAACCAACACGAATAATACCAGTAGTGTTGGTTTTGCTCCTGAGCTTTATTTGATCCATTTTAAAAAGGATCAGGTCAATAATTTGCAAATTTTGGAAAAGGCTCGTCTTATGTTTCATTGTCGAGTAAAATTTGAACCTTTTCGTAAATCCCATACCAATTTTTTACAAAATATTACGCAATGTCGTCGTTGTCAAGCTTTTTGTCATGGCACTAAAAATTGTAGAATGAATGCCAGATGCATGTTTTGCGGCTCATTCGATCATGAAAAATCTAAATGCCTTTTTGGTGGTGATAAGCCAAAAACAGAATTTTTTAAGTGTGCGAATTGCGCAGGTAATCATTCCTCGAATTCTCTAGATTGTCCCGTTAGGGCAAAAATTGTTGCTTCTAGGAAAAACCCTAAAGTTTCCAGAAAAGTTTCTTCTCCTCCTTCCTCTTTTTCGTCTTCACACGTCAGACCGGCAAACAACCTGCCTGTTCGCAGTCAGCCTCGGCCTACATTGGAATCACGGCTGGGTAATACCCGAAGTGATTTTAATGTTACCTGGGCTGATTCTGCGCCACAGACTCGTTGTTTATCGTTCTCAGAGGTGGTTGAAAATGGGTTGCCCTCTTCAGGTTTAACTAATAAAAATGGGAAAAAACCAAGTCTCAACGTTCATGCGAAGGCTTGGGAAAATCCCCGAAATTCAAATACTTTTTCTTCTCCTTCCTCTTCTGATTCTAACAATTTTGTTGATTTGGGTGAGATTACTGAGGAAAAATTAAAATTTTTGCATCAAAATTTAATGGAAATGATGCAACTTATGTTGAAAGCAAATTCAATGTTTGAAGCTTTCCAAACTTCTTTTAATTATGCTAACAAAATTATTATGACTTTACGATTCCCTCATGGATCCAAATAGATGTTTAAATATTATGGATTGGAATGCTAGATCTTTGCTGGCTAATCAAGATGAATTCTTTTTATTTTTGAAAACTCAAAACATACATATTGCTGCCATCACTGAAACTTTTTTAAAGCCAGACAATAACTTGAAAAGCAATGCTTTCTTTAAAATTTTACGAAATGATCGACTTGATCGACAAGGTGGGGGTGTAGCTATTGTCATCAATAGTCGTCTCAAATTTAGACTTCTTCCTTCTTTCAATACAAAAGTCTTAGAAACAATTGGAATTGAATTAGAAACTTCTATGGGGAAAATTATTATTGTTGTCGCATATTTGCCTTTTCAATGCAGCGGCGAACAGAAAAATTTTTTGAAGGGAGATTTGCAAAAACTCACCAGAAATAAATCTAAATTTTTTATTATTGGTGACTTTAATGCAAAACACCGATCTTGGAATAATATTTCATCAAATTCTAATGGGAATATTTTGTTTAATGACTGCTCTGCAGGTTATTATACTGTTGAATATCCTAATGGGCATACTTGTTTTTCTTCAATTAGAAATCCCTCCACAATTGATTTGGTTCTAACGGATTTAGGCGAGCATTGTAGTCAATTAGTTACTCATGCGGACCTCGATTCAGACCACCTTCCAGTAACATTTTCTTTATCCCAAAGTCCCATTGAAAACCCTTTAAAATCAACTTTTAACTTTCAAAAGGCTAACTGGGAGCGATATATGAATTTTATTGAACGTAATTTGGATGTAAACGTTCCTCTGAATTCAATAGAAGATATTGATTTGGCTGTAGAAAATTTGACAACTGCAATAGTTAATGCTAAAGCCGCTTCAATACCTAAAGTTAAACATAAATTCAATCAACCTTTGATCGATGATGATCTTCAGTTTTTGATACGACTGAAAAACATTCGTCGACGCCAATATCAACGTACTAGAGAACCTTATTTGAAATTAATTTATTGCGACCTTCAAAAAGAGATCAAACGTCGTTTAAATTTCATTCGTAATGAAAATTTTGCTAAAGCAGTAGAGGATATAAAACCCTACTCAAAGCCATTTTGGAAATTAACTAAAATTTTGAAAAAGCCCCAGAAGCCAATTCCTACTTTGAAAGATGGGGATAAACTTCTTTTAACTAATTCAGAAAAGGCTCAAAAATTAGCCCAACAATTTGAGTCTGCTCATGATTTTAATTTAAACGTTGTAAGTCCAATTGATGCTCAAATTTCCCTAGAATTTGATGATATTCTTTCTAAGCAAAATGTGTTTGAAAGTTCTTGTGAGACAAATATTGATGAACTTAAATTGATTTTCAAAAAATTTAAAAATATGAAAGCTCCAGGGGAAGATGGGATTTTCTATATTCTTCTTAAAAAGTTGCCTGAAAGCACTTTAAATTTTTTAGTTAAAATTTTCAACAAATGTTTTCACTTGGCCTATTTTCCCAATAAATGGAAAAATGCCAAAGTGACTCCAATTTTGAAACCTGGAAAAAGTGCTTCAGAGCCTTCAAGTTATCGACCAATTAGTTTGCTTCCATCTTTAAGTAAACTATTTGAGAGAGTTATTTTGAATAGAATGATGATTCACATTAATCAGAATTCTATTTTCCCTGAAGAACAATTTGGTTTTCGTCATGGACATTCTACTACACATCAACTTTTGAGTGTAACTAATATGATTAATGCTAGCAAATCTGAAGGTTATTCAACTGGTGTTGCTCTTCTTGATATTGAAAAAGCTTTTGACAGTGTTTGGCACAAAGGTTTAGTAGCTAAATTAGCTCGATTTGATTTTCCTGTATATCTCACCAAAATTATTCAAAATTATTTGACTAGCCGAACCTTACAAGTAAGCTATCAAAATTCATGCTCTGAAAGGACACTCATTAGAGCTGGTGTCCCTCAAGGCAGTATACTTGGGCCAATTTTATACAATATTTTTACTTCTGATCTTCCTGATGTACCAGAAGGAAAAGGTAGAAGATTATTTGCTGATGATACTTTGCTTTCAGCAAAAGGTCGAAATTTACGGGTGGTACGCAGTAGATTGCAACAAAATTTAAATTCCTTTTTGAATTACTTGAAAATGTGGAAAATTTCTCCTAACGCTTCCAAAACTCAACTTATTTTATTTCCCCATAAGCCAAGAGCAAATTTTTTAAAACCTAATGAAAATCATTCCATAACTTTTAATGGGGTTTCATTAGAATGGTCTCATCACGTGAAGTACTTGGGACTTACACTTGATCGGAATCTTACTTTTAAAAATCACATTGAAGATATTCAATCTAAATGTAATAAATACACTAAATCTCTTTATTCTCTCATCAACAGGAAATCCCGGTTGTGTCTGCGAAATAAGATGCTCATCTACAAACAAGTTTTCCGACCAGCGATAATGTATGCAGTTCCGATTTGGTCTAGCTGCTGCGCGACGAGGAAGAAAGCCATCCAGAGGATTCAGAACAAAGTTCTGAAAATGATTTTGCGGCTTCCACCTTGGCACAGCACCGAAGATCTTCATCGGATTGCAGGCATTGAATCTATCGAAGAGATGGCCAACAACATCATCTCCAACTTCAGAGGCAAATCGATGCAGTCTTCCATCGCAGAGATTCGTTCTCTTTATGTTTAGTTTAATTTTAAGATAGTGTTTAGTTTTAAGTATAAAATATTTTTGCTATTACAGGATGTTCTCCTACATTAAAAACTTGATTGCGCTCAGCAAATTTAAATCTTATAAATAAATTTTTATAATCTAGTTACTTATAGGGCTATGAACAGTTCATTATTGAGCTGAACACCTAGTTTAATGCAATAATGTAATATAAGTGTAATCATGATTTGATACAAATAAAGACATATTTAAAAAAAAAAAAACCACCGTGCGTCTAAAACAGAAAGCTACAGGCCTAGCTCAGCATGCGTTGGAAAACGGCCCCGGTCATGTGTTTGATTTCTCGAAAACGAGAATTCTCGAACGAATCCCAAATACAACACACCGTCGGATAGCTGAAAAACTGCACATAAACATGCGAGAGAATCGTGCAGTTAACATCCAACAGGACACAAAAGGCATCTCGAGCGTGTACAACGGACTGTGGAAAAAGCTGCGGGAAAAAGAGGAAATGGAACTACATCGCAAAACGAAACACATTCAGTCGACAGCGAGCCGCAGCAGCAGCAGCATCAATGTGACCGCCCCAGCGGGTGTAAAAAAGCTATTAGTGTAAGCGAAAGATAGTAGATAGGAAAGATGAGAAAGTTTATATTAATTAATTAAAACATTTTTTTTCCGTTTATTTTTTATAAAATTAGTTCTGAAGATGGTTGAAATAAAATAAGTAAACCGAAACGTAAACTACACGGCAGTTAATTCATTGAATCACCGAAAAAAATCAATCCAAAAACGAGAAGAATTGAGAGAATAATGCTTGGGACTTGAACATCATCAAAGAAAAGGATTGCGTGGTAGAAAGTCATGAAAACTAATTCCACGATCCCTGTTTAGTCGTTTTTCGTAGGGTTACCTTGTCACCATATAAATTACCTGATTAAATAGATTATTTGATAATCAGTTTATTTGGTAAACCTACGAAGTCGGCTGATTAATCGGCTGATGTCCTGCAAAAACTCCCATAAATGACCTTTTAGTCAGAACAATAATCGGCTGACTACCCGACCTGACAGAAAAACTGAAAAATAGGTTTTTTTTTCCTATCTTATGAATCATAAGCAATGGAGCTTCAGCTCAAATTTTTTAAACTGGTTTGCCCGAAAGCTGAACTGGTATAAAAACTTTGATCGAGTAGTAATGATAAAAAATTTCAAATTTAAAATTTTGACAATATTGCCGGTATTGTCAATTTTCACGATATTTATTTAATGTAAACTTATGTTAGCGCACCCATCGCCTATTGTGCCAATAACGTCATAAAAGTATGACGTCATATTTTTGATCATCTTGATTAGTGATTGCTGGATGATGCTAGCAAGCCAAATGGATACGTTTTTTGGAGTAATCATTTTTATCAAATGAACTAGGAAAAAGAAAATTTCAAACTATTCTGTTTTTTTTTTCTTTTACAGAGAATAAAATCAATTTTTTCAAGAAAAAAATAATTTATATGTGCAGCCCGGTTTTTATTTGCAAAAACGCCAAGAACAAATTGCACAAAAATTCACACTTATACACACAAATATACAGACATCGTTAGAATTGATTCGATGGGTACCCAAGACCCTTTTGTTTTCTAGATTTGATTGAATCATTCGATAAAAAATTACTTGAATTATAGGTTTAGTGCAACGGTATAGTATGCAATTTCGTTGCATACAAGCTTTCGTGAAATTTATTCCAATTTATTTGTTTTTCGCATTACTTTTTATGTCCCCCCCTCGCGATGTTCCAACTCCTAGTGACAAAAGAAGGATTTGAAATTTGTTCCGGCCTTATTTTATTTTCTTCTATGAATTTTCCTTACAATGAACTGATTCAGAGTAAGTTGCTGGAAATGTTAAAAAACATACATATGTAGATTCTGATGTCTTCAACCTTTTGTTTCAGCTGGCACGAATGAGCAATTTTTCAATTTAAACTTGAAAAAAAAAACAAAAACATACTCTTCCTTCCAACGTTTGGCTTGAATGGCTCCAGCCGCAGCCATGCCATAATGGCTTTCCAACTGAAAGTATCCCGGACAAAAGTTTGCGCGCTAATCAGATTAAAACGCTTCTTCAAGTAAATAGTTTTGCAGACCAGACACTTTAGCGCTGGAAAGTAGCAAAAACTGCTTGTTGGTTGTTGATTGTCTAGACTGTTTTCAGAAGTTGCTCTCTATTATGTGTATACAGATTTTCCGGCAGTCTTATTGTAACTTGCTGAATCGAGTTTTTCAATCGCGATTTGGTGGGGCGTTCAAGTTTGAAGGTTCTTTGTAATCGATTGATTTTTTGAGGAAATTAGCGGAGCGTTATTGCTTTGAGCTTTGTCAGTTGTGTTTTTTCTTTTCTATGTTGTTCATTTTGTTAACAGTATAGAGAATTCATTCATGGCTTAGGTTGGAATTCTCTAGGACGACTCAACAAATCAATACCTATTGCCTTACAAAATTCATGGGGGTAGTGATTGACTAGACACTTAATTTATTGATCTAACGACTTTCTTGCTGCCCCCAACAAATAACAACCTCCGTTAGACGATAAATTTCCCATTTATATCCCATTAGACGTGAATAAACCACAACAGTATGACGATTTTATTCCTGCACCTTGACTTCCCATAGCTCATTTTCGCCTTGGTGTTTATTGCAATATGGCGCGCATTTGGGTTTTGGGAATCGGAAGAACGTCTACGTATTTTGTCGAATTGATGGTCCCATGATAACATCAGCATCAACTTACATGAGCATCTGGTCAAAATTCCCGCATCGAAACACAAATTACTCTTTCAATGCTTGAACACCAACAACGGGTCGATTTCCACCCTCAACTTCCCCTAAGAGTAATCAAAGCTCGACCCAAAGGCAAGGAGAACGACCAGAAACATTAATTAATTCGACAAACATCAACAATTACAGCTAACGATCGTTTCCATATTCCATCAATAAGTAAATCTGAAATTTGGATAAACGGTCCCGGCTTCCTTCCGTTTGATTCTCCTGGGCCTTCAAAAAAGCTCCCCGAAAGGGGGATTGGATGAACGAACCCTCCACCAACTTTCTGACGAGCGAAAGCGCCATGTTCCCTGTAACCTCCCTGCCATTTTTGGTAGAACCGAACATTCTCGCTATTTATACTCAATCAGATAAAACCGTCAAATATTTACATAAGTTTGATTAATCTGGCCTCGTTTTAGCCGCCGCTTTCGTTGGCCCAAACGAGTCAAGCCAGCAAGTTCTTCCAGCGCTGGATTTTCTGGCTTCTCCGCAATTCGAAAGGATCTGACCATCATACACCCACACACAGCGCACCAATCAGCGCTCGTTCGAGCAGTGTGAGGTGAAAATTTGCACATGTACCTGCATATATTCAAAGAGGTTTTTTTTTAAATTTTTATTTTTCATATTCTCCTTTCAGAATTATTAATTAAAGTACAACTCAATTTTTTTTGTTCCAGGAAAATTTTAAATCGATATGTTCCAACCATTATCCTTACTCATTTTAACAGATCATTCTTATGACAGTCGAAAACCGCAACACATTCGCTACAAATTGCATATGGATGATAGACACGGATTCGTTGCCTAATATTCGGATATTTGCGTACCAACCCAAATCCATGTGATGACATGTCACTACGTTAGCATGTCATTGTCATTGTAATGGGTCTACCATCACAAGTCGAACAGCTGTCAAATGCAGCACATGCAGCCCATGCAAGGACAAGTTGGTTGTCTGCTAACTTGCTGTAAGGTCTAGAATCGATTGACATACAGCACGATTTATTTGGCTTGCCTTGCATAAAAGCTAGAGTGAGTTCAAAAATTTCAAAAGCCAGGTCAATTCAAATAACTGTAAAAAAATGTATTAAAAAAACATATCCTTTTTTGTTAGAGTTGTATCATCGCTGGCGTTGTCAACCACGTAGAGGAGCCACTCCCAATGATGAATGAAGTTAAGGAAGCCATTTGCCAGCTGATTAGCAACAAATCGCCTGATGGCATCGCAACTGAACTCATCATAATGGGCCCGGACAAGTTGGCCGATTGCCTACACCGGTTGATGGTCCGGATCTGAGATACAGAACAGTTACCGAAGCAATGGAAGCACCCCAACTGTGGACTGTGAAAACTACCGAGCAATAACTGTCCTCAACGCAGCTACAAGCATACAGCATCGTAGACATCAGGTCGGCTTCATAGTGGGACACTACGGCAAACCCTTCAAAATTCCGTAAACATACAGTCCCTACGCACAATCTGTTCATCGACTTTAAAGCTGCATACGACACGATCGAGCGTGACGAACAATAAGAAATCATGGACGAGAACGGCCTCATCTGGAAGCTGACCAGACTGATCGAGGCTAAGATGGATGGAATACAGTGCTGTGTGCGGATTTCAGGTCTATTGTCGAGTACATTTGAATCACGCGTCAAATTATCAGATTTGATGACGACATTGATATAGTCGGCAGATCATCTGCGGCGGTGAAGGAGATCTACCGCAAACTCAAGCTCGAAGCCATAAGGAATCGGTTAATGATTAATACGTCCAAGATGTAGTATATGCTGGCTTGCGGATCCGAGACCGACCGAGCCCACTTATCCAGTAATTACAAGGTCACGATCAATGGCTGGACGACCTGGAGGAAGTCTTAACTTTGTCTACCCGACTCACTGGTGATCGCAGACAATGACATGAGGACGAGCGATAGGCTGGTGGGCCTAGGAAGGGATATCAGGAGAATTCACCGAACATGTTCCAGCGAAATGATCGTCGAACTCCGACGTGGCTCTACGGTGAAAAGCTCGGTGTACAGTGCACTTACCCAAGAGATAGTCGGCGAGATTGCGGAAATCCGAGCCCTTCGCACCACGGTTACCGTCAGAGTTAAAAACCTCAACGACGACCTCAACGAACTTCCGGTTGCGGCAGCAGACGCTGCACTCAAGTGAGGGCGGCTAAAGGTGGGCAAGTCTATCTTCCAGATAGCCACCCCCAGTAACCGGAATGGTGTTTCCATTGTGTGTAGTATGGGCAGATATCATTCGCCTGCAAGGGCACTAATAGGAGTGGCTTGTGTTGGCGGTGCGATGAAGCCGGCCATCAAGCGGCTAGTTGCACCAAAGATGCAAAGTGTCTCCACTGCGGTAGAGGCACAAGACTGACTACCTTAGGTTCCGTCGCCTTTCAAAAGGCGACGACAGCAGCTTCATGGGGATAGAAGCGGTTCAGCTCAACCTCCACCACTCCCACTCAGCACACCACCTGTTGCGGCAGATGTCATTTGAGGAAAAGTTGGACGTAGCCATTGTGGCAGAACCGTATCGCAGGACCTCGGATGGCAGTAATTGGGTAAGCGATAAATTGGGTTACAGGAAGATACTCCATACAAGAGGTGGTGTCTGCTGGAGAAAGGCTTCATGATAGCCAAGGTCAATGAGATCTCCGTCTGTAGCTGGAAAAAAACGTTGAAGTTCTCACGGGCAGGAACTCCGTTGTCATAGGCGGGGATTTCAACGCGTGGGTCGTAGAATGAGGTGGTCGCCTTACAAACCCCAGGGACCAGATTCTACTGAAAGTCCTAGCAAAGCTGAACGTAGACCTGGGGAATGTAGGCGATATAAGGACCTACCACAGGAATGGGAGCGAGTCCATCATTGACGTCACCTTCAGTAGTCCGGGCTGGACGAGCGACTGGAGGGTAAGCGATGCGTTCACCGATAGCGATCACTTTGCGATTAGTTATCGTGTGGGCACAAGTACGTAGGCAAGAAGAACTAGTACGAAAACAGAAGCACGCCTCTGGAAGACAACACAATTCGACCGGAACGTCTTTGTCGAATATTAAATTTGAAGCGGAACTTGGAAAACCTGTCCGCGAGGACTATGCGAGGACGCCAATGACAACCCCTGGAGCGACGCTTACAGGATGGTTATGGCCAAGACGTGGAGCGGAGGTGCGCCACAGGAATCGTGTCCGAACAAACTGCGAGAGTTCGTCAACGAGCTGTTCCCTCAAAACGGGGAAGTTACAGACTGAAATTCGAGGGAAGAGAAGCAGATTTCTCTGGAGGAACTGCGCGACACCGTTTAGTCCCTTCAGTTGAACAAAGCTCCGGGTTCGGATGGCATCCCTAATGTAGCAGTGTAGGCCACGCTCATGAAATATCCTGAGATGTTCCGGTCATCACTGCAACAGTACCTGGATGATATGGTCTTCCCAGAAGTGTGGAAGCGGCAGCGATTGGTGCTCCTGTCAAAACCGGGCAAGCCACCAGGAGACACATCAGCATATCGCCCGATATGTCTCCGGGATGCTGCTGGAAAGGTGCTAAAGAAGGATCCAGCTCTACACCGATAGTGCGAACGGTTTTCGGAAAGGTCGCAGTACGGTGGATGAAATTCGAAGTTTTATCGAAGGGGCAGACGAAGCCAGACTAAAGAAGATGAGAGGAGACTGGTCTAGCGCAGTGGTCATCCTTGACGTGAAGAATGCCTTCAACAGCGTTAGTTGGGCAGCGATTGCGTCGTCGCTCATTTATATGAAGATTCGGCATATACCTGTAGGATGGTGGAGTGTTACTTCCGTAACCTCCAACTACAGTATATGACTAGCGAGGGACTGGAAACAGTGAGTGTCTCGGCAGGGGTTCCACAAGGCCCGGTATTGTGGAACATTGTCTACGACGAACTGCTGATACTTCCTCTTTCTTACGGGAGTGAGACTTGTGGGATTCGCTGACGACGTGGTTCTCTTGGCATCGAGCCTAACAACTGAAGAGGTCCAGCTACTCGCCACAGTAGCGATTGAGAAGGCGGAAAGTTGGATGCGCTCCAAGAGCTTGTGTCTGGCTCACTACAAGACCGATATGGTACCGAGCACCAACCTGATTTCAGCACAATCAGGGACGATTGCAGCTGGACCGTGTGCAATCGTCATGATCAACGACCGGCTGAGCTTTACTGCCCACGTCGACTACGCCTGTAAAAGAGCGGCAATGGCAACAGCAGCCCTCTCACGGGGCATGTTGTAAAACTCGGCGATCCGCTGCAGCAGAAGGAGGGTCCTGACGAGTGTGACCTCTTCCATTTTGCGGTACGGAGCGGCAGCCTTGAACAGGCTGTGTAACCTGCAAAAGCTCTGCAGTAAACAGCGGCTGATGAACCTGCGAGTAATCAGCGCATACCAGACGGTGTCCTCGGTAGCTGCTGATGATGATGGCGGGGTCATGCCCATCTCGGTCTTGCTAGAGGAAGATGTCTTCTGCTTCGAGCACAGGCACATGCCCGATGTGCGGAAACATGTCAGAGAGGCCTCGATGTCCAACTGGTATCACCAGTGAGACAGCTCGGAACGTGGCCGGTGGACCCATCGCTTGATCCCTAACATCGGATCCTGGATGGATCGAAGATATGGAGAGGAGGATTTTTGCATGACACAGTTCTTGACTGGTTACGGATGTTTCTTGCAGTACCACCATCGGTTTGGACACGTGACCTCGCCATTCTGTTCAACATGCGGTGACACAGTAGAGACACCAGAGCAAGTAGTGTTCAACTGTCCAAGGTTCGAAGGGGTACGCGCTAACACGCTTGCCGCCTGCGGACCAGACACTACAGCCAACAACATCGTGCGGAGCATGTGTGAGGATGCCAATACATGGCGCGTGTTCAGCGGTGGGTTCACCCGGATCATGACTGCCCTGCAGAGGAGTTGGAACCAGCACCAGTCCGCAACCGGTGTAGACTCGTTCGTCGGGGAGCATGTGAGTAGTGTGACCTTACCTTCTGCGTATGCCGAGCTGCCTGGTACGTCACGCGTCTGTGTGTAGGATACCTCCAACGTTAACGTCGCGGAGTATCCGAGTCGAACGCGCTCTCTGCGGTGGAGGCTGTGGGGATAAGACAAGACTTTCTTCACTTCAGTCGAACTCGTAGGGGGAAGAGTATTCACGTCGCGGAGTACTCTCGGGTAGAGTGGTCTCACGTCGCCATCGGATGAGACACTCGAGTCGGGTAAGACGACATCACCGTCGGGATTCGTCTGAGTCGCAAGCGTTAGAGACCCGTACGAAGGCTTCCGAAAAGTACAGCTTAGCTATGACAGCTTTTTTCTTGCCAAACAAACTGTCTCAGTTTCCTTACCACTCGGTTCGCTGCTGTACCGTCGGTAACGAATCGGAATGCTTCGGCTACATCGCACACGTGCGAGAACCCAGGCTGTATCTGAACAATCGGCTCAAAGCATGCGTTGCCATAAATGTTGTGCCTTAAGCTGTAGCGAGCCCAACCTACAGTTCGGTTTTCATCCCTTCATGCCTCCTGTTTCGAAAATAATTTCATCCCAACTGTCGGCTGCAGGGCGTTACATTTTTTGCAGGACTGTCACGGGTGACTGTCGTGCCCATACCGTACCCATGCCCGATCGTATGCGCTGCTGCTCGGTTCGAATAGATCGAACCAGCCATCTATTCGCAACTAGCAGCAGCATACGATCGGCGCATAACGCGATGTGTGGTGCCGGTGCAGGTTAGGCGAAAAGGGAAGGGGAGGGTGATTGGGGTAATCACCACCCACAGTAGCTTCAAGCAAAAGGAAAATTCATACGATCGTTCGAAATTAACTCGGCCCGAGCGAATCCCGGCTACAGTCGGACGGAGTAAGTAGTACTGTCATGCGAAATTCAACGTATTGAAAACTGTCACGAAGATATTTCCAAAACTGTCACGAAGCTTAAAAAATTTTCATACCCACGAACCAACTCTCGCATGAGGTAAAACAAGGCCTCGCTGTACATCGCACGACCGCTCCTTTTAAAACTGTCGGGGAAGAAATATTCGGGAAGCTTTCATCGAGGTGCATGTGCGACGTTTGCAAGAATACTGTCGTTCGCCAGTACTTTTCGGAAGCCTGTCCGTACGTGTGCTGTGACAGGTGCGAGTCTTGGATAAGCTGCTCTCGATTCGACACACGGACGGGCAAAGTGGAGATGGCCTCGAGCCAAACCAAGTGGTCATTGGTTTCTTGCAGTGGTTTCGAACGATAATCGTGAAAACAAAGCGAGCCTCAAGCTACGAGTATAGGTCGGACCTCGAGTCGTCGGAGGAGAGGTCCTTAGTCTTGAATCGTAACAAGTGGCAGGGTATATATGCTGCAGTTTTGACTTGAAATTGAGTTAGCCGATGAGCGCTTAAGCACGATGCAGGTCCGCATGGGAATTATGACCAGAGGCCCCAGATGGACTTTATGGCGTATGGGTACATAGTATCATGAGTTGACTAATTGCACCCATGGACCCAGAGTAGCATACTGAGGGGACGCGGTGGCTCGCCGTGCCTTGGAATGCAATCCGTAAAATGAATTTACCACCTGGGTGATCAACTAATAAAAATGTGCATATGGATAGATCCTTCCAAGGGAACTTAGGTTGCACTTGGAGATCCTACCTAGTTATGTATGTGCTCGTAGTGCTACCGGTAAACAACTGCAACTTCAACCAAAAGTGCATGGGTAACTAGTAGCATAGAAAATTAAAAATAGTAAGGCGGGGTAATGCCACAATAGATCAACCAAATGCTCCCTAATGGATTTTCTCCCCAACAAGAAAAAAAAATTTGTTACTTCGCATCTGCCTAAAAACTGTATTTAATCTTAAGCAAAAAAAGGAAATGACTTATTTCATTTTTATTCTGAAGCTTTAACTTGTTTTGGCAATCCAAAAAAAGACCATTAGACTATTGATTTCGAAAACAACGCCAACGACGGATGGCCCAGTCTAACCCAAACCGTTAAACTGGATTCGTGGAATCCTCATCGATTTTGTCTGGAAAATGTTTGCGGTTATCTCGAGCTTGATTGATTTACTCCAATCTAGCCCACCGTTTTTGGTAAATAAAGCAGTATCATTTTCCCCTTCTGCCTCGTTCAACCCTACCTTTCCACTCCAGTAGACGAACTCCACGGGAGGTTTCGTTTTGTGTCTGCTGTTGAACTTTGAATGCTGTTGTTTGTTACGACAATTTTCGGGTGTCCCACCCACTCCATCGGAAGATAAAAAGACGAAGGAAAACAACTCCCACAACTGGCCACTAAAATGCTGTGTACACTTTTCTACTAGTTTTCCCGCTTAGCACAGTTTGATGGATGTGTCCAAAGTTCACTGATCGATGTGCTTCTGTCATATCAACCGGGTACGATGATTGTGGCGATGATGATGCTTTTCACAACCAAACAGACAGTTGCTGCTGCGTCTGCTCTTCGGATATAAAATCGACACCGAAAGCTTTGTCCGCATCTTGCGATTTGTCACTAAGGTGTTCCAAGTTTTTATCTTTTGATGGGTTTCAAAATCAGTTTTTCAAGTTTAATGAACTTTAGAAAAGTGTACATAACTGATGCCTTGGATAAGTTAGCTAAAATACAGAAAAAAATGTATTTGCATTTGCAATGAGTTTCAAAAAGATATCTTCAAACATGAAACACTCTGACAATCAATCCTCACAATATATCCGATAACCGAAAAATCCTACAACACGATATAGAGAGTTGATAGCGAGAGGAAGCAAGATTTCACTATCGAAAACAAAACGAAATCCCCGGGACCACACATATTTAGGTACGGATAGGTTTGAGAGTCATCCATCACAAATAGCAGTTATGATTGACGGAAGATTCCGGCAAACGACTTTAGTTTGCGGGAAAATGTTGCAGTAAAATACATTAGGTTTGTCTGGAAAAGACGACTGAAAAAAAAGCAGAAAAATACCAAAACACATCTCTACCGGATCACTTGGACAGTAGACATGCTCCATATTTGTGAGGAAGAACAAATACAAACAAGGATTTTTTTTATATTTTCATGTTTTCAAGAATAGAATTTGACTTCATTTGAAATGGAGTTGAGACATTGATTTATCCTAATTGTTTTTTTTTTATTTAAGTTCTAATGGAATTTTAATTAGGCTGGAACTATTGTACATAGATTTCTCCTTTTGTCACCCTCCCCCCCCCCCCTCCTTCGAAATATCCAAAAAAACCCGAAGGGGGAAATAAATAAAGTTTGAAGTTTTACATGTAAATTTCGAAAAAAAAATTCAGGTATCCGAAAAGAATAAAAACCAAAAAACAAATTTTAAAGGATGAAAGTTGTTTCAGCTTTTGTATCCTTGATTTTATTGAATTTTTTAATAAAAAATTACTTGATATATAGGTTTTGTGCAATGATATTGTATGCAATTTTGTTGCATACAAGTTTTTGTGCAATTTAGTTCAATTTATTTGTTTTTCGCATTATTTTTTACTGCCCCCTCCACCCTCGCGATGTTCCAACTCCTAGTGACAAAAGAAGGATTTGAAAAGGCCTTATGAACTGCGAAACAAGTTCCGAACAGCTGGTTCGTCAGCCGAGAAAGCATAAGGATAATTTGAAAATTTGTGTATGGCATTTTTTTTATTAGTAGGGAGAGGATGAGCAGACTTGATCCTATTTTCATATGTTCATCATATCTGAAAAAAAAAGCAACTCGTCATCCTTATCGGTTTTTTAAGGAATGTACTCTCCATTTTTTATGATTCAAAACTAGAACGATTCTTGATGCGGTAAATAAGTTACACGTACTTTCTTGAGCAAAAAAAGATTATGATACTTCATTCAAAACTCCAGCCAAATTGAAAGATCGATTATCCATAGATTATTTTTGGTCATTCTTCTTTTTTTGTCATAGTTTTTCAAAGGCTTTGAAAAACAAGATTTTAAATATTGACTTACAACCCGGAAACTGATAGCACACAAGCAAAAGATACTCATCATACACACTCTTTTAGAATCTATTTTCTTCACAATTAGGCCGGAACAAATTTCTAATTCATCTTTTGTCCCTCGGAGTTGAACATCGCGAGGGGGAGGACGATAAAAAGTAATGCGAAAAACAAATAAATTTGACTTTATTGCACAAAAGCTTGTATACAACAAAATTGCATACAATATCATTGCACGAAACCTATATGTCAAGTAATTTTTTATTTAAAAAATTCAATAAAATCATAAAATTTGTTATTTGGTCTTTATTCCTTTCGGATACCTGATTTTTTTTCGAAATTTACATAAAAAAAACTTTATTTATTTTCCCCTTCGGGTTTTTTTTTGATATTTCGAAGGGGTGAGGGGGGACAAAAGAAGAAATCTATATTTGTTCCAGCCTAATCAACCAGTCCCAACCAATATCAAAGTTTCAATTTTCAAAGTGATTTTAACGACCATAATCTGACCAAACAAACAAACATAGTTTATCCAAAACTATCTCACCATCATTAGCTGATGCGTTGGGTTCACAGCAACCGAGCAAAGTTAAAATGTGAATAATGTAACATTCGGTTCTCTGAATTGCCAACAAGCTTTGGCCAAATAATATGAGGGGATTAGGGGAGAGTGGGGATACTTGATCCCCTTTTCTTATTTTCACCATATCTTTTTGGAAAAATTTAGCAACTCGCCGTCTTTGACATTTTCTGACAGCTTGTAACTTCAAGTTTCTATGCTCCAAAAATTAGAACGATACTTGAACTCATTGATGAACTAGAAGCATTTTCGTGGGAGTAAAAAAATTGAGATTTTTCTGAAGTTAAGGGAGACTTGATCCCCTATTGAAGGAGACTTGATCTTATATTCAGGAAGCCTTAATCCTTGTATAAAAATCAAACAAAACCCCAAGATAGAATGTTAATTGACTATTTTGGTCATGTTTGTTCTCATTTCACAATTTATAGCAGATATAAGAAGAAAATTCTATAACTTTGTCTCAACGCTAATAATATTGCATACTTAAAGGCGCTATTTTTTATAATTAAGAGAAAATTAATTATTTTTGCTCTTTTCTTCAGAAAATTGTTTAATAAATATTAGTTTTTGGATAAATATTAGTAATTTCGTAATCAGCAATCATAACGATCAATTCAGAAGAAGAATATGCCGTTTGGAAGGGGGATCAATTGTACCCAACTCTAGGGGATCAATTGTACCCATAATCAACATTTTAGAAAACTTTTTCTGAAAAAAGTTGAGAGTTTTCCATTGCTTTGAAAATATGGCATTATGAAGTTCATTTTATGCTCGAACGATTGATACATTGGAACAAATATTTTTTTTCATAATTTTCCCATGCAAGGAACATTTTAAGGTGATGAAAAAAGATCTTCAAGTTACATTTTGTGAAATTTTTCAAACAAAGTTCAATTACTCAAACAATTATTTTGTTAAAAAAATTTAAACTACAAGCATTGTTATTTTGCTCATTTTGGCACATTTTTCTAGAATATTTGATCTTTGTAAGACATTCCAGTTTCGAGATATAGCTAAGGAATCAAGTATCCCCAGGGATCAAGTATCCTCATTCTCCCCTATTATTTATCGATTGCTTCCGCTACCTTCGGATCATGCCCAAAAAGATGCATATGATGAGAGAGGATTAACTGTTAGCTTATGAATTGATATTTCAGTGGCTCATGAACTTCATTTAAACATACTTTGAAAATCATTTCGGACAACAGATGCTGCCACTGTTGACCTTTGGGGAACACAATTTCAACAATGTTCCAACACAACTAGTTACGGTAATTTGCTGCAGGACAACGCTCGGTTGAACTTATGTTTGAACTTGTTTCGCACACATGAGTTTCATTTTACAACAAAGTTGTTGTTAAATTGTAAACTACCCTTAAAATGGATCAGAAAACTTTTCGTTCTCGACACCATCGTGAGCTCGTGCATGAACTTCAGCAAACATGCTAGTTAGATAGCTGTTGTGTAACGCATCAGATTTGAATAATCGTTTCCAGCAACCGGGCTAAAGTTGTCCGTCGCTGGGTGGAATTCAAAGTAACCAAAAGCTGTCCGAGTTTTTGCAAGGATCTTAAAGAAAAGAAACTCACAGGACACGGACAGGACAGGAAGATAGGGTATTAATGATGATGATGATGTTTCTCTAGCTGGTTTTGCTTCTCCACAGGCAAAAGGATGTGGCTTTCCGATCTTGCCTCAAACTAGATTATGGTTGGAAAATTGAGCAGCCAGTATATACCCTTATAGGAGGGCACAAGACAGGACATGGTTCTGGAGCACAATGACAGACGACAACTTTTCCAACCGGATCTGGAACTTTGATGTGTAAGCTTTAGTGTTCTCGTAGATCTTGTGGATATGTTTTTTTTGCCGCTCTCTTTTTCTCCCGCTCGATGCTATCAAACTTGTAAGCCACGTCTTACAACAAGTAAGAAAAATGCTTAAGCGCTAACACTTAGCAACAATCAAGAGCATCTCTTGGCGTGCTCAAGAACATGGCAAGGACTAAGCACGTGCCTGGTGGGGATTCGAGTTTAGAGCTACTGAAGTTAGAATGTACAAGTGAACTACTTTTTAAAATTTTTAAGCAAATCATAAGGAGTTGTGATATTTTTCAATTCAAAATACATAAATATCATCGACTTGAACAAATAGGTTCAAGTAAGTTTTTTCCTTCGTATACCCAAATACCTTTTTTCATGTTTTGCTCTAGCAAAGTTCACTTTCTTATTTCAAATTAGTTGGTTTAACAAATTTTGAAAAATCTAATCAAAGAAAAAGAAATTAAAAAAGGTTTTTTGGAAACAGAAGTCTTTAAGTGAAATGAAATATTTAGAACTAAGAAAAAATCTAGCATATTTATCAAAAGTAAAAATCCTTAAAAGCAGTTTTATGTCAAAAGTTTTTAGAAAGTCAAACAAAACACCTTTTGATGGAAATCAGCTGAAATAACCTTAACGCATAAATTAAATGCAGGCTCCTGTGCATTTATCTAAAAAAAATCCTCCTAGCTCATTCCATACGAATATTCTATTCAAAACAATCTCTCTCAAAGGGACTGTTCTCAGGCATCTGGTTATAAACAAGAAGTAAAATTCATTCTCATCCCAGATTCCCTCGGCTAATCCATTTACAATTTCAATTTAACTAGTCAACAATAAGCATCTCGACGCAAGTGAAAATGGTAAGTTAAGGTAGGTGTCTGAAGCTGAGTGTCGCACTCTATCAGCTGCTCACCGCATCAATAATGAAAGATTCAATTTTCTCTACAAAAGCTTTCTCTGGTGTGATTTTTCCTTTTTTTCATTTGATGCTCAGCACAGAATCAGAATCGAAATCAAACAGACACCTGTGAAGGAGTTGCGCCAATCGAATCGAGAAGTTGAAAAGGTGGGAACATGAAAAAGAAGAAAACAAAATTCAATCTTCTCAAGTTGCATTGCAAATTCATACGCGTTTAGAAGAAGCTTCATTTAAAAATAATTCCCTCGACACCTTCTAGTAGGAGGTAAAGATTGGCTGTTGCTGCTGCTACTGTCTTTTGGTTTAGTGAGGAGAGTTCCAGACGCTAAACGCCAAGAAAAACCATCCCGTTGCGGAAAAAAGAAAAGACAATTCGGCCAGGGAGTAAGAACAGAAAAAAACTGAAACGGAAAAAAATGCTGGCGACGAATGCGAGAGAGAACCCTCTTAAGGGGCGCATCTATTATTCAAGGGGCATTTTGTTTTGGAGAGCCACTTGAAGTTCAATGGGAAAATAAATGGTGTGAAATCAGCATCCCCAGTTTGGATAGCTTATTTTCTTGTTTTCTTTCACAATATTGAGAATAAACGTTGTTTTTTGTTAATAGAATAATTATTTTTTTAGAATTAAAAAAACAATGATACAATCGATACCTTATATGAATGACTAGTTGCGGGGCTAACTTGGTTGCTTAGTTACATGCTAGGTGATAGCGTAAGATGTCTTTAAAGTGACACACTCTCATGACTTGATATTCACTGTTTGAAGGCACTATTTGAGCTTTTGTCTGTTTTATTTTTAAATTTGATTGGATATTATAAATATATTCATTCATAGAAGAGTTCAAAATGATTTGTCCCTAAACTAAACGATTGTTTATCCGGAGATATTTTTGCGAAGAAAATATCCCTAAGCCAACTCCGTTTTAAGTCTCAATACGACTTTGGAAGACCTTTACTAAGGCAAGGCAAAGGCAACGCAATTTATTCCAACCATAATCCCATATTGCGTGTTTATCAAAAAATGAAAATTTGCTCTAACTAGGCAGGCAAAACTAGGCAACATCAGCTTGCTCCATGGAAAGATAACATCACAGCCTCATGGAAGGCCTTAAGCCAAATCCTCCTGGCGGAACCGAGAACAACTGCCAGGTTAGCCTTCTCACATATTCTCCCATTTCCATCAGATAGGATCCGATCCGATCTTTGTGGTTTGCCCCGGTGGCCCGGAGAAGGCTCGTTGTTATCTCGACCGGAGGACCTAATCCAACTATCGAAAGCCAAACGAGACCACGTGGCGTCTATTCCGTCCCTCCGCGCTCAATGGCCACTGTCACCATTCTTTTTTTTTTCGATTCGCTTTTAGTTTTCGTTAGCTAGGTGGAGCAGTAGGATTACCTACCTATCTCTACCTCGGACCAAGAATCGGATGGAAAGTGATAATTTGCATTCATACAGGATTTTGCTCGTTTCTGCCAATTTTCCACAGGCAAAGTGTTTTGTCGCTCTTCCTTTCGGGGTGTCTCTCTATTTTTGTAGGTGGTGACAGTGATTCAACGGCTTTTTGGTTTTTGAAGTAGCCCGTGACGTTGTTAGCAGGAAGTTCATGGGAAAGTTTTAAAAAGGGTCTGTGATTTTTTTTCCTATTTCGTCACATTTTCTACCAGAGGAAAAGTAGTTTGACTACCAAATTGTATTATTTTTAAATATATGGTATCACAAGAAAATCCGGTTTCATATACTGAACAGTGGAGCTTTTCTGAAATGTTCATAACGTTTTTTATATAGTCCAAAGCTAGGATTACAAGTTTTGAGTGAGAAGAAGCAGGAGAGTCTTCGGACAGATTCACCCCCTCTTTCGATGTTGTGAAGTTTTCAATGCTGTTTCTCACTTGTTTGACTATCATGTTACTAAATTTAAGTTTAAATGTGCAATCCGTGACCAAACGCATATAAAAGCCGATTTTAAGCAAATTCCGGGGTTGGAATTTTTCACCGGCAAGAGCAAGTTGCGATGGACGACTAATTTAATAAGAAGAAAATGTCGAAGTTCGTCTCCAAATATTTCGTTTGGCAGGCCATTTGCTTTTGCGGACTGAGGAAAGAGCCTTCGTGACAAAGGGCACAGTAAATGGCGAGATCTACAAATCTGAGTGCCTCGAGAAGTCCCTTTTTCCGTTCTTGCAGCAGCACGAGGAAACTCCGCTATCTTGGCCAGATTTGGCATCATTTCACTATTCTAAAAGTGTCCTGAAGTGGTATGAGGCCAATTCTGTCCATTTTATTCCAAAGGACATGAACCTGCCAAACTGTCCGGAGCTGCGCCCGGTGGAGCAGTACTGGGCGATAATGAAGCGGGAACTTCGGAAGAGCAAAAAGACAGTCAAAGACATGTTCAGAAAATGAAAAAAAAAAACTAAAAAACTGGTACCGGATGACACTGTAAAGACTTTGATGGAGGGCATTAAGCGAGAATGCTGTTACATTTGATTTGTATTGTAATATTTGACTTGATATGATACTTGCGATATTGGCAACATAGTAGTAAAAAACACATTCCCATATCAGAAAATAAAAAGCACGAATAAAAAATTAAATCAAAATTGACGCAAAAATACTGAGCGTGAAAAAAAGCAAACTGACAGCCGGCTGAAATTGGTGAGCGTGAATCGAGCTGTTTCTTTGGTTTCTGGTGTGCGAGAAAGCTGCTCGCGAAGAAATCCCGGCGGTTCAGGAGCCGAATTGGAGGCATCCATTAGCCGAATCAGTGGTGAATATCCCGGTGGACCGGTGCCGAATCCGTCCGCTTTCCATCGCCGCATCAGTGGCGAAGAACAGGTGGATCAGCCACCGAAAAAAGGCACATCGTAGCATTGTGAAAGCCTGTAAGTACACGCAATCTTGGGGAAGATGGGAGGGATGAATTCGTCAAAATGTTGCCGAATACGTTACAATGCGATCAACTTCACACTTCAAGCTCCATTTATTATCTTTTCTGTTGATTTGAGAAGTAAATATATGTATAAAACTACCCTAAAATTTAGGTTTGATTCCAAATATTATAAGAAAATTGGCATGACATTTTCGGTGTAGCAAGAATTTTGTGTTCGCCCTTTGTTGCCCATCTTGACTGTGCTTTTTGCCGTCGCACAACGGGGAAAAAAATGTATATACACGAGTGCAGAATACCTGTCGTAGGTTCATAACACTGAAAATGTGATGAATCTTATACTGTTGCAAAACTAAGTGTCTCGTTCTTCGAATAAGACTCACGCGTTCACAAAACACATTAATTTACATGACAGTTCACACGAAGCCTTGGTGTCGGGTATGTGGTGGTTTGCATTGAAGATTAGCCGAACTCATGATCTAAAAAATGCAATTCAGCGCATACGTTGGCGAAACTGCGGTGAATCTGTGCAATCATGGTGGATTATCTCCACGCATACATACATACACAAACCCCATCTGAAAAAATCAGATCCCTGCAACGTTACACGATTTGTCTATGTATCGTGTGACCAACATCTTTTGAATATGTGCTCGTGAATCTCGTTTTTAAGCTTTTTTTTCCTCAGATTTAAGCTTTTTTTGCCTTGAGAGCATAGGAGACGAAAGCTTAAATCCGAGGAAAAAAGCTTAAATCTGTCAAAACGAGGGAAAAAAGGGGAAATCTGAGAGATGTGCTCCACACGGTTTGAATAACATTGCCGGGAAGTGGACAAAATATACTTTCCTGGAGTGAAAATGTCCAGAGAAACGATTGGACATGGTTTCAGACACCGCATGAGCTTACAAACGGAAAGATAGTGCAATTTCAACCCCTAATTTCTCACTATTTAGAAACTAGAAAAATTAAAACAAAAATAAACCAATCTTGTGTGATTTTTTTCCGAGAAATCAAATGAAGGTTATTTGTGGTACCACACGCTTTGGAAAATAAAGGCTGATTTTAGCCTCAATTCCCCTATATTTGTCAACTAATTGAGAAAAAGCAAGTTCGAACTTGAAAGTTTTGAATTTAATGAGACTTACCTTGTGTGATTTTTTCAGAGAAATCGAATGAAGGCTGTTTGAGCCAACGTACGCATCGAAAATGGAGTTACGTTTGTTTTACCCTTCGTCCCACAATATTTTTCAAATAGTTCAGAAAAAGCAATTTCGGGCTTGGAAATTTTGAACCCAATAAAACTTTTCTTTTGTGAATTTTTCCTAGCAATTCAATGAAAACTGTACCAGCCACCGTACGCATCGGAAAATGTAGCTTTGGCAGTTTTGACAATCGATTCCCCTACATTTTTCAATTAATTTAGAAAAAAAAGCCAAGTTCGGACTTCAAAAATATGAATCTATCGAATGAATGGCCTATTTTCGAGGAATCGAATGATGGCTGTTTGAGCCACCACAGGCATTGGAAAATTGAATTCAGGGCTTCTTCAACCTTAACTCCCCTAATTCTTTTACATATTGCAGAAAAACTTGTTATTATTGTTTATTCATCTGACAACGAGGTCTACATGAAAACTTAAAAACTATGTAACTAATACTATACAAATCAAAAACAGGTAAATCGATATTTAAATTTCATGTAGAATTTGGGAACGAATAACGGAAGATGATAGATTATAATCAAAGCATTCATAATATTCGTTAAAAGTTGAGCACATTGCTCGGATTGGTTCGTATTGTCCGTAGCCCGTTCGTTGAAAGTTTAACCGCAGTGGTTCTCTGGATCGAAGAGTTCTCGGGATAACATTCAGGTTGACTTTTTCCAATATAGCAGGAGCGTCGATTTCACCCAGTAAGATCTTTGCAACGAACATAGTTTTTAGCAGATTCCTTCTCTGGTCCAGAGTTTGCATTCCTAATAAGTCGCATCGGGATCGATATGGTGGTAGCTGTAATGGGTTTTGCCATGGCAGAAAACGAAGAGCAAAACGAGTAAATTTCCTCTGAATGGCTTCCAAACGGTTTATCCAATTTGCAGCAAATGGGCACCAAACTATGACGCAGTTCTCGAGATGTGACCGCACAAGTGAGCAGAACAGCACTTTCAAACAATAAGGATCTTTAATTTCCTTACCAATCCTCATGATGAAGCCTAGGTTCCTGTTTGCTTTAGCAATAGTGCTTTCATAGTGGTTCACAAATGTCATTTTAGCGTCTAGCAGGACACCAAGATCTTTGATTGATGTCACACGTTCCAAGCAGCAATTTCCAATAGTATAGCACCAGTTCAACGGCGTCTTGCAACGAGTAAACGATATAACGGAGCATTTTGTGGTGCTTATAATTTGCTTGTAATTTTTTGCAGTCCTCAACAGAATTGATTTCCAAAAAAATTTTCAAGTCATCTGCATATAATAATCTGCATTTTGGGGGCAGCACGAAGCACACATCATTGAAATACACTGCAAATAATAGTGGACCCATGTTGCTACCTTGTGGAAAACCGGAAACGTTACTGAACGATGTGGATTCAGTATTTCCAATTCTGACTTTGAGCCTTCGATTCATCAAATATGATTTCATCCATTGTACGAAGGAAGGCGTAGCCCCTAATCCACTCAGCTTGGCTAACAGGATGCGATGATTCACTCGATCAAAGGCAGCCTTAAGGTCGGTGTAAACTGTGTCGATTTGTATTCCTTTCTCCATGTTTCGAATACAGTATGAAGTGAATTCAACCAGATTTGTGTTTGTTGAACGACCAGGATAAAAACCATGTTGATCAGTAGATAAATATTGTTTGACACTCTGAAACATAAAATCGCTGATCAAAATCTCGAAAAGTTTCGAGCCAGCACTTAGAGATGTGATTCCTCGGTAATTGGATATTTCCCGTTTATCACCTTTCTTGTAGACGGGAAACATAACAGAATGTTTCCATTTCGTGGGAAAAGTTGACATGGACGTAGATTTGTTGAAAATCATCGAAACCGGAAGACTTAAAGAGTGAGCACATCTTTTCAAAACAATTGTTGGAATTCCATCTGGTCCAGGTGAGGTCGAGCACTTCAATTTCGAAGCTGCATTTTTCACATCTTCTAGCGAAAAGGTGGGACAGTGCAAACGCATAATATCTTGAGGGCAGTTCAAAATTGCTAGGTTCAATTCTTCAGATGTTGCTGTAGCATTAGTAAAGGCACTCGAAAAATGATCAACGAACATGTTGCTTATGTCTGTCATAGAACTGGTGGCTTGGCATCCATCTAAATACATGGATTGAGGTAAGCCTGACTCGTTTCGTTTGCTTCTGACAAAACTCCAGAAGCCTTTAAGTTTCTCTTCAGTGCGTTTTAAGTAAGCGTTGTATAGGAAGCGGTTGTATCCACGATATTCCCGGCAGGCTGCAATGTAAACCGTTTTTGTGAAGCTGTTTCGGTGCAATGAGAATTTTCTAAGCGCTTTCGAACGACGGGTTTTCAAAATTTGCAAGCATCTGTTAGACCAAGGAGGACTTCGCTTACGGTGCAGGGCTGGAACATACTGACGAAAAAGTTGTAGTACTGTCTCAGTGAAAAACTCAAGCATTAAGTCGACATCGGAAATTTCAGACATGACCGACCAATCGACTTCATTTAAGGCATCGTTTAGTGCTGCAAAACTCTTGGATATTCAGTTCATCAACAAATTGTATCACCGGTGAACATTTCAAAAGGACTTGAAAAGTTGGGTGAAATTCGTCAACACAAATCAATGGTTCGAGAACTTGCTCTATGTTGATATCGGTGAGAGTACTTTCATTTACAAAAAGCAAATCTAGCGTATGCCCGTGAGAATTCTTTGCGGTAATCATTTGTTGAAAATTAAGTTGTGCAATTCCATCGATGAGAAGGCTATTGGAGAGGGAGAACGATAAACTGTTCGGACTGGGGCACGCACCATGCAAAACGGTTGATTGAGTCCACGTTATTTCTCGCTGGTTATAATCACCAAAAAGCATGTTGTAGTCGGCCGAAGAGATCGAGTTGCAGACAGCAAGGGCTGAATCAATATGCTTTTTTATCAGGATACAAGAAGCAGCTAAATCGGGACTTATATATACAACTCCAATGCAAATATTTCTCGGCGAACATTGAATTGACACCCACAAGTGTTCAACTTCGTCATCAATAGGCGCAGACACCTTCCAGGAAGTAAATTTCTTAAGAACGGCGATCAAAACTCCACCACCTCTTTTTTTACCGGTCCTTATGGGTCACGATCCCGTCTGTAAACTTCGTAGCGGTTTCCAAATAGCTGTGCGTTTGGAATCTCATCATTTAACCAAGTCTCAGTTAGTACAATAACGTCGTATTCGATGTCAGCGGTGGCAAGAAAAAAATCTTCAAGCTTGGTACGCAGTCCTCGAACGTTCTGGTAGTAGATTTTCACTGGCGGAACAGGAGCGGGTACAGCATCACAAAAAACGGATCTCGATGGACCATCTTCAAGCGAGGAAGGTAGCGTAGGTTTCTGGAAGATCAATTCTTCAGAAGGCGGAGCAATATCTTTGAAGGCTTTGGCGGGACATATACCCGTTTGTAATTTACCTGGACAAAAAACTATGCGGCTTGTAGGTTCATCATCATCAGGTGTTAGAGTTTCCAAGTCAGTGTTCATATGTGTCTGAAAATTATCAGAACTGCTTTCAGGATGTGTAGGATCTAAAAATACTTCGACTGGACATATACCATTCTTTAGCTTACCTGGAGAAACAGGAAGAGGTACCGAAGAATGGCAGGTTGGCATTGGCTGATGCGGTAGAGCCACATTGTAGTGTGGTGAAGAGTAACAGGACCATGATTGCTACGTTGCGTAATCTATTTGTCGTTTGGCTATCTTCAATCGCTCCTTATAAATAGGACAATCGAAACTCCATGCCGAGTGGTTCCAAGTATCAAAAATATCATCAGACTGAGTTTGGGATTTTTTCAAACAGTTGATGCAGTTTAAAATATCACTTTCACATTCTTTAGCTAAATGAGCACCAGCACATTTTGGACAACAAGCTTTGTTCTGGCACGTGATAGACTTGTGACCATAGCTGGAGCAGTTGTAGCAGCGCTGGACATTAACTTCTTCGACAACACGACATCGATCCCACCCAACATTAACGAATTTCAGTTTCATGAGATATTCAAATGTGGCTGCGTCGATTTCAATAACCGCTGACATAAGATGATCCGTTTTTCGGTAGCTTTTCTGTAGGCGAATTATTTCTAGCTCAGCATTATGGGGAACCGTGTTTTGTTTTTTTATCATTTCTGGCAATGTACTCTCATCAACTTCTTTGGAGAAACCAAGAATCTTTAATCGAGGTTTAAGCGGCTTTAGCGTATCTATTTCAAATTTATCGGCGAGAGTTTGTTTCGCGAAGGTAGAAAGTTTTTCGGCAAATTCACTGGTTTCACATCGAAAAGCTATGTTTCTATTATCTCGCAGGTGAAATTCTTTAACAGCATATTCGATAGGATCTAGATGTTTTTTAATGCAGTTTTGAATCTCGTTGGGATCTTCAGCATGTTTTGGTTTGAACAGTATCGTCTGACTAATTCTATCAAACCTTTTAGAATTTGTTCTTCTTGTGGTTGCACTTTGCGATGGAACCTGGAGAAGAGGCCTATTCGATACGTTTGGTGTTTTAACAGCGGAGGGATTCGATATGTTTGGCGTTTTAACAACATTTGTACTGCGTTTTCCTGACCTGTGTTGACGCTCTTCGTTGATTGTTATAGACGGGGTGGTTAAAATTGAATCAGCATTAGCAGTACCGTTTTCGACAACTTCAGCGAAAGTTTTTTTGTGTCGTACATCTGTTTGTTTTGAATCTGTGTGCTGAGATTGACTGCGTAACTCAGAGCGATTTCTCAACATACTTTCCACAACCAGTTCAATGCGATCAAGGAGAGATCTTTCTAACTCAGATAGCTGATGCTTGAGTTGATCAGAGAGTTCGCGTTTAAGATCATCAAATTGGGTACTCAATGACTCCACTTTCTCGGCAAAGTACTCACACTTTTTGTTGACTTCGTTTATACAACTAAGCTTTTTTCTGCAGTCGAAGCACATATACTTTAATCCTGGGTTCTCGTGTATCGCCTTGCAGGCAGCAGAATTGAGCTCCGAACATTTTTTATGCAGGATTTGGTGGCAGCCACCAAAGCAGTAGACACGATCGTTTTCTGGTGAGATTACCTGGACACACACACTGCATGTAACCGACGTCATCTCGCCACTTCCCGGCAATGTTATACGAACCGTATGGAGCACATCTCTCAGATTTCCCCTCAAATTTCCCCTTTTTTGGCAGATTTAAGCTTTTTTCTTCAGATTTGAGCTTTCATCTCCTATGCTCTCAAGGCAAAAAAAGCTTAAATCTGAGGAAAAAAGCTTAAAAACGAGATTCACCAACACTTAGTTAAAAGATGTTGGTCACACGATACATAGACAAATCCTGTATCGTTGCCGGGACCTGCATCTCGCACAACGAGCAGCCCTAAACGGGCTTCGTGTTGGTGTAAACTCTGACCAGTTTACCTCGCGTTTCCCGCTACAGATCGAGATTCTAAGAAATTCCGGTAGTGATTGAACGAATTTCCTGAACCGAATAATACCGCACTCCAGCGTTGATTTGTATAAACTCCAGTTCACAGGAACCGTAAGTAATACATTACAGATTTAAGGAACTGATTTGAGACCGTTTGTTCTGATTTCAACTATCTTTTGAACGACAAAGAGCAGCACAGTTTAACCCGCTTGTTTATATATGGCGACTTTTGATGTTGTTGATGATGTTTTGTTCGGACTCTATAGTTTTTAATCACATGGGACTTATGTTATGTGAGAAATAATCTATGGAATCGAATTAAGACTATTTGAGCCACCACACGCATTGAAAAATGGAGCTTTGGCTGGGTTTACCCACTATTCCTCTACCTTTTTCAATAAATTCAGAAAAATAAAAAGTTCTAACTTGTAAATTCTGAACCAAATGAGACCTATATTGTGTGTTTTTTTTTTTTTTTTTTTTTTTTTTTTGTTGAGGAATCAAATGAAGGTTATTTTACCCTTTCCTTCCCACGAAGTTTTTCACGTTTTAAAAATAGAAATATTGATTAACAACTAAAGTTCTAGAATAAAAAATGTAATGATTTTGTCTACTTTTATGATCCAGTTGATAAATTTAGGTTTTGAGGTGGATCATATATGCTCCAATGGGAAGATAACAACACAGAGGGTGCAAATTAAAAATAAGAAATAACGGCCAAAATACAGGGAATTCCATCACCTTTTTGATCACAAAATAAAACGACCCTTTTTTGTGAAATATTTCTTGTGTATATTCAGCCCTCGAAAGTCAAAGTATTGAAATTTTTGAAATTTTCAGTTTTGCCTTGAACAATGGCCGCCATGACACTTATTGCCAGAGAAACAAAACATGCCGTTTTTCGAAAAAAAACACGAGCTTTTGCAAATATTCTGAGACATGTGGTCATTTCAGTAGATGAAATACCTATGCTGAAGAGAAGAAACTTTTGACGGAATGATTTTCATCTGTATTGATAAAAAACACCTGTGATCCACTTTACCTACTTATTCGAAAATTTATATGTTTTAGTGGAAATCTAAGCAATCATTTGATTTTGCTTACACAAGCAATTTTATGCACGTCAGTATTTTTATTTGAGGATAATTATGAAAACTTGTGAAGTTATCGAACATCAAATGACGATTTGATTCAAATTTAAAAAAAAATGCAACTTTTTCGCAGCTTTTGATTTGCCGAGCAAAACTAGAGAATCGATTTTCTTCAAATTTAGTGCAATGATTTTTCATTCATACTTGCACATTCGATGAGAAAATGGTGTTTATCCAAAGCACCCAGTTCAAATGCGAGCTATGCGAAGTTTCGGATCACCTGTGCTACCTTGGGAAGGAAAGGGTTAAACCACCGTACGCATCGCAAACTGGAGTTACTGTTTTACCTTCAAATTTTCAACATTTTTCAATTAGGTAATTGAGAAAAAAGCTTGTTCGCTCAGAACAATTTTGGATCAAATGGGTACTTTCTTGTGTGATTTTTTCCGAGGAATCAAATGAAGGCTACTTGAGCCATCGCACGCAATGAAAAATGTAGGAGAATGGAGGGGAAAAACAGCCATAATTCCATTTTCAAATGCGTGCGGTGGCTGAAACATCCTTCATTTGATTTTTCGGAAAAATCACACAAGATAGGTCTTGTTTGTTTCAAATTTTATAAGTCTGAACATGCTGTTTTCTCGATTAATTGAAAAAAAATGTAGGGGAATTGAGGCTAAAACAGTCATAACTCCATTTCCTGATGAGTGCGGTGGCTCAAACAGCCTTCATAGGATTTCTCGGAAAAAAAATCACATAATATAGGTCTATTTTTGTTCAAAATTTTCTTGTCCAAATCATTGTTTTTCTGGATTGTTTACAAAATAAAAGGGAATTTGGGGTTTAAAAGGCACTATATCTCTATATAGGACGGAAGATATTGAATTTCTTCGCGGTTTATGCACTTTTTTTCCCCATATTGTGCGACGGTTGAAAAGAAAGTATATTTTTTTCTAATGCCGGTTTAATATTCTTACTGGCTGATTGTTTCCATCATGCCCTGTCTTGTGATAGAATATATGAGATATGTTTTATAAGGTTTCTTTCAGACAAATGCAATGCGGTTGCGCGATGAGGACAATGTCAGTTTTTAGAAAGCTTGTTAATGCCGGTGCGGCACAGCATCTTATACCGGTTAACCTCCAAGGAAGTTCATTATTGGAGTAGAGACTGAATTGTGAACGTAGTATTTGGAAAAAAAGAAACACCGATAGTTAAAAACAAAATCATTCAATCGGAATTCAAAATCAATTCATTCGGAAAAAAAATCTTAAATTATATTTAGGTGCAGCTTGGAATGATGAATAAGCTTGAATTTTAACTGCTTATTAAATTCAGTTAATTTCTTATTGTTCAAGTTGAGTAACTACCGAGATTGCTTGTTTAACCATAATAGCTGTTTATGTATTCAATTGCAAAAAGTGGATATTTTCAGCATGAGTCAAGTGGATAATAACGTTAATTGATGAAAAAGTCAAGTTTTGCAACGAGTAGCATACACAATACTTTGAAATTCGAAAAATTCCCTTGAAAATTTATTAATAAACCTACAAGAAGCGCATATCAACTAATTACAACGTTTAAAAATTTATGATCAAGTAGGTCGTGAAATGTACTTTTCGACACTGAATTCAGTGTTGAAAAATAACACTTAGTGAAATAAGAATAGCACCACTATGTGTTTTGCTTGTTAAAATATGAATGATTGAAAATTACGAAAATTTTCTTCCACAGTTTCTTCCACAGTTCTGTTTACTTTTTTTGGACGTAGCAATTGGCTTTGAGGACCAAAAATGTGAAAAAAGGGGTGCAAAATAAGAATAGCACCACTTGAGATTTTCAACAAAAATAAGATTATTTTTAAAAATTTACTGTGTAAAAGTGAATAATAATGCTTCTACGAATTATTTAAATAGATAGCTGCATTTTAGGAGATTTCCAGAATTCCAAAGGTTTTCAAAGGTATTAAAAGGGGGTTTTAAGAGATGCTCCTCTAGCGTTGAGGAATTTGATATTTGAGCTATAAAACTTTATCAAACTGCTTGATTTTTTCATTAACATTCATAAGTATGATGCAAACTGATAAAACATAGATCTGAGGCTGAGTTTGAATCCAAAATGCAGGTTGGAATTCAAAATACTAATGTTTCTTAGTAGTCCAACACTATTTCTCTAGTTTTAAGTCATAGATGGCAGCACTATCTTGCCATTTAACCAAATTCATGCCCATTTTCGAATATCCGGGATTAATTAGGGAGTGCTGGATGATTAAGGTCAAGAAATCAATACATGTATCGTGTAAACGCTTCGGAAATTCTAAGATCACTAAATCAAAAAAAAAAAAATAGAATTGCATCAATGTCACTTAAAGTGATTTTTTGGATCGATTATCAGAATAAAGTTATACGTTGCGATGGAGCTTGATCTACCAGACGGCTAGCAGTATTATTGGTATGATTTGCAATTGAATCGGAAGTTGAGATGAGCAGGAATTTCGGCGGTTGTACATTTTTGTGCTGGTGATTCTTTTGCAAATCCGAAAAAGCTTTCTGCAGCGTGAACTTTCACAAAATTGCGATGGGAAAATGCCTCAAAATGATGAATATGGGCCTAAATAAACCTAAAAAATCAATATTGAGACTGAATTTGGTTTTAACTGCAAGAAAGTGCTGCCATCTAAGACTTGAAACTGGAAAAAGTGTGGATTACTGAATAAAATCAAAGTTTTTGATTTTCAACCAATTTTTTCTGATTCAAAATTAATAACGATTGTTTGTTTTACCATTTCGCGTCATTTTAATGAAGAAAGTTAGCAGTTTGGTAAAGAATTACAGCTCAAATATCAAATTCTGCTAGAGGAGCATCTCTTAAAACCCCCTTTTAAAATCTTTGAAAACCTTTGGAATTCTGGAAAACTCCTTCAAATGCATTTATCTATTCAAATAATCCGTAGAAGCATAATTATTCACTATTACACAGTAAATTTTTAAAGATAATCTTGTTTTTGTTGAAAAACTCAAGTAATGCAATTCTCATTTCGCACCCCTTTTTTCACATTTTCGGTCTTCAACGCCAATTGATACGTCCAAAAAAGTAAACTTGATTTATCCGTTAAGCGATTCAGAACAAACTGTGGAAGAAAATTTTCGTAATTTTCAATCATTCATATTTTAACAAGCAAAACACATAGTGGTATTATTCGTATTTCGCTCACTGTATTTTCAGTGTCGAATTGTTCACTTTTCAACACTGAATTGCATGAAAGTATGTTAATACTCGTCCATTTAATATTTTCTGCCAAGTCGTGGACGGTGGCACCGTTATTGGCCGTTCAACAAAAATAAATTACACCTCTTTTACTACGAAAAATATCATACCTACTACCTACAATTCAATGAAACGATTTGATATTGAGTTGATGCCAAAACTGCAGCTCCAATACAGTAAGCATCCAGTAAAGTCAAATGCTTAGCTGCCGCTTTTAATAATGTACAGCAGCAGGAAACTTTTCCCGCTCAAATGGATTCCATGGTTCCAATAATCCCGGTACAATTGTACAATCGACGTCTGCCATCGAAAGGTACATAGCTTATAGGTTAGGTTAGGTACATTTCGGGCCACCATCACCACCACTGATTGACTTCACCTGAATTGAAGCCGAGCTGAATTATTTATGCTCGTTTTACCGTCTCGTTTTTTGGATCGCATCCCCGAGTTTTCCCTTTCCAACTTAGTTATTAAAGCATTTCAAGCTTCACTTGTCAGTCTCCGACATCCGTCAGTCAATTAGCCCAATGTAAGATGGCAATGTTTCTCGGATTTGGTTTATGTTCAACCCCTAGCTGTTCTGGTGGAAAAGCACTGATCTATCTTTTTTCTTGTACTTTTCAACTTGTCACCGTTTGACGAATTATTTGGAGAAATCGTTGAGAGTCCATTTGACCTTTACATGTTTGTTGAAAATTGTTGGTTTTAATGCTTTCTCTAGGTCAGTGGAATTGGAATGAATCTTAATGCACAAATTTTCATTTTTAATATTCGCTTTTCGTCCACGACATTTTTTCTGGACCTATGAATTACTGGAGTCAACTACATCTTATTTTATTGATATTGATTCCAAAAGTGCCATACATCTATTTTTATACCCATACTTCACTCTCTGCAGCAGCAAACAAGCACTCCCAAATTTCCACCCGACAGCTTTTCTCCGGGATTCAATCGGTGGCAACGCTTTTAAATTCCATTAAAAATTTAAAATCAATATAAGCCCTCCAGAGTTGTCGTTAAACCCCGGCAGGAATTTGCACCGCGTCCATGGCTTGATTTGTGTGGATGTTCGAATGTCTGCCTGCCTGCCTGCCGTACGATTGTGCCCCGGAATGAAGCTGGATTTTTTATGATACCATTTTTGCCGTATCGATTCACGCTCCACAAATCGCTGAATTCGATATGGAATTTGTGAGTGGAGCATAATTCTGATCTAGCTTTTTTCTGCTCAGGTGTTGAAAATAGCGCGGTAGGACTTTCGGTCTTGTTGAATATTCTCATAACATGAAATTAACTTTTTTTTACATCGAGGGAAGAATCGGAAGATGGATGAAGATTCATGAAGACGTCTAGAAAACAACCCAAACTATGATTTTTATTTTTTATTTACACGGTATTCCATCTCACGACCCAACCTGATCAATAATATTCCTCCAATTCACTCGGTCAGTGGCAACCGTTCTCCAACTTCTCGGGCATCCACTTGGTCTAATCACCTCGCTCGTTGCGCCCCTGCTCGTCTCGTTCCTACCGGATTGGCAACGAACAGCTGTTTTGCAGAACAGTTGTCCATCATTCTCGCAACATTTCATGCTCAGCGTCTCCGGTCAGCCTTCACCATCTCTGGTTTCTGGGTCGAGCTTGTGGCTCATCCTTCGCCTCCACACCCCGTTCTCCTGTACGCCGCCAAAGATGGTTCTTAACACTCGTCGCTCGAATACTCCGAGTGTACGCATGTCCTCCTCGAGTAATATCCATGGCTCGTGCCCGTGGAGAACAACCGGTCTAATGAACGTCATATACAGGTTACTCTTCGTGCAAGGGCTAAGGCTTCTCGACCACAGTTGTTTGTGGAGTCCATAGTAGACACGACTTCCGCTGATCATTCGCCGCCGGATCTCACGCCTGATGTCATTGTCTGCGGTTACCAGTGAGCAGAGATCGACAAAGTCTTCGACTATCTCTAGCTCGTCGCCGTCGATCATGACCCTGTTGTTACCGGAAAAGCGGGTTCGGTCGGCCTCGGACCAGCTGGTCAGCACATACTTCCTCTTGGACGTATTAATCATTAACCCAATCCTTCCTGCTTTGCGTTTCAGTTTGCAATAGATCTCCTCTACCGCCGAAGATGATCTGCCGACTATGTCAATGTCATCGGCAAAGCGTATACAGGGTCTGGCAATTGAACTGCTACATTACTTCAACAGTAATTATTCCGTTACACACGAAACAGTATTGAACGACCCCTCGTCGCTTTGTTTTCAAGTCTTAGCTATCATTGGATGTAAGTGTTACTTTTGTAATCAGGTGTTATCCGGAAAATGGATCTCGAACAGAAACGTAGCGCTGTGGTTGCCTTGTTCCTAGCTAGCAAACGCCAGAAGGACATAGTTCGTGAGCTGTCCGATATAAGTGTGGGCAGAAGTTTTGTATACCGTACAGTTAAAAGATACTTGGAGACCAGAAGTGCCAAAAACGGTATAGTGGTGACGCCGACCTATTGTGGTGACACCTGCCATGGCGAAGATCGTCAAGAAGCGCCTTAAGAGCAATCCTCGTCGTAGTGCCACTAAATTGGCAGAGGATCTCAATATATCAGATCAAGGTCTCCGTTGGATCCTGAAAGATAAACTTCAGGCCAAGCCCTACAAGATTCAAAAGGCTCAAGACCTTACGGTGAAGCAGGAACAAGAACGGGTAAAAAGAGCAAAGGCGCTGCTGAAGATGGCCGCGGGAGGAAGATTGAAGAATATCGTGTTTATCGACGAGAAACACTCCACCGTACAGCAGTTAATGAATAAGCAGAACGACAGAGTTTGGTTTCCAGACAGATCATGAAGCCATGCCGACTTGCTGATGGCCACCCGGCGACAGAAACCAGCATAGGTGATGGTTTGGGCCGGAATCACCCGTGATGGCCGGACTCCGCTGGTTTTTGTCCCTGAAGGAGTGAAGATCAACCAAAATACACATCGGGAACTAGTTCTACAGAATGTCGTCGAACCGTGGGCACGTTGACATTTTGGTTCCAGGGATTGGGTTTTCCAACAGGACTCGGCGCCGGCTCACAAAGCGAAGAAAACCCAACTTTGGATTGCGCAACACTTTTCAGGGTTCATTTCGAGTTTCGACTTCGCTGTTTGGAGTATGTTGGAGGCCGAAGTCTGCTCTATGAAACATGAAGGTGTGGAGGTCTTGAAGCGATATCTCGTGGCAGCCTGGGATAAAATACCACAAGAACACCTGCAGCCCTCATACGATGCATTCCTCGACCGTCGGCGGCGAGTGTTTAAACTCAAGGGCAAACGAGTCGAACTTTACTAGTGAATTTTGAAAAAGTAATACGTTTTCAAAAGAAATTGAATGGATTTGAAATAAAAAGTTATTGTTTGGATCAATTTATATATTTATTTCAATGTAGCCCATCATTTGTCGGACCCTGTAGATCAGCATGGTGTCACGAACTGAAGGCATTCGATTGGTGTGATTTTCTCAGACGATTTCGAGGGGTACGTGTGCTTTACTGTCTAGGATTAAAAATTTCTCTGAAACTATCATTCAAAAGCATCTGTAAACACCTTTGCTCCTTTTGTTCTGAATTACCGTGACTGCGGGTTATTCCGTGCAGCACATAATTCCGTGCATTTTCCTAAAAAAATGTTTTTTTCTATGCGAAAAATTATTTATATCCAACATTATTTTATGCTATCATGTACCCGATCAGGAGAGCATATCAAAATAATAACTCAAACGTATCTCACCAAGATATTTACATCTGATTCAGTTATAATTAGGTACTCCAAATTTCCGATTTAAGTTTCTCTAATCTGAATTATATCTCATTCTGATTGACAAACTTGAATGGGTTTGAGCTCATATTCGATGATCAAGATTTTTTTTCGGATTGTTCTAAATTAAAATGATTATATCTTATTTTGATAAACGAACAACTTTTTCTGAAACACGGACATCGAAGTCAACGGCTCAAACCTTACATTAACGAGTTTCGCTCAACAGATTCAAAAAATTGAATTAAATTTTTGGGAAACCAAAAATGAGACATGGTTTTATCCATGCCCAATAATGTGGTTTATTGACCTTCCACTAGAAAATTTTCTCGAAGCACTCATATCTTGATAAGTTATAATTTTGATATAATTTGTTCTGTCCAATATCAAACTATGCTATCTGAACCAGATACAATCTTGATAGGAGCATATCAAAAACTGATATAATTTAGCTATAATCGTATAGATTTTTTGATATAATTTGAGATATTTTAACATCCTACGAGTACTGAATTATAACACATTTAGATTGAAAAAAAAATTAGTATCAAAATATCTCATCTTGATATAATTTTGTTTTTCCCTCCTGATCGGGCAGCCGTCGGCTGCCTCATACATGTGGTGACGTCTGAGTAAAAGGTAGCCGGGCTCTGAGTATTTCAAATTTAGCGAGTATAGCTTGAAAGTCATCACATTCATTTATTCAACATAAACTGTAGATAAATAACAAAGTTCAGAGTGCACAGAATTCGGTGTAAAAGTGCACGGAATTAAAAACATGCAAGAGAGAGTGCACAGCGTTATGTGCACGAAACACATTTTTACAAACTTTTTTCGTGTATTTCATCAACTACGATATTTTTTCCTTAAAGTACATAAAAATCCTAACTAATGGTGGGTTTGTGACCTTTTGAATCAATCATTTGTTTTTTTTACACAGCCTTGAAAAACAAAAATCGCTTAGGTGCACGGAAATACCCGCAGTCACGGTAATTTAAATGATAGTCAGACAATGAAATACTTTCTTAGAATTATTCCATTTCATTCTATTGAAACTTCAATAAAAACCAAAAGAAAGAAACAATACTTCAAGCATTAGAGTAAAATAAACCATTTAAAAAAAAGGCTCGTTAGAAACAAAACAACTGGCAATCCTGAGTTGTCACTTTTGGCGGCGAATTACCTGAGAGTGAATAAAAATAAAATACATCTAACGTTTGCTTTGTTATGTGTGAAATTTCTAATGTGTATCCATGAACAATTTTACGCCCCCTGTTGGAGAAAAAATGTAAAATATGTATTTTAAAAACAAAGTTTTCCTACTACGTATCAGCCAGAACCCAAGGTTAACAAGTGGTTATAAAAATCAAACTCAAAATATAAAAGAACATTAGCTCACAACAGTAATGCAGAACTGTAGAATTATGTAGGTACTTTTTTATGTCCAAATTATTAGTGACGAAATAATAATTTATTGTTATTGTTTTTATTTTCGACTTTTTTGGCGATTAAATAACTACAAAATTACTTGCCAGTTGGTCCGGACGTTTCGAGCTACTCTATCGAGCTACTTTTACTCTTCTTCAGCGGACCTTAAATTAAATTTAGATTTCTATAGTTAACCATTTTAATATTCTATTATAAACTTACTTAATCTAGCGATCGTATATACTAGGGGAGAGTGGGGTATCGTGAGCCATGGGGAAACGTGGGGCACTTTTAATATCTCAGATGTGTGTTGAGATAAAAATCTCAAACCAACTGTCATCGTCGTCGCTTTGCGTGAGCATATATTCCTATATGCTGTTGACTGACTAAAAAAAGTTAGAAAAATTTCATCGATGGGGAACCCAAAGTGCATAACAAAAATATGCTCATACGCTTATGATCTTAGTTTTGTCATGATCTTTCGCATGGAAAAGGAATTTTTGATGAAACATCAACAAGTCACACAAACGCAAGCAATTTGCAAATCATAGCTTGTGGGGAATCGTGGGCCACACATCTTGAATCACCTATATTTTTATGTTTTTATACACATTCAGAACTTAAAATACGTTTTACCTTTCTGTGAAGTTTTCTTATGCCAAATGAAGAGTTATGAAAAATATTTTGTCCATCCCATATAAGAAATTTTGCCAAAACGTTCGCGAGCCAGGTTTTAGAATCTATGCGATCATACACAGCTCTCTTTTTTATTTCATCATCTGAAAATGTTCTTAAATAACGAAATGAATTGAGAAATCACAGTTTTGGGTCAAGTCATAAACTTTGCGTGTTATTTGGTCAATTTGGATTTGGTGGCCCACGATTCCCCACCATTTTTCAAAATCCAAAAAATATTGCTTTTTTTCAAACAGTCAGAATTTGGGAAAAATTACTTATTAAAAATTTAAAAAAAATACCTTATTATACCTTGGAAATGTAGAAAACCGTACCATTTTTTAATTTCATTTTATCTTTTATAATAAAGAAGTTATGGAACAACGGAAAAAAGTGGCCTATGATTCCCCACTCTCCCATACTGTTTGTAGTTATTTGTTTACTTTTGATGTTATGTTTACATTTGTCTGCCAGTGTTTTGATCTTAGGTAAAATGGAGTTGTAAGCTGACTTAAAATTTATAGAGTCCTTCTGTTTATTGACAACGCCGTTGTCACGACTAATTTTAATGTGGAACATTTCTGCACAAATTCTTGTGTTTTATTTTGAGATTTTTTTAAGAATATACGTGTTTTTAAAGTCAAAAATATGACCATATTCTATGCTATGTTGGGCTAGTCCTGATCCTCCAATCGTTTTGTTTTTTACATCGTTTTTGTGTTGTTATAATCTGTAATGCAAAAGCTGACTTGTTCCGCCGACATAAGATTTTTTACATTCTCCACATTTTATGTCATAAACTACATTTGCTGTTTTTTCTTTTGAAATTTTATCTTAAGTTTTTTTTCAAAAAAATGTGTTTTTAACTTCGTCTAAGGATAATAAACAGAAATTTCAAGTAAGCCCACTCCATTTTACCTAAGATCAAAACACTGACAGACAAATGTAAACATAACATCAAAAGTAAACAAATAACTAGAAAGACGATCGCTAGATTTAGTTAGTTTAAAATAGTACTTCTAGTAAAATTGTAAATTAAAGAAAAACAAATTTAAAGAAAGGCCCGCTGAAGAGGAGTGAAAAGCCAAAAGCAGCTCGAAACGTACGGACCAAGTGGCAAGTTATTTTGTTGTTATTAATTCGCCGAAAAAAGTCGATAATAAAAACAAACAACTTATCGCGGCAATAAGCTAATTCAACAATAATAATATATGTAATCGGGTTGTCATTTGATGATTTCAAAAAGATTTTGGCATAGTTCATGACATCTCAACCTAGTTTTAAAAGTATTTGTTACTCATAGAAATTTTCCAAATCATAAACAAATGTTACCATTTTTCTATGGCACCAAAAACTTAAAAATTACTGGCGCAAAAAAACTTTAAACTTTAAACTTTAAAAATAAAAATAATTACCAGACAATCAACAAATTTTTAAAAATACACATTTTTACGATTCAGTAACCAGTCTGGAGTAAGATGCAACAACATGCAAATCAAATTGATACTTTGTAAATCTCGTTTCCATATGCTGGAATATGATTGTTTTGAATAACGCGTTTGTTTACAGAAAAATTTCATCCATCCAAAAATTATTTTATGATTTCAGATAGTAGAATTTTTTGTGGTATTTTCTATCCCTAAATGTATGCAGCATAATTATGCTTTTTTTTATAAAAGCATTTTCACAAAAAAAAAAAAAAACAATCCAAAATTTCATTCGAACAAACCATAAAAATACTTGGTTTTTAACCTTTCACAAATTTATCAAAAACTATTTATTTTTGTTAAACTAGCATAGGATTTTTCATTAAAAACCAATTTTGTTGCATGTAAACTCTTTTTCTGAGTAAGGTGAAAAACGTATGATTTTAGAAGATTAAAAAAAACTGAACAAATCAAAAAAAAAAATTCTGACTATATCAATTTTATACCCCATAAATCTTTTGACATTTGATGCATTAACGGTATGATTATTTATGGATATAAGTTTTTTGGAATCCATTAAAATAAACCCTCCAAAGCTGTTCGCAAAATATCCGTTTCGGGAAAATTTAACTTGTAGTTCGCCTGGCTGCAATCGTTTATCTATTTAAATGATATTAGATTCTTTGTGTAGGTAATTTTCTCTTGTTTCTTAATATTTAAAAATAAAGAAGATATGTTTAATAAAGTTATCGGTATTTGATTCCGAATGAAAACTATCCCGAAATACAGTTTTATTTTTAAATCATTTTATAACTTCTGACAGCTGTGCTGAACTCGAGTGTTTCTTTGATCCTTAGAATTGTCAACAATAAATCTATCCGACGATGTATAAATATGCTGGGGTTCAAACATCTTACTTATAAAAAATTACAACCAATTTTGGCTTTGCTTCGCTGTATCTCAATTATCTATAAAACAATTTTTTAAGATTTATGTTTTAGGTTTTTTCTCGTTAATTTGATTATTCTTTTCATAAAGCATACTTGGTTTCTCAAAAATCTCATTTTTTTAGTATATTTGAATGATGATTAAGATGATCGGGTTAAGAGACGAACCAACAAAAGTTCTCTCTATAATAAAGACTAGAAAAAAAGCTGATCGGAATGTGCGTCCAAGTCAGGTTGACCATAAAAACTTTGGAAGGTTAATAATGTTGCTTGTTACATCAGTTGACGGTATCTTTTAAAGCAGCTTGATTTTCGTTATACCCCTGAATTTATGCATCACTTTAAAGCTCACTTTGAACGTAGATGATAGTTATTTTTTTGGTGTTCCGTCTCACGACATAACCTGATGAACAATATTCCTCCATAGATGGTAGTTATATGAAACATTTGAAATTAAGAAAATAGAAATATGTTTGACGATGAACTTTTCAATGATAACAAAGAGAAATTAAAATTAATGTGCTATTTAGTCGGTATATGACTCACTAGGTGTAAAATGAAATTCGATATTTTGATGTCGATGACAAAAAATCCTCAAGTTGTTTCTATTTTTTCGGATTTTTTCAAACAGTTTCAAAACTTTCGATATTCGTTCTAGTACTTTGGAATTGGGGATTACAAGAAATTGGAAATGTGATATAAAGTTTCATGAATTGAACTACATATCATTTTTAAATAACTTTAAATAAAAATGAGAAAAAAGATTCTAATTAATCACAAGTATCCCAAACTACCTTTCCATAAAAATTGTTTTTTAATAAAATCATGTATAAAAATCGAGAATGGTTTATTCATTCAAATAAAGCATGCGTCCTTGCTTCTGGAATGATTTAAAATTCAAGCTCAAAATTTCAAATCATTGAAAACGTCCAATTTGCAAATGGTTCCTCGTCAAATTCTGTGATCAGACCTTCATAACAGCAAAGGATATCCCGCCAACGTTCACAATCGCTTCCCGAGAAAAAGACCCGCTCTGGTCGGAAATTAAATATTCATCAGAATGTGGCTAATAAAATCATAATAACTTTTAGTAATTGATAAAATATTCATCAGGATCGTTTACAGCGTGCACTCTTGCTTCGACACATACACACAAAACAGCGAGACGAGACGAGAAGTCACACTCGGGCAAACAAGATTCGATTCGAGAACCCAACTAGGGGTCGTTGATTTGAGTTGACGAGCGCTTTCCGTTTGAATGGGAAAGAAAGCCCCACTTTTTTATACCTAAAATTCGTTCATTCATCCGGGCTTGGACCCAGGAAGAAAGATAAAGGATGCCCCGCGTTACGATGCCACTCGAAGAAAATCTCTTTTCTCGAATAAACGCTCACGTTCTCGTTGGAATGGCTCTAGGGATTTGTGCTGTTTTATCTTTTTGCGGTTTTTTTTTCTCGAATCCCCGACATTTGCGGCCGCCGCCACAAATGCGGTTTCCAAATAGCCAAAAGACATTCGCAATTTTGCTAATGACAGGCTGAATGTTGATTTTTCCGCTTGTTGGCTAAATGGGATGCAGCAACAAAAAATGGCAATAAAATAATTAGACGATGGCTTTATCGGATCAGTAGAAGAAGTCGGGCTGAGATCAGATGAAAATGAAAAGTGAGATAAATAAAAGAGCATATCAAATCAACTGAAAATTGAAACCAAATAAGAATGGTTGACTATTAAGCAGTAATTGATATGGTGAGAATTTTTGAACAAATTTTTCTAACAGAAACAACACTTCGATTTATGCTTAATCTAAGAAAATACCAAATCAGTATAACGAAAACGATCCAACTTGAACCGATTCCAATAGATAGCACTTTATTATTCTAGCCAGGAAATCCGTGCTACCGGTGAATAATTATTTTCTTGGTTTAACCAAAATCGAAATCATGAAAATTGAAAGCATTGCCAAGAACTCACCCATATCTCAGCTATAGCAGCCTACAGGTTACCTATATCATACCAATGAGAAGGCAACCGCCCAAAAGTCAACTGTGAGTAGGTTTCCCAGCTCGTGTTAGTTGTTTGTTCGTAAACCTATCAAATCAAACGTTTCAAATCACACTACCGGTTGAAAGTATCGGGTTGGTACTGAATCTGCGTTTCAAAGAATATACGACTAGGAAAAGGCCGGACACTTTCAATATTTCGGAAACAACAATTTTTGACAAAAATCTATTGGTGGGGTAATGCGTGACTGATTTCCAGCATGCAAGGTCTCATAATAGTAAATTTAAACTTAGAGGGAGCACCATTTTATTTAAAATTTTCTGTAGTTTTCAACGGTGAAATATTTATTAGGCTTTTTATTGAACACCTGGAGGAAAACCAGCGAATTCCTTTAGCAATAAGCAAAAAAAAAAGTAGCTAGATCGGGTTAATGAAAACGGACAAAGGGTAAATGTACCCAATCTTGGCCCCTAAGGCATGGTTAACTAGATTTCCCATGATTGTAGTCTTCCTGTAATGTGTACCTTCAAAAGTCCTTCGACAAATATGATTGCTTTCTAGCCTGAAATGCAGCAAAAATATGTCTTTGCTTGAAAGCGGTTGATAATTTGAGATAAACCTGATCAAACTTTCGATTGAAATGCTCCTTATTGTAGCCCCCGCGCCGAATTTTGACCCTTTCTGAGTTCCTTAAATTGGCCGTCTCTAGAATAAACTTGCCTCACTAATACAACAACAGCCCCCACGAATTCATGGAAACTATCCCGGAAGGAATGTTCTGTATTGTTTTAAAAAAGTCGGAAGTACGAATTGTCAATCAACTTTTAGAATTGATATTTGCATGTAGAATGATAATCTTAGGTAAAAAAGTTATACTTGTTTATTTCAGTTTTGTGTATTTAAAATTTCTATCATAAGAATGATAATCTAAAACAAACAGGTTCCAAACTATTGCACTGGTTAACATAAGCTTCTCCAAGAATTTCAAATTTTTCATCGAAAAGCAGTCAGCATCTCAAACTGACCATAAAAGCTGTTTGAAGTGGATCCGAGGTGAGAACAGTGAAGATGATTTTTTTTACAAACTCCAAGGGTTAATGCGATATCAAACAAATTAACTACCCGTCTGCATGAAGCCTGAGATTAAAAAAGAAAAGGGCCGTTCACACACATCACGTGGACAACTTATGAGGAAGAGGGGGGAGGGGGGGTGTGGAAATGTCCACACTTGTTCACGGAGAGGGCGGTAGGGGTTTGAGTCATGTCCATGTGGACATACTAGCTTCCAAAATATTTTCTAAAGGTTAATAAATATTAAGATGTTGAAATCAAAATCTTAAAATTGCAAAGCTTTCCAGTTAAAGTTTAAACAATTAGTAGCCACCTGAAAGCAAGTAATAAATATGATAATTCAAAAATTTCAAATTATTTTATATCAGAATATGCTAATTCGTTTTTTTTTATCAGCCATTCCAAAAACAAAAAGGCAAAAAGTAGTGTTTTCTGACTGTTATATAAGATTTAGAAAAAAAAACAATTTCAAATCTATCCACGTGGACATCCGGGGGTTTTCCAAACGTCCACGCTTGTCCACGGAGGGGGAGGAGGGGGTAAAAAATTTAATTTTTCTGTTCACGTGGTATCTGAACGGCCCCAAATATGAGGCGCTAAGCGCCAAAGGGGTACAAATGTGAAAATTATCGTTTTCGGGTTAATAATGCCAAACGAACTTTCAAATTTAAAATTGTTTTTGGTGAATTTTTCAAATAGCTGAAATTTAATTTTAAAGACTTACGATAACGTTTGTGTTTGCTGGTAAAGAATGAACTTGTACACAACAGGGGTTTGAGTAGTTAAGATTACTCGGTCCTTTGTAACGTGGAGTCAGGCAGGCTACCTAAGTCTTATTTTTAAAAATGGAGGCGTTTTCTTTGTAAAACCATCACGTATAAATGGTCGGTCGGAATGAAGTGAAATTTGGAATCTGAGGGTTTTTTCGGGGCAGAGATGGTATGTATAACAGTTTCCAGAATCTTACTTTTTATGAAAAGGGGGTTACCATCAAGGTTGCCGAAATCACAGAAAAATCTGTAATTTCACAAAATTTTGAGCGGATTTTCATCACAGAATCTGTGTCACAGAACACAGAATTTGGGAATATTCACAGATTTCACAGATTTTTCAAATCTTGAACGTGTTTTCAAAATTTTAATTTTCGATGTCAATGTTAATTTTAGATTTCTAGGTTTAGTTTGGAAGAATATGATAAGATTAGTAAGGTTAATTGAGTTTGCTCAAGTAAAATGTAAAAAAGACCCATTTTTTCGTGGAAATTCAATGAAATTTAAATAAATAGCGTCACAGAAAACCATCACAGAATTTTAAGGTAAAATCACAGAAACTCAGATTTTTTTTCGCCAAAACACAGAATTTTTTTTCGGCAACCTTGGTTACCATACAAAATCAGCTTTAAATGGAACACAAGCCGTTTTATTTAATCACAATGAATTTAAGGTCGTGTAGGTTTAATAAAACATTTATTTCGATTTATTCGTTTAAAGGTAAAACGAAGTTTACTGGGTCAGCTAGTTTTATATAAGTTTTCGATAAATTTATGGAAGAGATCAAACTCATTACCTTAAAAAGTGTGTGTTCTCGAAATAAGCTTTTATTCACTTATACCCGTTTAACTCCAAGGGCCTTATGTATATTTTATGTATTGCGATTTTACTTAACCCTTCATTTCATGATTTTTTATTTTTCCTTCAAATAATTTTTCCGACCGGGAGGATTTTGAGGTTATGTAATGGCTTTTCGGTCTTATCGATAAAGTATTAAAACACTTTTATTTGTGCTTCATCCAACGTTTCAAATACTATGTATTCTTTTTCAAGGAACTAAAATTGAATAGGAAAGCTTAAAACATATTTCTAATGATTAACAATTTATCATTAATCACTTACTCGGACATAAGTGTTATCGCCCAAAACAGATCCGCTCCTATAGCGTTCATCGATCGTCGATATTTTGGCTACAAATTTGAATTCAAATCTTTGTTCCAGTTTTAAAAGTGAGGAGGAAACTGTGCGACTTACGTGCCCAATATGTGATGGTATTGGCCTGGGCTGCGGCGGCCTATACCTGCCTACTTTTCCTTGAAAATCATTTTTAACAGTTAAAAATGATGAGTACATCATGAAAAAAAAAATCGATTTTCACTTTTTTCATACATTAATTGTTGCAAATTTGTTACTTTATGAAACAAAGGGTTAAGGGTGTCCGTCGAACAAGACTATCCCCTATAGAAATTAGTGCTTGAAAGTGAGCTTATATTACCCCTTAGTGAAACATGAAATGTATAAGTAGGGAAATCAACAACATCCTCATGGATGCTTGTTGATATTAATGTCAAAATTTTCAGATGCCTTTTAAGAACAATGCGATTTACGCTAATAACTAACTAGCAATATTATTGTTTTGATATTTCTTTCTTTATTCTTAAACTACAAACGAATGGAATTGAGTTTGGACCTCTGAAACGGCTAATATTTTTCGAACAGAAACATAAAACAAATGAAAAAATCATATAGAAAAGTAAAATCGCATTTTATTCCTTTGCCACTTAAATTTAGGCCGAAATAATAAAAATACCAAAACACAATCCACAAGGAAATTAGATTTCTTACATCTTTTCTAATCCATGATTATCACACAAACTCAAAAAAATATAAATTCTAAAGCTGAATAAATGACAAATTTCTAAAACAAATCATAATAAAGGTTCGAATCAATGCTGTCTCCGGTAAGACATTGATTTTTTTTTTAAATGATGTCCCTTATTCTGAACTTGAAATTTGCTTCAACATAAATTCTAAGCAGTCTCGTTTTAAAATTTTCAACAAATATTTTCAAAACACAGATTTAAAAAATCTGAATTTAAAAAAAGCCAGATCAGCTCAAAAATTATCCAAGATAAATATTTGTAAGGAAAATGATGATAGTTGTTATTTATAGATTTAATTGATCGGCCTAGTGGTGAAAAGTGATGTCCTTTTTAGTAGGGACATCTAAAGATTATGAAATTTTTTTATGTAGGTGGATAGAAGGTAAGATGAAATGAAAGAGGTTGAAAATGAGCGGGTAGAATTTTCATCATACCATTTCTTTCATTTCATCTAACCTTCTATCCACCTACATAAAAAAATTTCATAATCTTTAGATGTCCCTACTAGAAAGGACATCACTTTTCACCGCTGAGCCGATCAATTAAATCTACAAATATAAATTACGGTGATTAATCCTACATAAAAGTTGTTATTTATTTTTTATCTTAAGGAATGATTGCAAAATTTCACTGTAACATTTTGAATTAGAACAAAAAAAAATTAAATGTGTTGATGACGAATGTAATTTGATAAAAAGAGGAAAATATTTAAGATAATTTCAAATATGCCAGTGATCAAAGTGATCCTTAAATCAGATATACTAGAACCGATATACACCACTTAACGAGAAATCGGGAGACACGAATAGCGCTATCTGGCGACAGAAATGGAACTATTACACTGTGAATTTTTTCGGAGCTTTGATCAGAGATGCCAGGTGTCCTAATTTTTCAATTGACAATCGCAAAAAGTGTGGCGTAGCATATAGAAAAAGCGTAAATAAAATGATTACTATTTGAATAAATATGAATTATTAACAGCGCATATTCTTACAATTCTTAAAACGTTGTCTAAACCCTCGGCAAAGCATCGGCAGCGATAAGTGCTATCCCAGGCGTTCACCCCGGACACATTCTAGGTCCTTTTTTTAGCTTTAGCAGTACATTTGCGCACCGGTAAGTGCTAAACTGTTTTCCATTTTAGCCACTGGTGACGCTCCGATAGGTGTTGTTGTTTTTTGATGCTATTTCCTTTTGTTAGCATCTGTCAAATCAGGAGTTGGTCGGTATTCAAATATGGCTCCTGGCTTGCTTTTTCAATACCGAGGCGCAAGTGTCAAAATTGAGTGTTATTATAGCTTTGACACCTGACCGCTGCTGATACTCTTAAACATCGTGAATGTAATATTCCTATCGGTTTAGCGCAAAGTTTAAAAAAAGAAAGAATGAAAAGGGAATGTTATTAGAATCATAAACTTTATGGTCAAGAATTCGTAATAAATGACTTATTTATTATAAATTCATAAATAACTAAAAATACATTGATTTACAACACTCGCCATAAAATCTGCCTGCACAGATTTTAGACTTTTGCATTGCAAATTTCCGCCAACACTTAAAAAGAAAGCAAACAAACTACATATTCTCAATCAAACATTTGCGCCTTTTAGTTTCTTTAAAACAAATTCCATAAATTTTAATTTCATCTTTGCCTTTATTTCGAGTTTTTTACAACGATCCGTTACCCAGAATATGTCATACAAAACGGCAAATCAAAATAAGCGGAAGCTTAATACAAATTTTAAAAACTTAGCTAAGAGACGAAATTTAAATATAGATAAAGTAATAAAAAAATTGAAATTCAAAAATGATTGTTATTATTTTTTCCTAGTTATATTTAAACAGTTTTTTGAGTTTTGGAATATCATTTGTTTTGCAATAGTAAAAAATAATAAAAACGTTTCATTTCAAAACCAATATACATGCCAATACCAATATAACTTCGTCACATTCCATGGCGGGAACAGAATTTTTCCTTTTTGGTAATAACAAATGACATGATGCTAATGTGTACACAGTTTTCGTATTAATTAAAAAAAAGTGCTTAAATTTTGTTTTCTCCTTGATAATCGTTTCTGTGAAACTATTTCAGCTGTGATTTTTTATTTGTTTAGATTCTTGTTTTGCGTTCACGTGCACAAATAAATGATGGGAAAATATTTAGAAATATATAGCATTCCGATTATTCATTGCGAATCGAAAGAGTTTTTTTTATTTATTTCAGTACAATTGGTTTCAATTTGAAAGAAAAAACAATTCTGTTGCATACATTTGTCTCAATTAATAAAAAAAAAATCAATCTGTGCCCTTTCAAAATGTTAATCTGGAATTGTCAAAATGCTGATCAGGGATGCCGTCCGAACATATTTTCATCACTTTTTTGTTTAGTTTAGGAACACATAAAAAATAAATTCCGCTCATTTAAGAAATGAATTCAAAACTCGCACCACCAGCCTTTACTTCTTTCATCTTTTTCAGAAGATATGTCACAAGTCTCTCAGGCATGATTCCAAGGCATGGATATTAGTTGTTAGCTTTTTGTTTTTTTTGGAGCACTGGCATTTCTGAAACGCTTTGTTAGCATTGATTTTTTTAATTAATTCATTAATTATAAACATTCAAGAGAGATTATTGTCATGTTATTGCTGGATAAAATCTCGGTATAATGTCCTTTGACCTAAGATCTGGATTTGATAAATGATCTAACAAACTTTATAGTTTGATAATGATAAACTCATTTGATTGAATATGTTCAAATATTAACAAGAAAAATCTAGCATGAGACAATAACAATACCATCTTTTAATACGAATCGTTTAAAACCCCATTTTTTGCCAAATTGAAAAGCGACACCCGTCATCTAGTAAAGAGAAAATAACGATATTTCTACGTAAATTTCGAGATATTTTTTTCCTTAGCTATTATTAGTAAGCAAAATTAGTAAGCACACAGTTAAGCAGTTGACCGATTGAATTTTAAATCTTTTTCTTAAAAAACACTTTATGCGCATCCAAATGTATGTATTTTTTGAAACAATAAAATTTATTGGTTTACTAAAATTTTTATGGTGCAAGAATAGAAACAAACAATTTCATTTATTATAACTGGCATCCCTGATCAAGTCGAGTCGGAATACACGCTATTCATAAGTTAGACGAGTTTCTCGAATTAATGCTTCCATTTTATCCGCTAGAGGATGCTGATGGTGTCGCCTTCTCATTATATGAAGAAAATAAGTGTGGTGAATATTGTTTCAATTATATTTGTTCAAGGCTTAAATATGTTTCCAGTGTCATGTTTTATAAATTTTTCAAAAAAAAAGTGCATGAATTTCTTTGATGATTTCAATCTTTTATAAAATATTATTTCAATTACGAAAGCTGATAGAACAACATTTTTCCTATAACAATTTTCTTTGAAAAAATACATACATAAAATAAAAGTATAAGGAAGTGATAATAAGAGCATCTCATTTTTCGGGAGTAAGTTCCTTAATATTCATAGTTATTAATTTGAAGTCATTGCTTTTGTAAATAAGTCCCAAAAGTGCTCAGTTTTTTTAAGCTTAAAAAAATTAATTGGGTATTTATTTTTCTTTTGTCCGGAGTTTTACATAAAGTGTTATTCTTCCCTAATATGTTAAATTGGGTTTCTTGAAGGCTTACTTTGAAAACATAACTTGTGTGAAGTTCACACCGGATTTATTTTCAACTCTTTAGAACTTGATACATCCAGATTAAAGTTAAAATCTTTGCTTTTGAAGTATCTACATAGTAGATTCTACAAAATAAAAAATGTTTATCAAAAAACCAATGAAATATGTTTACAGCTGATTTTTTTCAGAATCTGTAGATTAAGTACAAGTTATTTTATCAACAATTGATTGTCACAAACAATTTATTTCATTATTATAACCTTTGAAAAAAAAAATTTAAAATAAAAATTAGGATTTTTTTTCAAAGAGCGTGATTTTGGAAATGATTTAAAAATATTTGTTTTGTGTTTTGTTTTAAGCAATTTTGAAGTTTAATTCCGAAACTGAATTTTGCATTTTAGACTCGAATGAAAATTTTCAATTTCTAATTTGAAATCGATTTAAAAATCTTAATTCCAAACAAAAATTCCTAACAATTATGAACAGAACAGGCAAAATCCTTAACCAGATATCTCTTATTTGATTTTTTTTTACTTCAATAAAGCTGGAACAAATATTCCTTTCTTCATTTCCCCCCCCCCCCCCCCTTCGGGGGAATGAATTTCTGTAAATTTCGATAAAACATTCAAATATCCGAAAGATTACAAGACCACATAACAAATATTGGAAGATGAGATTTTTTTCAACTTTTATATTCTTGATTTTATTGATTTTTTCGATAAAAAATTACTTGATTTGTAAGTTTTGTGCATTGATATAGTATGCAATTTTGTTGCATACAAGCCATCGTCCAATTTATTCCAATTTATTTGTTTTTCGCATTTCGCACCCGTCGCGATGTTCCAAATCCGAGTGACAACAGAAGGATTCGAAATTTGTTCCGGCCTTAATTATTCGGCATTCAATTATTGAACCTGAATGAAAGTTCTGAATGATGAATCACTCATATTTCAATTCTGAATCACCATTATTGAACATGGACCAAAACCAAGATTCAAAACAGGATATTGTCCCAATAATGAACCGATCTGAAAATCAAAAACAATAAGCTGGCTACAGAATTCACAATCCTTTAACAGGCTACAAATTATGATTTGAATAAAAATTCTAACCAGAACATCGAAAATTATTCAAACCTTAGCTCACCGGATATTTATCCGCACTTATACGGGCAGGGAAACCTAGGCTATTTAATAAAAAAAAAACCTTGAAAAAGCCAGGCATTCGATTTGAAAATAAACTACCCAAAATCTGGGCGATATCCAAGCAAATTCAGGAATCCTTCAATTAAAATCAAGAAAATTCAACTCAAATCGTTGTTTTTTTTATCGAAACACATCAGACAGTTTATTTTGATAAACATGGAGAAAACAAGTTGTTGTAAACGTTAAATACACAATTGTCATCACACAATTTATAATTTTTTTTAAAAAGTCGTTCGGGTAAAATCCGAGCGATCAGGCAACTTTAGTGAGTCTCATCTTATTGAAAATTCGACATTCGAGAATAAGGGTTCTACCCAATATTCATGTAAAAACTTCTTTTGTAAATAACTTTTGTAAATAACTTTTGATAGCATTTTTTGAGTACAGTTTTTAAATATCTATCAACAGGTGAGAAAATTTTTGATATTTAGTTGATTTGATTTTAGTTCTGAGTCGAGATTGTTACTTTTGATTCACTTTAGTCGTTCATCAAAATTAATAACAACCTATTCTGAAGACGAGGTAGGGTTCTTGTATGCAAAGTTTAAAGTAATACAGAAGGTTGATTGATTTTTCTCGGTTTATTATGTGGAAACCTTGATCTCAACTATGGTACCAAGTCTATGACTATTGGGGATAACTTGATGCAGACCCCTTAACTATGCAGTAAATCCGTTTCCTGTATGTATGTATGTAGATGTATGTATGTATGTAGAGCACCATGGGTGCTCGGATTTACCGCAGTTTCGTCAACGCATGCACTGAATTGCATTCTTTAGATAACTAGTTCGGCAGATTTTCAACGCAAATCACCACATGCCCGACCCCATGGCTTCGTGTGAACTGTTATGGGATGAATGTGATATGTGTGAATGTAAGTATCATTTGGATGAACTAGTCAATCACTTGCGCAACCTTACTTACTTACTTACTTACTTAATGATCCCGCGCCGATCCCGATCGGTGCATAGGGCCGTGGTAAAAGACCTCCACTGTTGACGATCCGGAGCCAGCGTCTTCACCTGGTCCCAGTCAAGATTCTCGTCGACAGTTCGGATTTCAGCGGCTAGACTTCGCCGCCACGAATTTCTGGGTCTGCCTCTTCTTCGATGACCTTCTGGATTCCAATCTAGCGCCTCTCTGCAAATCTCGTTTTCATCTCTTCGCAGCGTGTGCCCAATCCATCTCCACTTACGTTCCCGAATCTCGATTTCTAGCGCCTTTTGATGACACCGGCGATGTAGTTCCTCATTCGAGATCCAGTTGCCAGGCCACCAAGCGCGGATGATATTCCGCAGGCAGCGGTTTACAAATACTTGCAGTTTTCGCGTCGTTACCGCATATGTGCACCAAGTTTCGCACCCGTACAGCAATACGGATTTGACGTTTGAGTTGAAGATTCGGATTTTTGTTCGTAGAGAGATCTGGCGTGACCGCCAGATGTTTCGGAGACTCGCAAACGCAAATCGGGCCTTTCTGATCCGTGTTTCGATGTCTTTTCTGGAACCACCATCAGGCGTAATCTGGCTACCAAGATACTGGAAGCACTCCACTTTCTCAACTTGTTGCCCAGCTACCAGGAAACAGGAGGGATCTCCTGTGTTGATCTCCATCGACTTGGTCTTTCCGACATTGACTTTGAGACCTGCTGCCTTGGAACTTTCGGTGAGGTCGTCGAGTTTGCTCTGCATATCTGGTTGTGTTTGGGCGAGCAAAACAATATCGTCAGCCAGGTCAAGGTCGTTCAGTTGCTCCATTGTTGAAGGATTCCACGGCAATCCTCGGTTCGGTGCACAGTCAATCGATCCAATCAGAATCTCATCCATTACGATTAGAAAAAGTAGCGGTGATAGAATACATCCTTGTCTCACTCCAGCAGTTACCGGGATTGGTTCGGACAAGACACCGTCGTGCAAGACCTTGCACGAAAATGCCTCATACTGTGCTTCGATGAGATGGACTAGTTTCTCTGGGACCCCTCGTCGCCTTAGAGCCGCCCAGATGTTTTCATGGTTAAGTCGGTCAAATGCTTTTTCGAAATCAACGAACACCAGCAGAAGAGAGTCCTGGAATTCGTTGATTTGTTCCAGTATGATTCGGAGCGTTGTGATGTGGTCCACACATGATCGTCGAGATCGGAATCCAGCTTGTTGCCGTCGGAGTGTGGCGTCTATTTTCTCCTGGATCCTGTTCAGAATCACTTTGCAGAGTACTTTGAGGGTTGTACAGATCAACGTTATGCCTCGCCAGTTACCGCACTCTGTCAGGTCTCCTTTCTTCGGGACCTTTACGAGGATACCCTGCATCCAGTCGGCCGGGAATGTTGCAGTATCCCAGATGTCAGCGAAAAGACGGTGCAACATTTGTGCTGATAGGGCAGGGTCGGCTTTCAGCATTTCAGCAGGGATGCAATCGATCCCAGGTGCTTTGTTGGATTTCATGTTTTTGATTGCCGCTTCTATTTCAGCGCAACCGGTATAAGATTAATAACATTTTTAAGACAGGTATTACGCATACGTTTAGATACCTGCCCAGTTGTCAAGTGATTGGTTGTTCTAATATTTTTATACAATATAACAACAATCATTGAATTTTGCAAGCTTACCTTTTTATGCATTCCAAATCTTACATTTTACCTTATCTTACCAATATACAATAATTCTTACCGCAACTTTAACCTCAGTTCTGTTTACCGACCAAATCCATCTTTTCTGAAAAGCTGAATATTTTGAGAAAAACGTGAGACCTTAAAAACTAACTGGGGACAATCAAAATAAGGTTTTTGGAAAAAAAATTAAAAAAAATTGCATTTAACCAAATGTTGGTTGGAGAAAAAATATATAGTATCAAGTGTAATATCTTATTTTATGTTATCAAGTGTTACGTTAGGGGCCGTTCACAACTTAGGGTCCGTCCATAAATGATGTCACGCATTAGGGGGGGGGGAGAGGGGGTTTCGATTTTTGTGACGATTTGTGACATGGGGGGAGGGGGGGGTCAGCTTGAACGTGACATCACATATTGTTACAAAAAATAAGGCAACAATAACAAATAATTTTATCCTAAATTCAATAAAAATTTACTACGTAAACTTTATGAGCATAAGAAAGTTCACAAGAACACTTCCACTGCAATACTCAGGAAAGTCCGCCCCACTTAAACTGTGGCAAAACGTAAACAGGAAAGCTTGGCTATGCTAACCTGTGGAGAAGATTTGGATTGCAAATTGATTGGAGAAGAGGAACTAGATTTGAATGGTTTCTCAGACATCGTCGCTGATGCTGCAGCTACTGCCTCGACTTTCCCGATCATTGATATGGAAATTCATCAACATAATCTTTGGACTAATGATTGAAATGCGTTTTAAGCAATGATTGAAAACTTGTTGAAAGTTGGTAACCTTTTTTTTTAATTCTTTGAATAAAACTGAGGAATTTAAAATAAAGATACATTTTTATTCAAATTTCTAAAGAGTTAAAAATTTTATCCCGGGGGGAGGGGAGGTTTATGAAAACGTGACGTTATACAAAAAGGGGGGTGACGGAAGTTGTGATATTATGTGACAGGGGGGGGGGGGGAGAGGAGGTCTATTTTTTTTCCAAATTTTGCGTGACATCATTTATGGACGAACCCTTAGAGGGGGGGGGGGGGTGTATGAAAATGTATGGGGTTTAGGTCATGTCCACGTGGGCATACTTACTTCCAAAATATTTTCTAAATGGGAATAAATATTAAGTTTTTTAATTACAAATCTTTAAATTTCAAAGCTTTCCAGATTAAGTTTAGTTTCCAGAGATATTAGTAGCCACTCGAAAGCAAGTGATAAATATGATAATTGAGTAATTTTAAATTATCTTATATCAGGAAATGCTTATTCGTTTTATTTTTCAATCAGCCATGTCAATAACGTATAAGAAATAAGTAGAGTTTTCAGACTGTCAAATTAGATTAAAAAACAATTTCAAATCTGTCCACGTGGACATCCAGTTTGTCAAAGGTCCACGGAGGGAGTCAAAAATCTCATTTATCTGTCCTCCCTCGTGGTATCTGAACGACCCTTATCTTATTTGAGCATGAAAATCTGCTCTTAGAGATATTGGACGGAGACGATATTGAAATATTTTCAACTTGAAAAATTGAAAAATTTTCAACATTAATAAACCGAACGCATCATCTTATCTTTTTCCACCTAAAAGATTACGCTTGAAGATCTCAGTCAAACTGTTAACTCAAAAGAGGGATGAATGACATCCAGATGTTAAAATCCTAAAGACCAAATAAATTAAAAAAAAAATTAACTCAAAAAAAAACCAAATATATAGTTAAGTATAGACCAAAGTTAATCATAGAATTTATTGATGAGGTATAACTAATAACTAATTTGGAAAAATGCGTAATGTTATCAATAACAGAAAATAATGTGATTGATTGGCTGGAGCATCCGTGAGGCACAACATGCACCCACACGCCACTGAACAGTCATCTTCTCCTAGGAACATTAGAGTTTTCTTACACTGAATCAATCGAAATTATCAATTAATCCAATGTACGGACCCTACAAGGTTTCACAGAACAGAAAAATATTCAGCAACACACACGCACACGGCACCAGTACACGAAACCCCGTGATATCAAACTCATAACCGGACTTGCCAAAAAAAAAAATCCCTCCGACCGGTAGCAAATTTAAAAAGTCAGCGATTGCTGCGATTAACCACTAAAAGAAATGACCGAAAGGAAACCTGGTCGTTGGGAAGCAGATGAATTTTGAACATACCTACAACTATAAGGATCGGGATTGCTACGATCTACGAGTTTGAAATAATTTTGTTGGAGGATAGAGAAAAACTACTAAGAAGAAAACATATGGAACGCTCTCACCGATATTCTGCTCTCCTGCTGCTTTCGTCCCCTTCCCTTGTTTGTTACGATGCATTTTAAAGTGGTTGTTCACACATGTTCCGCCAGCACCAGTCCGAGTCGCTTTGCACTAATCAATCAGGGGTCACATTTTCTCAAGTTTCATTAGTTTCTCACGTATTTTCCCCTCTTTTCTTCCAACATCAATAACAACATTTTTTAAAGCGACGATTTTTCAAACAAATGAAACAAATATTTTTTTTTTGGTTTTGTTTCTATCTGAAAATTCCGAATCACGAACCGAGCAAAATGCGTAAACCTCAACTTATTAACTAAAACCAAATCTAGCCTTCCTTTACACTTATCACCAAACACAGATGAAATTTTTATTATATCCGACTATCACCATACGAAACAACGACACTGCGCGACGGGAATAGAAAAAAACACGACTGCTCCCGACTTCGAACTCATAAACTATGCAGTAAATCCGTTTCCTATACGCAAAAAGTGTTGCCTGTCTAGTAGACTTCTGGCAAAAAACTAAAAATGAGCAGTTCCATGGATTGCAAACTGTGCAACCAGTTTAAACGCAATGTGACATATGTGTTCTAATGGACAAAGAAATTTATGTTAAAACCGAATATAAGAGGTTAAATTCTTCAAGATGCCTACTCATGAAAAGGTTCCAACCAGATTCCAATTGCTTTTTCCAGGTGAATTTGTTTAAAATATCATGATTTTGTAAAGGTTTTTCTTATGTGGTAAAAATAATAGATCAATACATTACTGAAAAAAGTGTGCAAAGATGAAAAAAGAGATTTTATGATAAAGTAAGAGTATTTCTTGTAATCAACAAGAAATTTTGTTTTTTTTTTATATTTTTAGATTAAATATCATATTAACACTTAGGGGAAAACTGTACAAGACGCACCAGCGGGGTAAGATGGCCCATGTCATTCTTTTTCAAATATACACTAACCTACGGCTTCGAATGAAGTTTTTCTTCATTTTTATTGTAGCAATCAAGCATTTTCATCATTCAATAGATGAAAAGTTCACAAAATCTACTTTAGTTGTTAGAAACAGACGAATTAATGAAATCAGCGTGAAACTTGTTATTTTTCATAAGTAGCATATAAGGTTTTATGGTAAAACAGCCTGCGCAATCTGACCAAACTACAGCTTATCGTTTTACCACTCATGTGCACTTTCGGAAGACTATTAATATTTTGTTGTATTTTATTAACTTCCTACAAATTTTATCAAAAATCAATCATATGAAAATTGGGGCAGAATGCCCGCAAGACCACGTGTTTTACGCTCAAATTTTGAATGCTGTTAACTTTTGAGAAAACCCGAATATCAAAACAAAATGCCATTCTTTTTATTTGCTGACTCCCAAATTACGATAACAATGCATAATTATAACAAATTTCGTCCTTGTTCGAGTTAAAACGGTGCACCAATATTCGATTCGAAAAAATTATCGGCTGCCATGTTTGCCGCGATATCACTATATCAGTCAAAAAAATTGAATTTCGTTGCCTACCTGAAGGCGTTTTATATTTAAGGATATTAAAAAGTGTATTTTTAAAGGCGAAATTTTCGATGAGTTTAGCAATACAAAATGATTTTTAGCCAAAGAATGGTAGTTTACAAAAATACGATGAACATATAATTAAACATTTGATGTTTCAATAATTACATTCCCTATAATGATTGTTCTATTTCTTACCACCCTTCCTGTTTGGTGCGTTCTGTCCACTAGTTTTGGCATTCTACCCCGCGGTTTGTTTTCTGGCTGTTTTAGTTTTTTTACAAAAATATAGTCAAAATCGAGTTTTTATCATAGTTTTTCTTTTCGATAATACGTAAAATTCATCCTTGAATCGTCGTCAACTTTCAATTTGGTTCTTTAATGATTGGTATCGCTATAAATAGCAATTATGCTTAGCTGGTGCGTTTTGTACAGTTTTACCCTACATTTTCGCCATAGAAAGTTTTTCGATCAAACGAATAGTTTCTAAAATACACACGTTTGTCACTGCCTGGATTCTACATTATCATAGCCTTATTAAACATCTAATAACTTTTTTTGTAATAAGATACGAGGTTACGGTCTTGGACAAAGTAGTTCAGCGAATAACTTCCTTTGAAGAATTTTTAAATTGGCACAAAAACTAGTCGCAGGCTAAGTTCCACAGAAGAAACTAAAATGATGTTGGTTTTTCGTAACAAACTTTAGAGCTAAAGACGATCGCCTTATAGCAGTTCAACTTACGTGGAATTTTTATAGCTTCTATTTTTGTATGCTGTAATAAACAAAGCGATTTGCAGCAACAGAATTTAGATTTTTTTTTTTAAATCTTCCTACAGTTGAAACACGTTAAACGTTTGGCCAGAGACCATTCTTACACTTTCTGGTTGCCATAACAATTCGGCTTTTGATGATTTGAAGTAACCTTATCTAGAATTATCAAACTATCATCACCAAACGTAGTCTCCTATACTGAATTTTCGCCTCGGCACTGCCATCCCGAGACCCTCATCGATCTCAACATCTTGATTCGCCGTTATCTGTATGTGCCAAGTTAATGTGATGTAGGTTTCATCACCGCTCCTAGCAGAGCAAGATGTAATGGGTAATGGGAAAATTCAAACGAATCATCATCAACCTACCGTCTACCTTCCTTGAGCTAAGCAACTCACAACGCAACGCCAGAACATGAGAAGAAACCGGAAAACGTTACATAATTTCATCATGGAAATTTCACCGAAAATTGAACGCTGTCACGGTTCACCTAAATATGAAGAGGGTGGGTGGGTTGATGCGTATCTCATATCCGTGCTATATTAAGAATGAGCATGTGTAAGAGTGTCCGCGGAAATCGGCAACTTCGTACAGCGGAAATCTGCCTGCGGCGGGTAAACTCGGAAATTTATTCAAATTGAGCAATTGCATTCGCACCTCACTGATGATTTTGATTTTGTAGGAAAACTAAGCTGAAAGTGATCTTAGTTTCGTTTCAAGTAAATTTTCTCAACGTTGAACGAAGGCACATAACATTCAAGGGTCTAGAAACATTTTCTAGTTTGTGCATCGTATATCTATAATTGATTGATGCCGGGCCTCAATGAATGTTGAACCATTGAGTTAACAATGAGTCAACCTATCCAATAAAGGCATCAATCAATGTGGTTTGATGTTGAGGATGTGCTTCAGATCAGATTTTTTTTCCTGCCAATGTGTCATGCCATGGGGCAATATTAGTAGAACTGGGTCTGACATGGCCATTGGCCAAGATGATGTTGGTGGAAAAACTAGTCCTCACCGGCCAGCCAGGCTGCAGTCGATATGCTCCAGCACTACAATCATTGATAACTATCATCCCTGAGTTTCTGTGCCCGTGTCCTGCAAACGATCTCTTTTCCCACAGTTGTAGAGAAACAAAACCCAGTAGGTGATTTGAGCCGGTTGCATTTGCGGGATTGACTTTGTGCAATCACAGCGGAAACATAATAGGGCAGGAGAGCATTTACCGTTCCGGAGGATTCGACGCAGCAAAAGGTGCTTCCAGTGTTTTTTTCTGAAAATTTTCCACACTCTTCTGAAATCAAAAAAAAATTCCATGATTTTTTAACAAAAATTTGTATTTTCTTATTCCCGAATAAAAAAAAGTAGTACTCAAAAATATCCTGATTTTTTAATTTCTCATTAACCGTTTTTGATTTTGTTTCTTATTAGTTTTCTTACTTTCTGAAATTTTAACTTAACATTTTCTGAGTTTCTGATGTACATAGTTTTAACATTTATGACATTTATAACACAGATAAGACAATCTTTCTGATATCCTAACTATATATTTGTTTGTGAAAGTTATTTAAGTTTTTAAAATTAATGATTGACTTTCTGGATTGCAAGCACTGCACAATGGGGAAACAAGTGTATAAACCGCGAAGAAATTCAATATCTTCACTTCTATATAAACAAAATCTATGAAAATATTCTCTTCTTTAGTGAAAATGTCCGGAAAATCAATTCGACATAGTTTTAGATGCCACACGAGCGTACGAACAGAGATATAGTGCCCTTTTGACCCCCTAATTCCCCAATATTTCTTAAACAATCCAGAAAAACACTTATTTGGGCTGATTTTGGATTGATTTTTTCCAAGGTAATGAAGGTTAATTGAGCTACCTCACTCTTTGGAAAATGGAGTAATGGCTGCTTTTACCTTACCATAGATATAGAGGATTTCTCAATAAAATAAGAAAAAAGTAAGTTCGGACCTGACAATTTTGAACCAAATCAGACTTATATTGAGTAATTTTTTCTTAGAAATCGAATGAAGCCTGTTTAAGCCACCGCACGCATCGGAAAATGGAGTAATGGCTGTTTTTACCCTAAATTCCCTGCAATCATATAACGATATTTTTGTTTTTCTTGCTAAATCGAAATATATTTGTTGTTGATTCCTCTTTATTATTATTTTCTAAGTGTTCCTTCTAACGACATAACTTGACGAACATAATTCCTAAAACTCACTCGGTCCATGGCAACTGTTTTACAACTTCTCGGACATCCCACATTCGCCAGATCACGCTCTACTTGGTCTGAACGCCTTGTTCGTTGCGCCCCTGCTCCTCACGTTCCTACCGGATTCGTAGCGATCACCTGTTATGCAGGACAGTCGTCCAGCATTCTTGCAATATGTCCTTCCCAGCGTATCCGTCCAGCCTTCACCACCTTCTGGATACTGGGTTCGCCGTAGAGTCGCGTGATTCATCCTTCGCCTCCACACTCCGTTCTCCTGCACGCCGCCAAAGATGGTTCTAAGCACTCGTCGCTCGAATACTCCGAGTGTACGCAGATCCTCCTCGAGTTCATAGTAGACACGACTTCCACTGACCATTCGTCGCTGGATCTCACGGCTGGTTTCATTGTCTGCGGTCACCAGTGAGCCGAGATAGATAAAGTCTTCGACTATCTCCAGCTCGTCGCCGTCGATCGTGACCTTGTTATTACTGGACAAGCGGGTTCGGTCGGTCTCGGATCCGCAGGCCAGCATGTACTTCGCCTTGGACGTATTGATCATCAATCCAATCCTTCTTCGCGTTTCAGTTTGCGATAGATCTCATCCACTGCCGCAGATGATCCGCCGACTATATCGATGCCGTCGAGAAAGCAGATAAGTTGACTGAATCTGCTTAAAATCGTGACCCGCATTTCGCCCACCGCTCGTCGAATAATACTTTCTAGCACCACGTTAAACATCATGCAGAATAGACCATCGCAATATCGAAACCCCCTGCGCGACTCGAATGAACTCGACAATTCACCTTAAATCCGCACACAGTACAGCGTTCCATCCATCTTCGTCTCGATCAGTCTGATCAGCTTCTCAGAAAAGCCTTTCTCGTCTATGATTATACATACCTCGTCACGGTTGATCATGTCATATGCGGCTTTAAATTCGACGAATAGATGGTGCGTAGGGACTTGGTGTTCACGGCATTTCTGGAGGATTTGCTTTAATGAAAATCTGGTCCGTCGTTGACCATCCCTCCACGAAGCCGACCTGATGACTTCCCATGAATCTGTATGCTTGTGGCGTTAGGCGGTGGAATTGGATTCGGCACAGCACTTTGTAGGCGGCATTTAGGACATTGATTCGCATTATCCGAGGCTATTCGGCTTCATCTAACCTCAAAGTCTAGCCCCGTGGTATGTGTCTTCTGAGTCTGACCCCCAATGATTTTGAGGTACTTACCAAGTGAGAAGTTAGTTCGATTGCATGTTCATGAAAGTTCAATTGTATTCATGCAAAATCCACATTCTCTTGCATTTACTAAGTTTTTACAACAGCATCTATTGAACTTTTATACTAACACGAACACATCGATCAGTAATGGAAAGTAGTAATAGCAGTACATTTCACAAATTGCATTTTAGACGACAATTTGCGCCAAAATACAATCATTAAACTTCAACAACTTTTTTTGTTTTAAGTCCAATCGTGTTTTAGTCTTTGGGTGATACATTTGTCTCGTTTAAGGGTTGAAGAAAAATATTCATATAAAGCAATCAGACAATTAAGAAAAAAAAAGTTATCAATAAAAAACCAGTATTTTTGCCTTTTTCTAGCAAAATACATTTAAATCCCATTCACGCACAAGGCTCAAGCAACCTCTCCCCATAGTCAGATCTTACTGAAATTTGGCATGTGACCTTCTGGTAAGTTAATGATTGAAACAAAGCAATCGAAAGATTCATTTTAATTCAATACCGTGGTTGAATTAAAAGGAATCTTTCGATTGCTTTTATTGAGTTGAATCATTCAACCAAGTAGGCTCACAACACAACAAAGTTAATGATCAATTTAAGCTAGGAACGAGTGAGATTTATCATCATGGTTCTTCCTACATAAAAACAATTGCCTCGTAGTTCGTTAAATTTTTCAAAAATGCAAATATCACTGTTTAGTAAAATAGCCATAACTTCTTCAATCTTCAACCAATTTTTATAACTCACCCCTTGAAATCTTTGTTTTCAATCGACATTTACGGCCCGTGGACAATCAAATGTTTGAAATGTTACCATCAAGTCTAAAACTATCGACAAAACAAAATTTTCTCAAAAAAATGCCTTTTTTTATGTCATTGTTTTAATCATAAATTCACTATTATCAACAAACAAGTTGATCATTTGCAAAAATGAGGTTCAGATGATTGAAAATAAATATATTTGCCTTCAATATGCAAAAAAAATTATGTTAATCAATCTGAGATAATTGAATATAAATACAAGTAGGGGAAAAGTTTTCTGAATGGGCCTATCGGGTTAAATGACCCTACGGCCGTTTGACGAAATGGCTGACAAGACAACATATTTCGTAATACGGTTTGAACATAAGGCAAGAAAGAGTTTTATAAATGAACCAACAAAAAAAAAATTAAGAATTCATACAAGGTTTTGATACTTTTTGATGTAATATTTTGACTTTAAAAAATTATACGTAAATAAGCTCAAAACGAAAAGCTAGGTGGTTTTTGTTTCTAATTCAAATGAACCTTAGAAGGAAAACAAATGTAAGCTTTTATGATGGTTTCATAATGATTGGAAAGTAGAATAAGAGAATGTTTTTGTATGCCCTCATCATGTTTGTAAAATACCACTACCCTAAAATAATAGGTTTAAAAGAATAAACATGTGATTTTTATCATTCAAACTTAGAATTTAAGCTCTAATTAACACTTTTAGAAAGAATTGAAGATCTCAAAACAGATTTGATACAGTTTTTCTTATGGATGAAATGCCTTCATAATATGGCAACCATGTTTTATTCTATTAAACAATAAAAGAAATAGATTTTTATAAAACTTCAGCTTTGCCGTATGGAAGTTATCAGTTTCTAACATTTTCAATGAAATTTTATGGAAATATTGCCAAAAAACAGAAGTTTTGCCTAACACATAAATAGGCGCATTTAGCCCGCACGGTTTGGGATTCGTCAATTTTGACAACAGTCATAATAAAATCGATTTCTCAAAAACTGAAGAAGATTTCAGCACAAAAATCACTCCGATGTATAGAAAACAGATTTCTGCTCATGTGTACATAGTTTTTGTACATATTTTCCATGAAATATTTGATAAAATCAGTATTATGCTTGATAGGCGCATATAGCCCGCTCCTCCTATACTTTTTAATTTTTCCAAAATTAAATTTTTGGAGTATAATTCAAAAACTGTTCTATTGAAATCATTTGAATTTCATTTTTGGATTCAACGCCCTATTAAACATCAAAGTTGATTTTCAGCTTACTTAGTAAAAAAATGCTGTAAACTAGTGTTATTAATCAATGTCAGGTTTTTAAGCTGGAAATTACAAATATATAGGTATAAAGGAATTTGAGTTTATTTGCTAGTTTTGTTCTATAAAAAATTGTTTTAATTTCATAATAATCATTCTTAATTCATTGATTTTTTTATTTATTTATCAAATAATATTTGAAAATATAAATAAAACCTATTTTTCACATTTAAAAGTATAAACCAGGAGTTTTATATTTTTCTGTGTATTGTTTAACTTTATTTAAATTACATTTCTTTTAATAGCTTAATTCCAAACTATAATTTTAAAAGGATCGGGTTAAGAGTGTGTACATCCCGAGATTTTCCAGGAATAAAAAAAGTTCGGGAGCTCCCGAACCCAAATTTCAGTTATGAAACAAAACAAGAATAATTGAAAGGTTCCATTTTACAACACTGATCTTTGAGAACGTTCGTTTTGCAAATTTCTCAAAGTTACAAAATTATGGGCAAAGAAATGACATTACATAATTGAAACAAATGGGCTATAATCAAGAAATTTACGAGATTTAATGTATAAACTGAAAACTAGAAAACTTCTGTCAGTAGTGAAAAATCTTTTACAATTTTGTCAAATTTTCGCAGCAAAAAGCAGTCAATTTGGACTTTTCTGAACAGTTATCATTCTAGAAGTCAACAAATTTACTTGAAAAGGAAAAAAAATATAGCAAATGGTTGCAAATTGAATTTCCTTCAAAATGAATATAATTTAGTCATTACAAAATTTAAGCTTTTTTGTTGTTATCGATTACATTCGTGGCGTGAATTCACGCTAGAATTGTCTATTTTTGACTTCAGTACATACAACTTTGAATTCTTCTTCTCTCTGTTGAAAGGGAATATCGGTGTCTTCACAAGAATTGTAGAAAAAAACAATTACCCACAATTTGATGTGCGTAGCTTCTCGATCGAGCAAACGAATTTGTTAAAGTTGTGACGTGAATTCATTCACTTCAAACAGAACAAGTTAGTTGACTGAATTGACGTTACGAAATATCAAGTTATTTTGAACCATTCGTTAGAACCTTCAAATTTTATGTGCACTTTTAAAAACAATATTTTGTTGTTCCGACTTTTACAATTATAAATTTTCAGTATCTTCAGCAAACTTTTTCCTTATTTTTGATTGGCATTTCTTGAATAACAACATATTGAGGGATCATACGTTAAAATTCGGCTTGTGATATATGTAGCTCAGTTGGCAAGTTAGTTGCTTCCTTAGCCGATGTCAACGAGTTCGAGCCCAAGAGTAAACATCGAACACAGTTCTACCGGATAAGTTTTTCAATAACTGTCTGTCAACGGAAAAGTTGATATAAAGTCGCGAATGGCATAAAAATGGGAAAACGGTCATAATCGAAAAAAATACGTTAAAATAACTGCTGTTTCTCACAGTCTCCATTTAAAGATTCAAAAAAAAATTAATTTTACTCAGTATTTTTGTATTTTTATTTGAAGATAACAAGCTTATTGAAAAATCAACTAAATTATGTTCGATTTGTAAAAATCCGACCATCTGGAGGGTCAAAACAGCTTAAAGAGCATATCCCCCTTACAAAATTATACAAGAAATCTAATTTTGTGACGTGAAATCACTCATTCGCACTGTTGTAGCTCAGCTAGATTCCAGCCGATTTCTATAAAATTTAGTGTTTAAGAATTGTCTTATCATTTTCAAAGAAGATCTCATTTTTTATGTCAGAAAACGCCAAATTTTTACCGGAAAATTAAAAAGTTTCCTTTTTTGTGACGTGAATTCTCTCATTTGCAATTTTTCTTTTGCTTTCAAAACACATTGAATATAAACAAATTCTTTTTTCTACAAAATAAAGCAGTGTTTTTTGGCTTCAAAACGTATTCAATTATTTTCCAAAACAAATTAATCCATAGAATTAACTACCATCAGACATAGACCCATCCGTGTAAATTGAAATAGTGTGATTGTACGAATTTTTCAAGTGGTTATTGAATAGCTGAACTGCTTTACTGCTATTTTCACCAACTTTATATTGATTTTTTATTGTCCAGTCAACGTGAGGAACAGTCGCATTCCATGGTCTCATACCAACAGTTTTTAAACGGGCAATAGATGGTATTTCTTTTCCTGTTATATCTTTAAAGAAATCCAATGATCTTTTAGAGGCGGGAGTACTATTTCCTGTAGGTTTATCAACGAAATTTACTGCATTTTTAGCTAAACGTTCTATAAGGCGATATTTCCATGGCAAGGTACCACACTCTGCATGTAAAGATAAAATTGGGCTACTACGGAGAGCACCTGAAGCAATGCGTACACCAGCATTGTAGCTAGCGGCTAGGGGTTTCAATGAATCAATTCCTTTTCGACACACTGTGTTGATTCCGTAGAAAAGCTTGGATTCCCCAATACTTTTGAAAAGGTTTAAAATGCTCTTGCGTGACCCACCGTAAGAATGGCCTCCGATAGCTTTCAATAAGTTTAGACGAGATTCTAAGTTTTTTTTCGTTTCTTGAATTTGCGCAGAAAAATTTAAAGTTTTCGTAAATGTAATGCCTAAAATACGGGCTTTTTTAACTTCCGGTACAGCATTTCCTTCAATAGAAACTATTGGTAAAGATTTATGTCGTCGTCTACGGCAAATATGCAGTATTTGAGATTTTTCTGCGGAAACGGAAAACTTAATTTCTTTCGCCCACTCAATTACAGATGTTACAGCATGTTGATTTTTTTTCCGAATGGATCTTGTTTGCGACCCTGTTACTAGGAGCACTATGTCATCAGCATACACAAAGATTTGTATACCTCGTGGTATTCGATCAAAAAGAGTTTGCATTGCTATTAGAAATAGAGTTACAGCTAGCACAGAGCCTTGAGGAACACCGTTGCGTAGAGTTTTTGGATGCGAGAATTGTTGGCCGACTAGTACTTTGAAAGAACGGTTTTGAAGAAAATCTTGAATAAAAAGGTATGGTTTTCCATGAAAACCCCATTTAGCTAACGTTTCTAAGATAGGCCCACGTTGAGCTGTATCATAAGCTTTACTTATATCAAGAAGTGCTAGTTCCACATGTTCTTTACTTCTCTATATTTTTTCGGGATCCTGGGAATTCCCGAGAAAATCTATACTGCAATGTCAAAAGCAATTTTTTTGTCTTTCACTTTGGCTTTAAAAAAAAAATGATTTATTTTTTATTTGAGCATGGAATAAGTTTTTTAAAGTTATTGAACGCTGGCTTTCTTAAAAAAAAAAAATCGTTCTAATCTAAAATCAAATAAGCTGAATCTACTAGACTCTTGAGCAAATTCAATGATTTAACTATCGATTAAAGTTACTTTCCTATTTGGTTACTAAAGGCTTCATTATACAAATCAAGCTTCAAGTCTTATGGCGTTTTTTTTCTTCAAAATTAACTTATCAATAGAAAAAGTATATAAAAATTTATGGTTCACTGTAACACTTGTCAAAAGTGTCTCCTAATTCATCCCTTTCACCCAAGGCTGGATTAAAGGGGGGGGGGGGAGCAAAAGGGGCAATTGCCACGGGCCCCGGGGGCCCTCCGAGGGAAAAAAGTTTTAACATTACTTCAATCATACTACGACAAACCCATGACAAGAATTCAAAACTAGAAAATCGAAATGAAAACTTGAAATATAAAAACTAAAGGAGCCCCGTGAAATTATATCTAGGATAGTTTTTGTCTCAAAAAAGTAAGGGGCCCCCTAGAATTAGCAGTGAAGGAGCTCTCTCTCCCACATTTTGCGAGCTGAGAATATCAAAATCTTCCTTTTGAATTTAAAAATTTCAACCCAAAATCTGGACAGAACCGATTTAAAAAAATTAAGAAGAATGTGAGGCAAAACACCTCAAATTTTATTTTTTTTTATCAAAACATATCAGAAATATATTCTGTATAGAACAGGTAAATTAAAGAAAAAACTTCTCCTCATTTTCGTTACATACAAACGTCTTGCACAGCACCTATTGTTTGTTAGCTTTCAAAGTTATGGTTTACTGCACTAAAATAGCAGCAAATTTCGCAAAAATAGGCTTAAAGTGCAAAGAGAGGACAGAGAAACTTTATGATAAATATTTCAGAATTTTACTCGGGCAGTATTCGGGTTATCACTGCATATTATAATAACTTTTCACTTTTCAATCTTTATTATTAAAATTTACATTGGTTTCTATATTCTAAACCCTTCTCCCTCCCTATTTTTGAAATTAAAATAAAAAAAAACTGTAGTTGCTTAAGTTGGACCAATCGACAGTACAGGGTTTCTTTATTGAATTTCCATCCCAATTTCTGTCTTTGACTTGAAAGTCATGTTGAAACATTTTCAACTCATTTAATTAAAATTTTATCATTCACTGAAGTAAATATCCTGAATTCAGCATATCATTTTCCAAATGATCATTATCAAATTACCATAAACACGATCTGATAGTTGAGTTGCTAATATTATTGAGTGATTTTCATAGTATAAATATTTCTATGTTCTTAATCCTATCTTTTTCCAGATTTAATTCATTGAGATTTTCAAGTCAAAAATTCAGGACCTTTGTTTAAGGTACTAAACTCTTTTTTATTCTATATCTGATTTTTATCAACGATAACTGATTCTGTGTTTTAAACATTTAATCTCTTTTCTGATTTTTTTTTCAACCGACCATTTTTGTACTTATACTCCTTTGGCTTTGAGGGCATTGAATGAAACTTTTGTCACATTTAGAATAACAATTTGATAAAAAAAAATATCTGAAGAGAATCATATTCAAAAACATCTCATGGGAAGGTTTTTTTGTGTTTCAAAGACATTGAAATGAATTTCACGTTTGGTGCAATTTCTGCGTTTGCTCTGATCGTAACTATAAATCTCTTTTTTTTTTATTTAATGCATATTTTGTTTCTCAAAGCTTTATTTGAAATTATGATTTAGAATTGAGACACTGAATTTTGGTTCTGAATATAACGTGATTTGAAGTTTTGAATTCTTAAACTCTGATATCAGTATCTCCATTGAATGCGGATTTAATTATTTTGTTTATTTTATTTGAATTTTGTTTACTATGTTTCAAATCTTCATGTTACTTCCTAATTGTCACTAGGTAAATATTTCTCGAAGAAGCAGGAACCAAACGATTAATGATGAAATGTAAATCATTTAAAATATCTATCCGGTCATTTTTCAAAATAAGAGAATTTTAGTTGAAGATAAGCGTATTAAAAAATGAGAATTAAATTTTGCATTTTGCAGCTTGAATCAGAGCTTTCATTTTTGAGAAATTTATCAACTCTTCCGCAATGTGCACGTGCAAGTGATTAATTAACAATTTTTATTTGAAGTTACCAGAAACTATTTGCTCGCAGACAACATGGCAATTTGAAGATAGTATGCTGAACTCATCTCCAGTTCTTTCACACGTTTAAAAGGTTTTGTATTCTCTGGAATAGCATTTAAAAAAAATCGAATTATAGGGCCCCCGAGAAAAATTGCCCCGGACCCCCGATGGCTTGATCCGGCCCTGCTTTCACCCCACCTCGGTCCTAAAGCAAAAAATTGATTTTGCATCCTTTTTTCTTTTTTTAATCTATTTATTGACTAATCGGACGTAGCCGGCGCCTTTATTGACGTTTACAGAGAGAGCATCAGTTTTGTGCAGGAGTAGTAACCATTGGCAATGTGGAACTTGTTTTACTGAGCCACGCCAGCGATCGTGGAACTCAAAGTTATTTATAGAATTCAACTGCTAGAATTTATTCAAAATAGGGTTTTTCATAAGTTTTGTCATTCATCAGGAATTACCTGTCTCATTGCCTCGTAACCGGCTATATTGTTTACGAGCTCTGGTACTACCAAAAATTTGTTGTTGAGGTTTGAGTTTAATAACTCATAGCTAGGTAACACTATTAGCTTATCGGGGGAAAAATTGCGGGACATTTCAGCGATCTACACTTATTAAAAATTTTAAAAATCTGGTATGAGCCTTGACTTCCCTGTTGATCCTCAACCGTCATTGCCAATCATGTGCTTCATTCCAACGCATGATTCGAACTTTATGGACATTTTGGACAGTGTTTGCATACTTTTTCACCATTCACGCACAGATTTTTTGAATAGTCAACGGTTTCGGCAGCTATCGATATGATAGTGTTGTATTTTGAAGGAAACTGAGAAAAATATTCAAAACTCTCTCTTGAATCGAGAATATCACTAAAATGCGTTTATTTTAAAATTAAAAAAAATGACGGATAGTTTTTTTTTACAGATAACAAATTGCCGTCAAAATTTTGTATGTCTGATAACTAGAAAACTACCAATCAGCTAAAGAAAATGTCCAATTAAATGAGCTAAGCTTTATTAAAATCGGAATGGGTCATTCGAATGATGTTCTTAATAGAAGCGGTCATTTTTTTCCAAGGAAAAGCTGGAAGGTTCAGATTCAAACAAAATCAAACTCAACTGCACAAAGCTCGCTTGGTTTTAACTGACCTCCAACTCCCTCCCTTCACTTTAATCCACCTTTCAATACGACGCTTTCAGGGGTTATTTTTTGCAACGGCAACGCCATGTTTCAATGAACATCCAACAGGGCTTCCGTATACCGTACCGTAACGGAAAGTTCTGAAGCTCAAATGTCATTCCTGGATAGTACTTTTTCCCTTCGTTTTTTTTCACGTCTTTATTTTTGGCTTCCAAATGTGTGACTCACCAAGAATGACCGAAAACACCATCATCCGCAATCCTCCTTATGCTCATCATCATCGTCATCAGAGCATTTGAGGAGTGGTTCTTCGGTGAGTTGGATTGATTCTGGATGACTGGATTTTCTGGAAGAAGCAGCATATGGATGCATTTCGAATTCCGCTTGCATTCGCTGATAAAAGCTCGGAAACGTGAAGGACGTGACAGATTTTGGTGGCAGACCACTCGCTCTGGAAAGGAATCCAGAGAATTTTCGCTTGAAAGCATATCGAACTGTTTTCCATAAATGTTCCGAAGAATTATGAATCGAAAGTTTTCTTCAAACTTTGAAAATATAAAAAATGGATAACCCAACTTTTTTAACATCTTATTTTAAAAATTTAATTTAATTCTTCAATCAAAGATTAAAAAAATAAGAAAATTTAACCTTTTATCGAAGATAAAAGGGGCGGAAGATTGTGTTTGAGAGCACCGGAAATTGCCCATATTTCTTACCGCATTTGAGGAAACCATCCATACTTCGAGTGTCATTTTAGCAATTCGCTCTGACAAGCGAATGTTCTCGGGCTTATCAAAGTGGTATTCAGAAATGCATTTTCCACTTTCCGAATCTCCCAGGCTCTTGTGATTCAACCAGTTCAGATATCTACCTTTCACGCAAACGATTCCACTCAGTCACTGGGCCCGTTATGGAATGGCAATAATTCATACAGCTTCAGAGTTCGAAATCCACTCCACAGCTACAGCATCCATTCAGCAATGGCGCTTTTAGCATCTCGGCTTTCCTAGAGTCCTTCAACGAAAAACGGGTAAGGAAAGCTGTTGGGAAGCAAGAGCTCACAAAACGATCAAAACGCCACCACCACCGATGTGATGCGATGCGATGATGCTCTCGGGGATGTCCTCCTCCTGGGTGAAATCTTTCCCTTGATGGCGCAATTAATGGGAAATAAATCCATCCAAAAAGGTAGATAAGTGGTCTTTTGAGGGCAACCAAGGATCTCGGTATTTTTTTGGAATTCATGAGGTGATTTTCTGCAGCAGGTATGCAATTTTATGTAAATTTTATCGGATGTCAGAGAATGAAGAAAAACATAACTGTTTTTTCTCTGCTATTTTCGGGCTTTTTTCTAAAGCAACTCACCAGAAAATGATTTTTTTTTAATTCGGTGGTAATCTGCCATTGGATTTCAAATCATCAATTATGTTTCTCTAATCAAGTCCACGGTCAACTTAGGTTTAGGGATGAAGTTAATGCCTTGGACTACCAGAAAAAAGTGCCAAATTTAAGCCATTTAGTAAACTTTACACCCAAAGAAGAGGTTGCAGAATTTCAATGTTGATCGGATCAATGTACGATAATGCGCTGACATGTACCTCGAGCCAAAGATGATATGATTGCTTTCCCGTCACTGGCATAAATACTCAAGCTCTCGGGTAAAATGAGGCAGGACAATTATATACAAATATTAAAGCGAAACAAGAAAAACATGTTATGGGATTTTCATCCTATTGGATATTTCATCCCAGAATCCAGAACAAAGAAAAAAAAATTGACGTCGAGGAGAATCGAATTCGCCACAATTTTCTACCGCTATCCGACAGCTTAATCCGAAACTGTACCAACTGAACTAGATAGAGGAACGAAAGTTTATTGTCATAGTTATAATGCCACAGTCCATCACCAATAAAACAAACCGTGTCTCTGGCGTTTGGCCGGAACTAAATCTGGGTCGATTCACGATGACGTATTCTCCCATTTGTGGTGACAGTTCGCACGTCCTGTTTACAAAATTTTACGAATGAGAAATAGTCCTATTTGCCGCTGGTAGTGTTCGTGATATTATGCTGGTTGCTTCACCAACACTTTTCAGTTTTGGGACAATCAACCTCAAAAACGACCATGTGCGTCGACCGGCTGCCCGTTTTTTGTACCGAAAGTTTTTGAGGTTAATTGTCCCGTCTCATCTGTACACGCTCAGCAAGTGTGCGTAAGAAATGTCAAAAACAACTCTATGGGGTGCGGCGAAATTTTTCGTGTAGCTGCACGGTCAAAAAATTTTACTCAAAACTCAGTTTAAGGACAGCAAAACACCGAGTTCCATTTTGTGAATTAAATTCAGCGCATTTTTTGGTTTATCATGTTTATCTCTTTGGAAATAAATAGAATGTTGAAAATTCGTAAGAATTTCGAAAAGGAGGTTTGTTTATTAAAATGTTTCAACATGTTTCAAAACCCTTCTTCAACAAATTTGTTCTGGACCAACCCACTTTGCATTGAATATTCTGGGAAAGCGCGTATATATACTTGAAACAAAAAATCCCATCGAATGTCCAAATGTGGAAACTTCTAAATAATTCGAATGTTCCGAATCGATTGTCCGGAATTTTCTTGTGTTATTTTGACCGGAAACTGTAAAACAAATGCACATACTTTTACGACAACACTATTCAGGGACAGAAGAATCTAATATAGGAAAATACTATTATAAATTTTTACGATATGATATTTTCGAGGAATAAAAATAACGTCAGATAGTTTAACCACTAATAACACTGACATGAGACTTATAAAACAAAATTTCTCTCAGTTTTCTGCAAGAAGCCTCCTATCATCGACATTGCGCGGCAGCAATTCGAGCATGAAAATTTTTCTGGTATCGACATTTTCGTTAATTTTTGAGCAGCGCCAAAAAATCGAAATCAAGTGTCCAGTCAGTGGTCTGTGGTTTAACTTTTAAAGTTTGTGTCCATTTATTCCATCTGGATTAACAAACAAAATGATTGATTTTTCATTATTTTATTCAAAATATATATAATTTTCTTTTTAATTTTTTTATCCCAAAATTGAGCTGAGAACTTTTTCTAAAAACGTGTGAATGAGAATTAAATGAAGACCGAAATGTTTGCTTTGCTTCCTCAGCGTGTAGAATTGGAAAATAAGGAATCAAAAAAGGAATCGCGAAATGTCAAAAACAGTGAGGCAAGGCAATGCGTGAATCGACCTACACGGTAAACAAAGTTACTCTGTTCTGTATAAAATTCCACACAGTTTCAGGAAAAGTGTCTCCACTTAGTTTTATGTTTGGGCGCTTTACGCAGAGCGTTAGCAAAAAGCTTTTATTCATTTTGAGCTTTCAGCCTGTTAGTCAATTCTGTATATTTTGACATAGGGATGCCCATGCGTTTTGGAAATTTCTCTGAAAAAGTAAAGGTCCAAGAAATTTCTTCGAAAAAAGTGTCTTTTTAACAATAAATTCTTTATTTATCTCGTTCAAGGCAATAATATTAACAATTTAAGAACACGGCGACTACTTACAAACTAACGTGCGGTATAAGTAAGGCGCTTCTGTTTGACAGTCAGTTGCAGTTCTTTGTGGCGATTGTCGTCGAAGATTGTTCCTCAAAGTTTCGTGTATTTTTATGACCGAATTCGGTTGCCATTTTCTGCTGTTTATTTGAAAGTGGAGCTCATCAGTCCCAACCCCAACATCCGACACGGAATTGCTTCGGTACGATCCAGCCACCTGAGAATGTAGTATACCTGAAAAAAGGATTGAATTTTGATATTTGCAATAATTCGATGTGCGAATTCGAAAAATAAAAAAAAAAATTGAACGCAACATTTAAAATAATTCAATCATAATCAAAAATTTGAATCTCAACTTGAAGTCAAAATTAGTATAGAGCAATCTTTGTTATAATCTCAATTACTTTGCCAGAATAACAGAGTTTTGGAAAATAAATAATAATGTCTTAATTTTTTAAGCTACCTTTAAACAGATTTGAGCCGGGAGATTTGACTGGCATTCCGCATGTACGTCTACTGGCATCCTCTCGAGTGACCCTGGATGGGTGTACCTGTCGAATTGTTTCCATAGAAAATACATTCACCTGTTGATAAAATAAAAACGCATATATTGCATTAATAATCCATAGCATGAGATATTTAAGTCGATTTTAGAATAAAAGATAAAGCTTTTAAAAAAATGTGTGATAGTCTCACGCGGAACCAAATATAACAGTAGATCCAAAACTTGAATTGGGGTGCATCAGAGAATTCAGTTTAAAAAGAGATCAGAAATTGAAAGATAGAATTAAAACTTAAGACAACACTGAAAACCTAAAATTCAGGTTTTCGACCGAGTAGGATAATACATGTTCAAAAATACGCCAAATAAAACCAACCTTTATGCCGGTGAATAAATCAACCTTTTAGCACAGACTGTCTGTGCTTTTAGCTTTTACCTCCAGCTGACTTCCGGAGAGCTGGAATTCTGTAGATGCGTTTTCCGACGGCGACGGTGCATCAACTGCAAAATTTCGTTGACTACATTCTGTCGGATAGGGGCTTTGAAGAAATACGGCAGCAATAGGCTCTTGTTTTTCAGAGCATCATTCCGGTCAAAGGAAATGCTAACCTGAAAATAAAAGTTTGATATAGTGGTTCGAAATAATTTTAAAAAAATCTTGCACCTTCCGAAGCACTCTTTCAGCTTTCCGGAATAGCATATCCAATAGCATAGCAATAGCGATAGCATATTTTCAAGCGCTAGCTACCTTCAAATCCAATCGATGGCTTCTTCCGGCTGCGGTAAAGACCGATTATGGGAAACACCCTTATTCAGCAACTGTGTGGACAATATTTCTGAAATCGCAAAGCAAAGTTAAACAATGATGCTATATTGTGAGAATGCATACCTTTTGTGAGATATTTATGATGATTTCGACTTTCTAACGATGAAACATTGAAATTTCCGTGACACCCGTAGCGAAATTGAAAAACTTGAATGCTTTGACATCCCCGTCGAAAGCTTTCCAACAACAGCAAACTTTTTATACAGAGCATGACTAATCAAATTTAAGTTCACATCTGTATATTGGCAACCCAAAACTACTCAAAATTGAATTCGGAATAAACAATTTTTGAACAACAACCGATAAGTTATGATGAAGGTGTAATCACAACACATTTAATGAATAACGCAATTTTTCCGTGTATTGAGTACTGGCTGTGCAAATAATAAACAATAAAAACAATTATTTTCTCCCATTTTTCAACAAGAGATGTAGGCCTATTTATTTTCAGAAACGTGTTTTTTATTTATATTCCAACGTCTGGCAGCTTTGTGCCAAAATGTCGATCATCCACCACCTGAAAAAAGAGTTTTGATAAGTATCTTTCATGGAACATCTACCTGTCTAATGAAAACTTCCCCTTGACTTGAAATCTGATGGCTAGAATATAGAGGAAAATAAAAATAATTATATTGTTCTAAACAAAAAAATCGTAAAATAGAGTCTCACCTTGCTTCAGCGTGCGAAAATTAACAGACTCCAATTTGACAGCTCGATTGCTGATTTTCCAGCAAACTTGACTTTTTTTTTCTTTTTTGATAGGAGTTTAATCCGTTAGGGTCATTCTTCCTCGTAAGCAGCAAACTAGACCAATTGTTGGAAAGTTCAGCAATTTGGAAACCGTTTGCTGATTTTCCAGGAAAAAACGACAAGAACACGGCCGAATGCTGACAAATTAAGCAATTAAAAAACCAATTGTAGGTTTCCACCAAAAATTTGGGTTGCCCCCAAAGGTTCATATTTTAGTGCTGATTCACAATACAGATTAAAAATAAATTGTAGAAATAGAGAATTTAGATTAAACCTGAACTACAGAATTTAAATAATAGATTCATGAATGAGGGTTCTTAAACTTGGCTCATAAAATTCTGAACTGAAATAAGATTTGGAAATCGTATTTTTGTACATGTCAGAAATCGTATGGAAATTCGGATACATACATTGTTGAGGAATTTAAGTGATCATTACCTCAACAAATTGGCAATTTGAAATTGCTGACCAATTAAGAGATATCTAGTTTTTTCGCTTGCCAACAGACAGCTACACTTCATTCAGTCCATTTGAGTGTTAAACATTTTTCGACAAAATTAAACACAACATTTTCCGTAACTTAAAAATGCTAAATTTGTCAAATTTAGTCATGGGGATTTTGAGATATAGAATGCCGAATTTCGTTTTTTCTAATCATAGATTTCTTCCCGGACCTTAATGTGTTGAGATTGCTTATCAATTCAATTTCCAGAATCCAATTTTTAAACAAAATTTGTTTGTAAACACAATACAAAATCAAAAATTAAAGGTTTATTTGAGTTCTTGGTTATATCCTAAAACCCAAATTTTATTTTAAAAAAATCGATCACAGGATTTTTGTTATGGAATTGATTTTTTCTGAGAAATATTTGCTGTTAAGGAAATATGTTCAGCTCCAAAATCTGCACAGAATTATTTTTCCCAGTGTATTGTTAAACATTATAAACAAAGAACATAAATAAAGAACACTAAAATTCGGCATTTTATGTTCCAGAATCAATAAACAAAATTCAAATTGTTAGTTTAATATAGATATTTGGGTAACGAGAAATCTTTTGTTAAATTTTGAAGAATGAGGTTTTATTCCTTGATTCATAACGTTTGAATTATGCTTTTTAATTGAGCATACCTGCGGAAAACAAAAAAAAAGCAATGTGTTAAAATTGCAGTTTTTAAAGCCAAATTTCATACTCAAATCATTTATTTGGTTCAAGTTTGTATCAAGAAAATTTGTTCCGAAAATCTGTTGATTTTTATTACTTACATTTTTGAAAAAAATTGATTTATTTTCATCAAAGGATAAAATCTATGAATTTGCAAAATAGTTTGGAAGATTGGGCTGGTTTGATTTGAGAATAGAACAAGTTTTTTTTTCAAAAGAAAGACTCTTCTAAAAAAGTTTTTTTTAATGCCCAAATCAATTAAGTTTGATCTACCAGACTCCTCAACAAATTCAATGATTTTAACCATCGAATTTATCCCACCTTTTAAGTTTAGGATCAATCTTCTAAAGTTAAAATTAAATACGAGAACTTTTAATGTCAAAGTACTTAAAAATGAATAATCATATAGTCACAAACATAATTTGTTTTATTTAAGTGCTAGACAGAATACGGAAAAAGTTAAGAAAAGATACTGAAAATGTATGATTGTACAAGTCTGAATTACAAATTATCATTTTTAAAAGTGTTCATTAAAAGTGTTTAAAACATGGTTAAGGATAAATTGGAATTTCGTGACGTGAATTCAGTTCACTATCTTGTTCTGCTTAATCTGAGTGAATTCACGTCACAACTTTAAAGAGATGGAAATTTATTCGTTGTAGTTCAATAGAGAAGTTACGATCATCAAATTATGGGTGATTGTTTCCTCTGCAACTTATTAGAAGACATTGATATCCTATTTTCACAAAGAAAATAGGAAATTAAAGTGGTATGCAGTGATGTCAAAAATAGTCATATCAAGATCACAACATAAACAACTTAAATTTATTTAATGACCAATATGAAATTTAAATATTAAATTTTTATTTATTTTTATTTATTTTGAAGGAAATTCAACTTGCGACCATTCACTTCTATTTTTTATCTTTTTTAAGTAAATTTGTTGACTATTAGAATGATAATACTAGGATTGGTCGATCTTGGATCGATCTTTGCGAGATCGATCTTTTAAACTCAAATTACCGATTTATTGGATCGATTCTTTAGCCCTGGAAAAATCGATTAAATTGGTTAATTTTCGATCCCATCTTTCGATCTTTAGACGATTTTTTTTTCAATTTATGCCGACGATTTTCAGAATTCGTTTCGTGAAAAATTTTGATAATCGCATCATCCGAAAGCCTGCTTTCATTTTTTTCTGCTACCATGCTACAATTATAATCGATACCAACAAATAGACAACCTTTATATCAAAGCTTTCAAGATTATGTGATTTTTCAATAAAATTTTTGAGACAAGTCTGGTCCGGCCCGGATGTCTGGCTATTGTAAAACTGACCGGATTTTTCTCGGGTTTATTCACATTTTTTTTGGAAAATTAAACAAAAATCTCGAACTTTGTTTTAACATTTTCAAAAAAAAACGGTTTCATGAAAGTTTGATTCATTAAAATAAACCAAATTTTTGCGGTTACTTTGAACACCAATTAAAAATAGCTGATGCTTTACTTTTTTCTTATATTTTTGGATTATTGTTTGGTATTTGCTCAGATTGCCCGTTTCAGCGAGGTTTTTTCGATATATTACTCGGCCCGGCTACGTGCGAAAACAATTCTGGAATGCTTACTAAATATTTGTCTCTTGAGGAAAACCTGAAGTAATCAAAATGCCACTTGAATTCTTACTTATCCTTGAATTAAGTATCAACAGCATTTAACATAGGTCAGGATTTCAGTTCTTTTCGAAACTTTCATGTTTCATGGATGAAGCTCGATTAGAGGCTGTTCAAAATAAAAGAATTTCTAGAAAAATATAGCTTTTATTTCACATCTACATTAGAATTATTAGATTCCTTAATTAATACATTAAACATGTTCTTTTATTGCTTATACATTTGAATTCAAATTGATGAGCTTTCCTGTCGCTTAAAAAATAGACTTCAGTATGAACCAGCCCTCAGACAGCACCCCTCTTTAACACAAATTTGAAAGATCGATCTTATAGAGATCGATTCTTTTGCTTCGATTTTTTAGGAGGATCGATCCTGGAACCATTCAGCTGAATCGACCCTGGGGATCGATTTTTTCCAGAAGATCGAACAATCCTAGATAATACGTCACGGTGGAATGTGTCAAATGTGTTTTAAAAACTCATTTCAAATTTTTAAAATATTTTATTTCGAATTGATCATGATTTTCAAATTCATCTTGGAAAACTGCGGTAACAGATTTGAAGTAAGAACTTTAAGCTTAATTTAAATCTGCTATGTTTATTAAATAACTAATTTGTATTTTCTATGTTTCTTAATTTTTTTATTTCTTATCAATTTCCAATATTTCATTGAAATTTCCAAACCTATAAGTTTTCAATATTAGCTTTTAATTATTAATTTGGCATGTTATATTATAAAAAAAATTATAGTTAAGAATTTAAAAAAAATTAAGAGTCTTTTATAAGATAAACTCAAGAAAAAATTTACTATTTAGAATTTTTTTAATTTCTGACTTTCATCAATGAATATTCTTGAAATAAAATTATATTCATTTTTCTTCTTATTTAATTGAATGCCATAATGTGTTTTTGGTAAATTCTTTTAAATGCTCAACAATTATTAAATTACATTTCCCTAATAGAAAAATCCAAAATACAAATGTAAAAGAGATTGAATCTTTCCAAATTCAAGACCAAATCTTGGCATGTTTATTCATTCCCTAATTTGGAAATGAATAAAGGAAATTAAAATTGAAATAGATTTTTATTTTTGAACTTTATCTAATTTTTTATATTATTTCAATAATAATAAGTTTTTGACATTATCTTAATTAGTTCTCGAATTTAATTTACTTAATTTAATTTTGCATATGATTCAAACTAATGATTATCCGATTTTTCTGAATATTGAAAAAACTTTCTAATTTTGATGTATTCTTAATGTATTTTATTTCTGTACTCTGATTTTTTTGTCCTCTTTCAAAATTCTAGGTTTATTAGACATTTTAATTGTGAATATTCTTCTACATTCATTTTCTCAGGTGCCTAAAATTTTAATTTCAAATTTTAAAGGTCTCTTCCTAAAATTCGTTTTCTAGCAAATGTTTAACATAGGATAAGATGCATCATTTTGAATATGACTTTGCATTACCCACATTGATTTCAAAGTTGATTTCTGTTTTTTTAGATTATTTTTGTAGTTATTAATTATTAAAATTATCATTTTTTTTTTTAATTTGATTTTGAATTTTCAACTCTATTAGTACAAACAATTGATTTTTTTTCGCATCTATGTGATAAAAATTAATAGGAAGATGGTGTTATATATTAATTTCCTTATTCATTGTGCATTTTTGGCAACATTAGAATTACTTGCAAAATTTAAATTCAACCACACACCCCTTCCCTCTCTCCACCAACTTCTGAATACTGTTACAATAATTGTTATGTGATGACTTTTTGTTTATGCTTTAAATGATGATGATGATGATGGCCCTCCACTTTCCCCCGTACATGGGATCTTGGGCTGGATTATCTTGTAAGATATTTTGATAGCCTCCTCATGTTTGGTCGATTTTCGAGTTGCTGGTTTTTTTTGTGAATGTATTCCCATGTACGTCCATCATTGCCTTTTTTATCTGCTTTTTATTTTGGTGCTCTCAATTATCAACTTTTGAACAGGGACCATCTGAGAAAAGGGATATTTCAGGGTATTAAACCCTTCCCACACACACATGAGTCCATTTCAGGGTTTTACCGCGCCCCAGATCGCGTTGCTTTTGATATTTGTCATGTGCGGCTCAGAGACGTTTGTTCAGTTGACTTCATCATCATCTGGTAATAAATTACTCACATTAAACACGTACTATAAACTAAAATTAACTTTTACAAACGCCAAACACTTAATCTTAAAACTATTGAAATTCTCTTCTCTTTTGATTTCCGTTGGTAAATTATTAAATAGTCTTATGCCTCGATAAAACAATGAATTTTGCGAAGATGCCAATAAAAATGATGCAGATCGTATTTCACAAGCAAAACGTGTTCCATAGTGATGCAAGTCCGTTCCTCTTACTATCCGTTCTTGAAGATATTCTGGTGCTATTCCGTTCACGATTTTAAAAATTAAAATCAAGGTGAGGTATGTTACTCGCTGTCTAATTGATAGCCATTGTAGAGCACTTAGCATGTTTTGAACAGGCGTCCTTCGATGGCATCTAAGAATCAACCTCATGATTTTGTTCTGAAGCCTTTGTAGCCGAGCCATTTGCTGATCATTTGCGAAACATATTATAGACGGACAGAAGTCAAAATGCGGGGATATGATTGCTTTATACAAATAAATTAGACTCCACTGTGACAAATCTTTACGTAAACGACACATTAAACCAAATTTTTTGGCAATTTTTTTCACTGAATTGTTGATGTGATCTTTGAAGTTTAATCTTTCATCTATTGTTACACCGAGATACTTTATTTCATGAACTATATCGAGACGTTCACCATCGATACAAACGTTTACTGAATCACAGTTCATATGCTTGTTAGAGACGACCAAACATTTAGTTTTAGAGACATTTAGTTTTAACATTTTAAAATTCAGCCATTTATTCAAATTCACGAGATCACAGTTCAATTTATGGACAGCAGCACCAGCATCATCACAAGCAATAAATATCACAGTATCATCGGCAAATAAATTAATATCACAGTGTTTTAGAATTTTCTTCATGTCGTTTATATATAAAATAAAAAGCAGTGGTCCAAGAACGCTTCCTTGAGGTACGCCAAGCGTGGTTTCTTTGGTATTTGATATCACAGAGGAGTATTTGGTTCTTTGAAATCGGTCATCTAAATAGGATTGGAGCCATTTAAGAGCTGTGTCTGTTATCCCGTATTTCGAGAGCGTGTCAATCAGTTTTTGGCGAGAAATAGTTTCGAATGCTCGCTTTAAATCGAGAAAAACGGCAATGATTTTCATTTTTTTATCCAATGTTCCTTTCCATTTAGCCAGTAATAGGTTTAGAGCTGTTTCACAAGAGTGATTTTTACGGTATCCGCTTTGTTCTGCAACCAGTATTTTGTTAGCTTCAATGTAGCATAATAACTGCTCCTTCACTACTAATTCCAAAACCTTCTCATAAACTGGAAGCATATTAATGGGTCGAAACTCCTCTGCTTTTGATGTTCCATTTACTTTTTCAATCGGAACGACCAAAGACTCTTTCCAGGACCGTGGAACGCTTCCCATCAACAAAGATTCATTGATGATCTGCAATAGTTTACCACCAATTACTTCAAATCCATCTTTCAATATTCTGCAGTTCACTACATCGGCACCAGAAGATGATCCCATTGTCCAGACAATTTTCTTTAAACATTCAAGCGTTGTAGGTGAGAAATTGGCTAATTTGCTTCGGGTATACAATCCTGTAAGTTGAATGGGCTCAGGCTCTGTTTCAATGGAACTACTTATTTCTTCAATACTTGATATGAAATATTCATTGAACATGTTGGCGATTTTTAACTGATCATATTCTTCTACTCCATCAAATTCAATAGATTGAGCTAAAGGTGCATCTGGTTTTATGAGCTTCTTGAGAACTTTCCATAGTTCCTTACTATTAGTTTTATTCGCGTCAATAGAGCGCTGTATGTATTCTCGCTTCTTTCTTCGCAGATTACATGAATACTCGTTTCTGTACACTTTATAGAGTGACCATGTACGATCAGTGTTACACTGCAAAAATTTCTGGTACGACTTATCCCTTCTTCTTTTCATCTGGGCAAGTTCAGTATCAAACCATTTTATTGATTCTTTGGCTTTTTTAAATTCAATGGTCACTAATGTATTGACACATTTTTGAATATTGTCGATTAAACTTTTTGCTTTATTATGTAGATTATCTAGCAACCATTCCGAATTTATTGGTTCTATTTGATTTCTCAACAACGTAAGTAATTTGTCAGGGGAGTAATTTTTCCAACTCTTTACCCTAATTAATTTTTCATCACAATCAATACTGTTGTTATCAATGTACAAACATAAAGTTTCATGGTCAGAAATTTTAAAATCGTTAACGGCACAAACATGAATATCACAGTTTGAGAACGCCATGTCAATCAGTGTTTGGCTAGTACGTGTTATGCGAGTATAATCCTTAACATGCTGTTTGAGATAGAACGAATTCATCATATTTTTCAGGTTTGCGGAATCTGCAAGATTTAACCAATCTATATTGAAATCTCCGACTATCAAGTTAAACTTAGATAAGTCAACAAATTCTTCTAACCAAGTTTCCTCTAATACTTTTAGAAATATGGCATCACTGTCGTTAGGTGAATGATACAGCACACCATATCGACCTGCAGTTATTCCAGAGAAAATTTCGATACCGAGGAACCAATTTCGATTCATTTTAGCATTCAATAGAACCTTATATTTTATGCTTGTATGGAGATAAATCATAACTCCTCCAGTGTGCCTCGAATCAGAGAAGCAAATTACGGAACGGAAATTTGGTAGCTGGAAAAGATTTACGTCTAATGTTTCTGTCACATGCGTTTCTGTCAGCATTACTAATTTTGGTTTCATCGATTGCACCATCAAACGAATATCTTCAAAGTTTGCTGTCATTCCTCCACAATTCAAATAAATAACTGTTGGTTGATTTTTATTCTGCTCTTCTAGTTGCTATGGACCATAATTCAAGAGACGACGTTTGTTTGCTACTAGTTTTTTGTAAACTGGACATTCTTCACTGTACGCAAAGTGATCGGTGTCCAAATTCATTTTTCGTTCTATGTTCATATTTCTGCAATTGACACAGCTCTTAAAATTTGACTCACAATCCGACGTTCTATGGTTCGATGCACAACGGGAACAAATTTCGTTGTTTTTGCATTCTATGCTTTTATGGCCATACGCACAACACTTGAAGCAACGTGTAATGCTAAAACTTTCTACGACTCTGCATCTGTCCCAACCAATATTTACTCGACCCATTTCTAACATGCTTTCCAGTGAATTCACATCAACTTCTATAATTGCCGTATATTGTGTGAAATCTTTAAATTTATTAGCAAACATAGTAACAAGTTCTAAACTTTCTATGGACAAGTATTCATTCTGTTCGGTAAGACATTCTTTCAGATACTCTGCGGTCATTTTTTCAGATAACCCTGTTATTTTTAATCGAGGTCTTATTGGCTTTGTAATCGAAACATCATAATTTGCTCCCATTAAATTTTGTACATTTGAGATAACAGATTGCAAATTTGCCTCATCATTGACGCCGAGAATCACCCTACCGTTGTTCCCTTCTCTTACGGTTTGAATTTTTACGGCAGACCTGTCGATCTTAGCTCGTAAATCTTCTTTAGTTGCCCTGGATGTCTGATCAGGTTCTTTTGGCTTAACTATGACCATTGGCTCTCTTTTTTTGATAGGTGTTTTAGTAACGAATTGATTATTTCCTTTCATTACATCAGCAAAAGTAGGGGTTCGACCACGCATCATTTGTACGGGATCATCTTCTGGATTTTTTACATAATCCTTTTCCACACGAGCTCTTTTTCTCGATCGCAAATTAGTACTCGGACCGGAAGGGGTTTCTATATTTATTATATTTTTCGGTTGCACTGTTATATTCTCTTTTAAAACACTTTTGACATTCTCCACAATATTTTCTCCTTCAGTTTTTAGCATGTTTTTCACTATTTCTTCATTTTCTTTCAACTTTAGTTCAATTTCCTTTTTCCATTTATTTAAATTGTCATTCACTGATTGAATCAATTCATTGCATTTCACAACTAAGTTTTCATTTCCCAATCGCCCATTACGACAATCTCTGCACACAAACTTCATCCCGCGGTTTTTTTCCATATATTTGAGACCATTCTCGTCTATCCCATCACAGCATTTCAAGTGCAAGAACGAGCCACACGTCCCGAAACATTTGACTTTCATTGTTTCATCCCGTATTGGCTTTACACACGCGCAGCACGTCGAGGTCGACGACATCGCACTGCCGAATTTTGGCCTGTCGGCCACACACTTTGCTTCAAATTTGCACTGCTTTGTTATGCACACTTCAATGGGAGAATTTTACAATCTTTTACTGCAATTTCAGTACATTCACCGTTTATTTTTCAACGAAACTTTTATTTCATTAGAAAGAGAGAGCAAATCGCTTTCTAATTCTATAAATATGTTTGATTTCAAACGAATATTTCACATCAAAACAAGTAAAACAAGTTTCATAACTTAGAGTTGCAATGTACACGTATCCGCACTTTGCACGAGCCACTTGTTACAGGTTTAAAAGTTTATTAACGAATGGATTAAATGGTTGAGATTCGACCAGACCAAATTGAACGCCAATTTGAAAAAAAAAAAAGTTATCTATTACAGCTAATGCGAAACATAATAAACTATATATCCAGTGAAAATCAGGAAAAATTTCCTATTTCTTCTGATTTTACTAGTAAATTTCAATGTTGAAGGCAGTGAAAATGGCAAAAATGCGTTACGCCAAAGTGCATCAAAGAGCCATCTTAGAGGTTAAGATTTTTTTTTTTTTTGTTTATTTGTGACACTTTACCAACGCTTTGGCATTCGTGTCAATTAGAGGTTAAGATGAAAAGCATGTTTTGTTCACGAAAACTGATTTTATGCGAAATAATCTTCTGTGTGTTGGTTTTTTTCGATTCAAAACAGTTCTACGCCTCGTCAAGAACTAATATCTGAAAAATTAAATGATAAAAAACGTTCCCGTTTCCGTTCCCGTGGCTAAAAACTTCATGTTGCGGATTGTTACGGTTAAAATCTTGTTCAGCCAGACTGAACCGAATCCCTTGAATTTTGGTGTCCAATTTACTTAGGGGAATGTTTGGATTTTTATCATTTAACGATAAAAGATGCTTTATTTTATTGCTTGCTGTCGTTCAGCACGCAACCGGTAACTAAAAATTAAAAATATTCCACATTCCAAAAGTGCGAAATTTGTATGGCTCGATTCACTCTGGTTCAACGAAAAAAAACCATTCTTCAAGCATCAGCCATTCTCGTAGGGTGCTGCTCGTAAAGCGCCTATAAGTAGGCTTCTAAGTTTGGAAGAAATTGAGCATGAAAATGATAGTTCATGGCAATTTTTAAAACATTTTGGATGCACACATTTTGCTACTTAAATTCATTTTTCTGCTTATTATGTCATCAGAAATCGACCAGATAAGCCTCGATGGCTTTATAAGAGTCTAAATGTGGTGGTAAAATGATCAAATGAGATATCTTATGAGATGATATCAATTGGTAGGGCCGTGAACTTTGAACTCAATTCTCTCGAAATCAAGTTTATGGCGTTCAATTTTGTCTGGTCGAATCCCGACCAAATATTTTTAGATTGAAATCACATCTAAGCATTGCATTTAGTAAGATTTGTTGATTTTAAAAATTTCTGTTAAGAAGTTATGGGATATTTTTATTTTTACATAGGTGGGAGGCATCTTTTCACATAATCACAGATTTTTAATTCTAAAAACCTTTTAAAGTAATCTTTACAAGCTTATTTTTAAGATTTGAACGGTTATCGTAACTTTGACTGTAAAAAAAATTAGAATCATCCACCAACACTAAGAAAACACATGTTCATAATTACCCGTATCTTGAAAATTATGGGGCAAATATGCATGCAGCTTTGTGCTTGGGTAGAATTATTTCTTAACAGAAAACCAGAATGACCCCTTGTTCAAAATTACCCCACTCAACCCAACATGAAAACATTTTTGTTTGGTTTCCTTCAGTCATACGCAATGCAGTTGCGCTGGAAGGTCAATGCCGACAGTCTAAAATCGAATTGTTGCCGCTAGCGTTCACATCTTATGCCAATGACGTTGAAATATTGATAACTCATGATTGGAGTAAAGGCTGAATTTTGGGTGCAGTTGGCCTATTTGTTCTTAGAAACATGAAAATCTTATTATGTTTGTTGTTTGTCGGTATGGATTGATCGATAAATTTGGTTTTGAAATCCAAACTCCATAACAAACAAGTCTTTTCAAAGACATAAGATGATACGAACTGAAACAAAAAAGTTACACGGGAGAGTAGGAATAGACTTTATTGAAAAATGAACATGATAAGTTTTTTTTTGATAATTTTTAAATGCAAAATGTTTCAAAGTTGCAGGAGAATTTTACAAAAGATTATAACAACACTTCAAATTTCCAAAATTTACACAGGGCAATTTCCAATTGATTTACTATTCAGCTATACTTATTCCAAACCTCTTCAAAAAGGTTCCATCAAAGCTTTTCCCCAAAAAATTGTCCAAACAAATCCAAAGATGCTGGCCTCACGTTTTCAAAATGAATCTCCATGAGGCAGTTCCCAAATTCCATCGCTTTCATCTCCTTAGATTGTACCGTTTATTCTGGGTTTTTTTCTCATCTTATGTTCCCAATGGCTGTGGTAATGATGTAACACGGTATGAATTTTTCATTGGCTTTCCTCGCCTGTCGATTCGGGTGCGGACAAAATATGCTAATCCGGAATGGAGGAACCGATGACGACGATGATAATACACCCTGGGAGATTGGCCGGAATTAGGCTCCCTAATACCACCTACTCCTACTTCTACTCTTAATGCTGATGAGCAACCATGGCTAAGGCCGATGCTGAAGACCGGTGTGGATCGAATCGGATTAATGGCAAAAACGTGATGTGATTGACGGGATTTTAGAATGCTTTATTTTCTTTTTACTAGGTTATCTGAACAGGATTTTATTGGCTCGAAAATGTGGCTAACACTTGCCATTTATCGACTCATCTAAATCGCTTCATTGACTTATAATACTGAGCACAAAATTTGTAAGATACGTTTAAGATTGCTAAACATGATTTATCTAAATTAGACTATCAAAGGATGCTATTGAAATTTTAAATAATTTAAGTATAATTGACCAGAGAAAGCCTTCAATTTCTGGTTTCCATTGAAGTTTTTCTTCCTTTAATGCTTTCGGAAGCATGCCTACATGGTGTGGGTTGAGCAATTAGATAACTAATTTTTCGAAGGCGTGAAGGCTTCTGGGGCGTTCAATTGCACGAGGAAGGGTTCTCGACTCCAGCGTTTTTTGACTCTTTGCTCGGAGCATTTCCTCCACCATCAATATCCCGAAACAATATTGAAGCCAACAAAAAACTTTCCAGTAACTTTTTGTCAGTTTTCCGGAGGTTTTGCTGTAACAAATTGGCACCGTTAGGGGGAGAAAATCGAACCGATAAAAGTTTTCTTGAATCTTTCAATTAATTAGAAAGATATCGTTTTCGCTGGCAGCGTCAAACTTTGGCGTTTGATTTTTTGCTTCGGGGTTTTTGCGTTATTTTATCACTCTCCCGGTTATGATTTATTTATTTCAGTCGAGTTTCTGATTGGGTGTTTTACTTCTGACCTTTTTTTCTTTGAGAAAAATTTGGTTATTGTATCCATTTTTAATTTTGTTGAAGTGTTATCTACATAATTCTTCTGACTGTTTTCATCACGACAAATGTGTGACTTCTCAAAATAAGCTTGCAAGTTCTACTGTTTTGAATTTTTGAATAATTCTCCCCGTTACTCTTTCAATATTGTTACGGAATTTAAAGATAAACCATAAGTCCAAGAAGAACCGATTAGAAACCGAAACGTTAAACCGGTTGGGATATGTCATTATGACGGATAAAAATAAAAGACAGTGCTAATTGAAAAGCTAAACAAAAACCACGCGTTTAATTCACTATGCCTCCGCGGATCTTTTACCCGAAATTTCCGGTATTCTAGTTCTATCATCCGGTAGAGTCCTCTCATGTATCGTGTTGGTTCAAGCGTAAATCGAAATACGTCCTTCCCCCGGATAAATCGTCCCACTGGTGTCAGAAGTGGGGTTGAGGTTATGGACGAAGCGCCCGGGACGAGACGTTTCGAAACTCCTTCTTCGGATGTGTTCGCCGGATCCAAATGGTCCAAGAACCGAAATCAGCGACCGGGTAAAGAGGATCTTGCTGAAAAATTCACAGACCTGACTGCAAAGCTGTCCAGGAAGATGGACAAATTAAGCATGACATTTTCTCAAAACGTGCAAGAGCTTCGGACAGGCATTCGTGACATTGGCTTTGAACTCGAAAACGTGAAAATTAAAGTCAGCTTTTGGGAAAATCAGCGAGAATTTAACGCCGCATTGAATGCTTTTCAGTTTTCGGATAATCCTGTGGCGGGAAGTTCTCCAGCAGCCAACAATCGTCGCGTAACTGTTGGAGGCAACTCCGAAACAATTGAAATTACGAACGACGAAACGATGGCTACAACTAGTGTGATCCAGCAGAAAAGTGATTTTGGAGCGCGTGCAAAACTTACTCCTGAAGTGTTTGATGGTACAAAAAATTGGAGTGATTAGCTGAAGTTAACCAATGGAACGATGCTTTGAAGTGCAAATATCTGGCTGCAATGTTGCGAGATTCGGCACTAGAAGTTTACCGCATACTGCCAGCACCGCAAAAGAATGACTTCGGAGCTCTCAAATCCGCATTAGATAAACGTTTTGGCGGGAAACTTCATCAGGCATTGCACCACGCTCAATTGCGCTCACGACAACAGCAAAAAGGAGAAGATCTTACTCGGTTTGCTGACGACACCCGTCGTCTGGTCGTGTCTGCTTATTTCGAATGCAGTCCACAGGCTCAAGATAAAATTGCATTGAACCATTTTCTCGACGGACTGAGTGATCCGACCCTGCAAGATCTTGTCCGTTTCAGCCTTCCCAATACGCTGGTAACCGCATTGCAATCATCTTTGCAGTACCATCTCTCTCGCACCGCAACGCGAGCTATATCGAGACCTGTTCGAATGCTGCAAGGCGCCGAAGAGGATTCATGTTCGGAATCTGACGAAGATTCCTACTGTAGCGAGGAGCCCGTTTATGGTGTGCGTACTACTGCCACGCAAACGAGAGAAAATCGCCGGAGTGATACAAATAAGTGGCGCCGGAAGAAGAAAAACTCGGGAAACGAAACCACACCAGTTTAGAGGAGCATAAACTGATGAAAGTGTTAGTGATGCTCCCCCCAAAATTCTATTTGTACACTCTTTGAACCGACATCGTGGTAGTTATATCGCTCGTGTTAGTGTGAATGGGATTCCATGTGAGGCGGTTGTTGATTGTGGTGCTGGAAAGACTATAGTGAGTCGGAAATTTTGGTCACTCTTTAATCAGCAACCCACACCATCGCGCCAGAAATTCATTCGAACTGTATCGGGTGAACTCCTACCCAGTAAGCGCGTCCTCTCAAAAATCGACAGAGAATTCAGAAAATTGAGTACTGGGTATCCCGACTTAGGAAAAAACGGTTATATTTCGGCGACACTCGCGCACGGCGGGTCTGATATTTCTTCTTATTCGCCTTGGGAGCATTTTTCTGAAGAACTTAACTGGGCCGACGGGCGACGGCTGCTCGTTTGATATTATTCATATTATTACCTCACCGGGTTACTCGTTTGTCGTTTCGAATAAACTGTGTGCAAGCAAAGCATCGTCAGTTCCCGACGTACCCTCGTGTGGTGCGGTCAGGTGATAGCGGGCGGTAAATTTTTAAAGGAAGGACATTCAAGTATTGAGAAAATGTAGTGTTAAATAAAAGAGATTGTGATTTAGTGATGTTAATTAAAAAAAAGTGTTGTGCAAAGGACATCGCAAATAAGGTGCAACATTCGGTAAGTGACATATTATGTTTTATCAAAATGACTTTCATTTTAAAAAAAAATATTATAAATAACTAGCTGACCCGGCAAACTTTGTTAAGCCTGTAATTTTTGAGTATTTTTTTTTTATATTTTAGCACTGTTCCTTAGTCAGCCTTCCTTTTAAGTGTATAAAAGCTAGTGGATACCTTTGTATCAGAAAAAAATCCAGAATTATGGTTCGTTATTTGAATTTCATTATTTAAAGTTCTTTCAAAAAACCGCGAATGGAATGGAAAATATCATACATAAATTAATATTCACATACACACATGACACAAAAACTCTCATACGATTTGCTCTTAAAACTTCGCTAACTTTTGTTTAGCGAACTTATTTTCTTGTTGAGATAACGTATAATAAAGTTCTGCTAATGATCAGTTCCGGTAACTTAAGAACGCTTAATATATCAAGTTTCAATTTAGTTTAGTCATCATTCCTATTCAAAAACTCCTATCTGATAAAGTATTTTAAAAATGTTGAAGATTGATTTCAACAGAAAATGGATCTTTTTTGCTGGAGTCATCATAAATGGAGTTGTATTTTCGATTTAGGTTAACCTCTGTATTTAAATACATTACAGTTTTCTTTAGCCATGGTCGTCAGAATGAAAAAAAGTAATAAATGGACCCGGAACATTTAACGAATAATGAATATAAAATTAATTTTTTTTTTTAAATATTTCAAATGTCTTTTTTTCGGACTTTGCACTTAATACACTAATTGGATCTTATTGTGAATTTACAGAGCTGAGTTTGACAAATAATTAACAATTCAGAAAAAGTTATTATTCATTTCATTTTACAGCAACACTTTTCTAATCAATATAATGTTTGAAAATGTCTTCGAAGTTTGTGTCATCATTATCTTTTTTTCAATTTCCAGTTCGGGATTGGCAAATTGCACTAAGAATTAAAGAAATAAAAAAAAAGAATTTAAACTTTCTTGTATTTAGATTATTTTTCTCTTAACAGGCAAACACTAAATGAAAGCAAATCTATTTTGAGTATTTGAAATAAAAATTCAAAATATTCACAAATTACTTAAACCTATAGTTTATTATCGAAAGATGAAAAACTGTAATCCAGACAGTTAAATTTAATTCTGAATTTTATTGTTAATTTGAATCAATATTCTAAATTTGGCTTTATGAATCTGGATTTTCAGTTGTATTAAAACGTTAATTTAAAAGCTGAATTTTCGTTGATCTTGAGTTTTTTTTGGTTGAATTTAAGTGATTATATTCTTTAATTTACTTATGACAGAATGTTCTTTTAGATCATATATCTGGTACAAAATTTTTTTTTGTATTTTTGTGCATTGGTTCAGATTTTTTCTCTATACTTTAATGTTCGAAATTTTAGGTGGCATGCTTTTTAATAAAATTTTTATATTCTTTCAAGTTTTTAGTACTTGATGATATTATTGATTACGATCTTTTTTTCTGACTTTTGAAACTGAGAGTTGGATCTAATATCAAGATAAAGTCTTATATAGCTTAAATTTTCAAAAGTTCCGATTAACCACTGAGCATGAAAGGTAGTGTGGATTTTCCAATGTTTTCTGATCCTCCTTTCCGTTTTTATGATAATGATCCAAATTACTTGGAATCACAAAATTAATAACCTTCAATTCTCAAACCAACTGGATAAAATCAACTAAAAATAAATTAAGGTGAACTTTTACCAGTTATATGACTTTCTATTGGTGTTACCAAAACTCGTAAAAAATGGTTTTAAAATGAAATGTTTCAATTCAATCTCATTAAGTTATTTGAGTCTATTGGAAATTTTACAGCCATATTGCTTGAGTTGCTATAAGAATATGACATTTCAAAAAAATTAACGTTGAACGAACAAACATCTAAAAAAATCTTTCTATTTTTTAAATACCACTTCACCGGGGCTTTGAGCTAATTGTTTTCTATTCAGATCTAGTTATTTATACAACAAAAAACAAACAATGGGTAACCAGATTCAAATTTATTCAAATAAGACAAGCCCCAACTCAAAAAATTCAATAAAAAAACACAAAGAATGCCATTTGGAAAAAATCCTAGGATATTCCAAAATATAAACCTGCGTATATTATGGTTAAAATACAAATAACCACTCTGAATTCGAATATGTATTTTGAATATTAAATCTGAATACGATTTTTGCTTCTAAATAAATTCTAAATCTGAACTCTGAATCTGAAATCTGAATTCAATTCTGAATCTGAACCGGAATACAGAAATTTGAATCTGAATTGTGTAATTGAATTTCTTATTCCTAAATCTGAATCAAAAATCTGAAATAAGATGAATCTGAAATCTTAAACTGAATCTGATTTTCAAATATCAAATCTGAATTTGAAACCTGAATCTAAAATCTCAATTATGCTGAACCTGAGTCTGTAATCAGACACCGAAATCTGTATTAGAGATCTGAATCTAAAATCTTATAAAGCTGAATCCTAAATCTAAATTCTGACTTCTGGATCTGAAATTTGAATCTGAAATCTGGATTTGAAATCTGAATCTGACGAATGAAATCTGAGATTTTAAATATAAATCTGAATTTTAATTTTGAAAAATAAATCTGAAATCTGAATCTGAATTCTAAATTTGAAATCTGACACGGAAACCTTTATCTAAAATTTGAATTTGAACGCTGAAAATGAATTCTAAATCTAAATTCTAGATCTGAATTCTGTATCTTAATTTAGAATCTGGATATCAACAATATTTTGATTGTTGGATGGTCTTCAAGACTGAGTTTGCTATCCAACAACCAAAACATCAAATAATTTTGTTATCATCAAATAAGAATCACAGTCGAGGAAACATCAAATAAGAATCACAGTCGATAACTCCGAACAAGAATCTGGATCCTGAATCTGAATCAGAATTAAAATGCTGTATCTAAGTCAAAAGTTAGATATTTAGAAAGTATGAATCGAAATTCCCTGTTTTGAAGCTTTATTGAATTGTTCTGATAATATCTATTTGCTATTAATCAATTCGTAGTCGGGTATTAAAAATTTAAGAAGATTTTTTAAAAGAAATTTGAATTTCGAATTTTTTAATTTGGAAAATGGAATAAAGTATAAAAAAAAAGTTAAATTAAACACTCTTGCCCCAAGTTTTCTGAAAACTACGGATTACATCAAGAAATATAGATTTAATTGTTTTTTATATACGTATCTGTTTTTGTACGCTGCGGGAAAAAAGTATGAAGCATACAAACGAAAAAAATTCGGGTAACGGTTTTTGAAAGGATTAATCCAATAAAGCATTAATTTGGTACATTGCGTTTTTGATGCCCTTAATCAAATCAAACACCACTGTAACGGAAATCATTCGGCATGCGTCGGCAGAACTGAGCCGAACACACACACCACGATAGGAACACACGAGCACAATTCGGATCGCGCTCTCTTGGGGCGGGCTAAGCATTTCTACTCAGATTTCGTAGCACTCACGCCCGAGACACGCATATGGTGAGTTCCTCTCTACCGATATAATGATGCAAAATCGCCAGAGAGATCGTTAACGATTTCTCTGGCGATTTGAGTTACCTCTCTGCCGATTCAAGTTTACCGGGTATACGTGTGTATTCCGAAACAAGTGTTGTTTTTAATTTCGACAAACATCGAGTGAAACATGACGTTTGAGTCGTCGACATTGCAGAAGAGTGCATAATAGGAAGTGATTTCTTGACCAAACAAGGTTGTGTCGTCGACTTCATGAGAAACACTTTGCATATCTCGGACGGTAAATCAGTACAATTGAAAACGGAAGAAACGGATAAAGAAGAAGTAAGTGTGTATAAAGTGAGTGTCATAGGAGATGTTGAGATACCGGCATGGAGCGAAGCTGTGATAAGTGGTCGCTGTTCGAGTGAATCATCATCATCAATCATCGTCGAGGGAGCGCTGGAACAAAATAACTTGTTTGTTGCTCGAGCTGTGACAAATGTCAACAAACAATGCATTCCTTTGCGAATTATGAACGTTTCTGAGACAGCACAGACCATTGCTGCGGGAACCCAAGTTGCAAACGGCTGGACAGCAGATGTAATTACCAATCCTGATCAGATTCTGTGTAAGTCACCTCAATTGCAAGCTATATTTCAGGAATCTACCAAAAATCTCGACGACACTGAAAAACAAAAATTCGCTCAGTTTCTGTCTAAAAATAGCGATGTGTTCAGTGCTGGACCACTAGATGTCGGAAAAACTACTTTGGTCAAACATCGCATCAACACCGGCGACCACTCGCCAATCAAGGTACCGCCAAGGAAAATTCCATTGGCGAAACGAGAATGCGTAGACAAAATGATCGAAGAAATGAAGGAGAATGGCATTATCCAACCATCGCAAAGTCCTTGGTGTTCGCCGATTGTACTATTCCGGAAAAACGATGGAACTCAAAGGTTTTGTGTTGATTATAGGAAGTTGAACGAATTAACTAAAAAGATTCTTATCCACTTCCCAGGATTGATTGTAGCGGTCGCACCATTATGAAAATTTTGAAACTACTTATTCAGCTGAATCGGGCGCCTTTTAGTAGACTAGCAGCTTTGATCGATTCGCTGACTTTGTCGATCGTTGCATCGAAGATTGAATGCCATGCTTACTCGTTTCATGGCGGCTTCATGTTGTTTGGCGACATGATTTGGAAAGGAAAAGCAAGACCCGAATCAAAAGTCGATAGAACGAGCGACAAACCAAATTCGTCAAAACCCCGAAGAATTTCTAAAGACTTCGGGATTAACGTAGTTCCGCTTGGGGTCAACGCCCGATATCGCTTTCCCTGAACTGAGGAACACACTTCCAACCACTTTGATCTGATTTGTGATCGCGCGTGGAAGTGTGGTTTTGGTTCGCGAATCGTTTGCTGACCTTTCGATTTTTCAAAAGGTATTTCTTTAAAGTGATGTAGTTCAGAAATAATTTAGTTATTAATTCTTTTTGTTGTGTAGCCCCGCATCTATAGGCTACACTTCGCGAGCTAGGACCGTATAAGTGCGTGTGAAATAATAATTAGAGCCAGGTAAAGACGTGCGTTAGAAACCGTGCCCGTGCATGTGCTTAATATGTTGCCGTATTGGCCAGCCTTTCATTCACAGCGAGTTGGCAGCAGCACTTCCGATCACAACGGATCAGCAATTCCGGCCAATTCCATCATCATAAGGGTTGATGTCGATCAACCCTGCCGGAAGCGCACATCAACCATCGTAGCTGTGGAACATCGCAGCTCAAGTGAGTTTTCCGACCCGCCCCATCGTGTTCCGTCAAAAACGAGTGGAGCGGGAGCGAAGCATCCCGAGAAGCTCATTTACACCATCATCATCCATTTCGGCCAACCCCGCCGAATCGGGTCCGTCACGGGCGAACCCATCAGGAGCGCAGCATCGAGGAGAGCTACGACAGGAATCGATCGCAGGTTTGGTTGAAAAACGCTATATCGGTGAGTCATTTCTCATATTCCTCGCCCTTGTATTTATCCCGCAGAGTGCCGTCCACGACGGATGCAACATTGAAATTGTTGAGAAATTATGCGTTAAACGCACTCAAATTTTGCTGTTTTTCGAAATGATCATGATCTTCAAAATTTATAAAATTGAAAACCACATGTGGTAAAAAGTTGGACGACCCCTCCAACGAGAGAGAACGTACCTAGCAACCTAGCATGCTCTAGCCTTTGCTCTGCGGCAGGGTTGCCAGGTGGTTTCGTCAAAAATCAGGACAACGCGAAGTTAAAAATCAGGATTTATCAGGACATCTCTTGATTCATGTAAATTATAAGAATTTCTGCTTAGATTGCATAAATAAAGGCGCAATACATGTGCCTTGATTTATGCAACAACAACACGCAGCTTGTTGGCTGGCCGGTAGTTCATATCGAAAAACACTATTTAAATATCATCTGAACCGAAAATTACCATCTGTTAAATGGGATTAACTATTTTATAACCTATTTATTCGATTTTCTCATAGTTTAACTACAAATTCGATCATATTTACGAGGTTTTTATGAAAATCAGGACAAATCAGGACATTTTAGGGACAAATTTTCAAAAATCAGGACAACTCGAGGGTTTTTGAAAAATCAGGACAGTCTCTCGAAAATCAGGACAAATCCTGATAAATCAGGACACCTGGCACCTCTGCTCTGCGGTACAGTAACTGCAAGATTTTACGAACCGGAACGTCGACGAAAGCACTGCACGGTTAGTTAGTTAGAGATTCGCACGCACTGGTAGGAGAGATTTTTAGCTGTAAGAAAAATGTAAATAGAAAATTAGGCCTAATTAATGAAAATGTATTAAACAACAAATACTTACCCGAAAAGTTTACATGAAATGAACTCTACTTTTGTTTGTGCATAAAAACGCTTTAAAATGCTAATACAGAAAATTGAAATAATATATTTTTCTGATGTTAATCTCCACCAAGAATTTTGACTTTATCATTTATGAATTCCATCACTACGCGTGGCGTGTTTAAATTTGAATTTGAATTATTTTAGCTGTCTACACTTCCACAACCGTTCACCTTTCGGGGATGGGTTTTTGGTAGTCCAATGATGATAATTTCAGGTATGGGTGGTATCGTACCGGATGTTTTTGGGAATATCTTCTAGGATTCGATAATTTTGGGGAGTGAGTCCGAGGTTCCCTCGAGTTCTATCGGTTTGCTGATACGGAAGTCAACCTTGTTCGATCCTTTATCTAATCGTATAAATTACATGGACTCGCCTTGAAGTGAGTCTCAGCCGGGCAATTCAATCTTGGGGTGCTGTCCCTTTTAGGGTGGCGCATAAGCAGCACGCTTACTTCGGGTCGTTCAAGGCTGACTACAAATTGGCGCCCAACGAAAAGGTTTTTAAGGGAACTTTTAAACACTTCGTTGCAGAAAACGGGTTCAACTGAACTGCAGGTTCTAAGGCTGCAGTTGAATGAAGAACAATTCGGATCTTATTTCGTTTTTGGACTTGTTTTCATATTTCATATTTCTTAGTTTATCAATGCTATGTACCTTTAGGGTTTAGGTCAATAGACGTTTCAAGTATTTTCTGGTTTATTATTTGTTTGGATCACCATTGCTTAGGAATGCTTTCATACATTTAAATTCAAAAATATATTGCGTATAGTAGAAAACTATACTGAGCCCCGTGCGCCAAAGCGCGCAGTCAGTTTTAAAAATCCTTAGAAAAGATCGCTTTCAAGAATTTTCGGAGCAGGAGAGTAACTAAATAAAATAGTTGTTGGTTTCTGTGTTCCTTCCAAAAATTTGCTCATTTTTTTTTGTATTTTCGATTTTTTTTTTATTATTATTTTTTTTTTATACATATTTCAAATTTATCTTTCAATATTTTCTATGTTTTGTTTTATTTAATTTTTTTTTAATAATATTTTATTATTTATTTATTCGATTAAAACAAGTATTTTTGTTTTTAAATCAATTTTCTGCTGGTAATCAATAAAAATGGACAGTTTTCCTCGAGTGGACCATTTGTCCAACGATGAGGTCAATTACGAACTCTTGATTCGGGGCGAAGCAAAAGCGTTAGAGGGTGATTACGACGACAAATGTAGATTGTTGAGGAGATTGTTTCAGGAGGATATGAAAGACAATCGCGATTACACGTCTCCTTACACGATCGAACAGGAATTTGATCACATCGCAGGACACGTGAACGACCTGCGCCAGAAGATGGAAGAAAAGTCGGATGAGGTGAGCTTCTCACGCTTGAAGCATTACCTGCAACGAACTTTGAGAAGTCACGCGCCGGATCAGGCATCGAAGGAAATGGTGAAGGAACTTGCTAGCGATATCAGGTTGATTCTGGGGAAATATCGGCAAACAAGGGCTTCGAAGAAAACTACCTCGGAAACAGAGTCGGATAGGGACCCACAGAAAGCATTGTCGGTAGGAAAACATAGAGGTTTGGGAACGGCTGGTCAGAATTCACCTCCTAGGTCTCGACATGAATCTAGACCACCTGGGACACATCAGCAGGCCCCACTTGGGAATATTTCTCCTCTCGTACCGGTAATGACAACGTGTGGAGGGGAAACGTCAGCTGTGAGTATAGACCATTCACTTGGGAATGTGACTATACCACAGTCTTACTATTCTTCTCCGTCGTTACCATTTCCGGTAACGGTTCCGAATTTTTACACTGCACCATCGGCTTGGCCCATGGGTCCATATCCATTACCTCCTCCAGTACAAACAGTGTGGTCACAAGGGGTAAAACCATACACTGGAACCATCCCTAAGTTGCAGCATACGGAGCAAAACCAAAACGGGAACGGAAATGGCTCAACGGATCAAACCACGGCAGCATTGTTAAAGAGGATCAAAGAACTGGAAGAACAGCTTCTAAAATATCAGAAGCCGACTCAAGACGGAATTGCAGAAGGGTCGAACCGTAAAACAAATCCGGAACCCCCAAAAGTAATCGCAGGGAAATCTCTGATGAATCGTACGTCTAAAAATGCGGAACATCGATGGAAGAAACAATACGACGAGTTCCAGCAAAGGCTGCCGGATACGGAAAGCAAATCTGAGGAGTCGGGAAGAGAAGGAAGCCGTGAGCGTAACCGTAGAAGATCCGATGTTTGGAATTCGAGGATGAGTCGGGATCCAGGAACCGATGAACATTTTTCCAGAGCCAGAAACGAGGGACGCAGGAGTGAAGGTGGTTGGCGGAACTCTAGACAAGATTACGGGTCGTCAGAAGAGGAACTGTCTTCAGGAACGCGACGAAGGCAGAGGCAACGAGTAATCAGCGATGCTGAAATTCAAAACGCAGATCGCAGAATGGAAAAATGGCACCTGACGTTCGACGCGGATCCACGCAACAGGTCTTTGGAAGATTTTCTTCACAAGGTGAGAAGGTTAGCCAAAATGGACCGAATCGCGGAAGATGTCTTACTACAGCGAGCTCACACGATTCTGAGGAAAGAACCATACGATTGGTACCTCAGCTACGCAGAAGAGTTCACGTCTTGGAGGGAATTTGAGAAGGGTCTGCGATACGTGTACGGTAATCCAGGTAAAGATGAGGGAAGTCGCCAGAAAATCCATGAGAGAAAGCAGCAGAGAAACGAAACGTTCCTGTCTTTCAGAATGGATGTGGAGCGAATGAATAAAATGCTCTCGAGGCCTCTAAGCGAAGAAGATTTGTTTCAGGTTATCTTTGAGAACATGCGACAACATTGCAGGTCTCGTCTGTCGTGTAGAACCGTTAAAAACCTGAGTAAACTGGAGTACTACGCGTATAGGATCGATGCAAACGATCCCGCGCTCCGAAATTTTCGCGAAGGGCCTTCGAAGTCGTCGAACTTGCACCATATTCAAGCAGCGGAGGAATCAGATCAAACTTATTCGGAATATTCGGAGACGGAAGAGGTGAATGCAATGTCAGGAAAGTTTCAAGACAGGCGTCGAAATACGAACGAAATCGGAGCTCGGAAACAACCGTTCAAAGAAGGCGATCATGCAGCGACAGCAGAGAGGCCAGGGACGTACTGTTGGAACTGTCGGAAGCAAGGTCACCTGTGGAGGCAGTGCAAGGAGGAGAAGCGAATTTTTTGCTACATTTGTGGGAATCCGGGAAAAACTTCAACATTCTGCGATAGTCACCCCCGCAATCCACGTGCGGGAAACGAAAGGGGGAATGCAAGAGAGGGAACGACAGCATTCCACCAATAGATCAAGTTCCCAGCGAGGAGACCTTTAGTGATCCGTTTATGAAAGTGTGCGAGGTGAGGGTCCATCCAGAAACTTGTCCCCACGTTAAAGTTAGAATTTTTGATCAGGACTACGATGCTTTGTTAGACTCGGGCGCTAGCGTCAGCGTAACTGGAGTCAAGGACATAGCTGAAAGAAACGGATTGAAATTACACCCGAGTCCGCTTAAGATTGTGACTGCGGACAAAACAGTCCATGAATGCTTGGGGTACGTACAGCTTCCTATCGAGTTCTGGGGAACAACCAGGGTTATTTCCACACTTGTAGTACCGCAAGTATGTCGGAGATTGATTTTAGGCTACAATTTTTGGAAGTCCTTCGGCATTCAACCCATGATCGAAGGAAGAGACGGGTTTGAACGAGTTCCAATTGCTGAAAGGGAAGATGGAAGGTCACCAACAGTTGACTCGATCGAAATCACCCTATGTCCTGTTGATACGTTACCAGCTCTGAAGCAAACCGAACCAGATGAAAGTTTGGATATTCCAGCATTGGAGCTTCCGGAACCGTCGAAGACAACACCTGAGACTGTGGAGACAGAGCACGAGTTAACCACCAGAGATCGAGCAGCACTTGTGGAAACCATTCGTCAGTTTCCGGTCACAACTGGCAATCGTCTGGGCCGGACTACAATGCTTCAGCACGAGATTATCCTGAAGGAAGACGCGAAACCAATTCGTCAACCCTTGTATCGATGTTCGCCTGCGATCCAAGCCGAAATGGACATCGAGCTGGAAAGATACAAGAAGTTAGATGCGATTGAGGAATGCACGAGCGAGTGGGCTAGTTCGTTAGTTCCTGTGAGAAAATCGAATGGGAAGCTTAGAATCTGCCTGGACTCAAGAAAAATTAACGCCCTAACCAGGAAAGACTCCTATCCTATGCGATCGATGAGCGACATTTTCCACAAGTTGGAGAAGGCGAAATTTTTCTCGGTCATCGATTTGAAAGACGCCTACTTTCAGATACCGCTGAAAGAAGAATCGAGGGACTACACGGCGTTCAGAACGAGTACCGGATTATGGAGGTTCAAGGTGTGCCCTTTTGGGTTGACAAACGCCCCATTTTCAATGTGTCGTCTCATGGCAAGAGTAATTGGTTTCGACCTCGAGCCACATGTGTTTGTGTACTTAGACGATATCGTCGTAGCCACAAACACATTCAGCGAACATGTTCGACTTCTAAAGATAGTTGCAGGAAGGCTTTCTGGGGCTAATCTTACTATTTCTCTCGATAAAAGTCGATTTTGTAGGAAACAAGTGACTTATTTGGGCTACCTACTAACAGAAAACGGGGTGTGTATAGACAACTCGCGTATTGCTCCAATCCTCGACTACGCTAGACCAAAAAGCGTAAAAGATATCCGCCGTTTACTTGGTTTAGCAGGATTCTATCAACGCTTTATTAGGAATTACAGCCAGATCGTCGCTCCGATTTCAGATCTGCTGAAGAAAACCAAGACGAGATTTACGTGGGTTGAAGCGGCGGAAAAAGCGTTTACAGAGCTGAAGGGTGCTCTAGTCTCTGCGCCGATATTAGGAAATCCTGATTTTAATCAACCTTTTACGATTGAGTCGGACGCGTCAGATAATGCGGTAGGCGCGGCGCTAACGCAAGAGTGTGAGGGACAGACAAGGGTGATAGCTTACTTCAGTAAGAAGTTAAGCAGCACCCAAAGAAAATATGCAGCTGTGGAGAAGGAGTGTCTGGGGGTGCTTCTAGCAATAGAACACTTCCGACATTACGTCGAAGGAACACAGTTTCGGGTTGTGACGGACGCACGAAGCTTACTTTGGCTTTTTACCATGGGTGCGGAGTCAGGAAACGCAAAGTTATTGAGGTGGGCGTTGAAGATACAGTCGTACGACATTATACTGGAGTACAGGAAAGGGAAAGCGAACATTCTGCCCGACTGTCTTTCACGGTCGGTTAATTTCATTTCAGCAACACCCATTGATGACGAGCATCGAGAGCTGGCCAAAAAAATAAAAGAAGAACCGGCGAAATATCCCGACTTCCGAGTCATAGACGGAGAGATTTGGAAATACGTGAAAGCCAATGGAAGAGTCGAAGATCCTCGATACCAATGGAAAAGCTACCCTGCGAAACCACAACGAATCGAAATTGTAACCCAAATACATGGAAAGGCGCATCTTGGAGCAGAGAAGACCTTGGCAGCAGTTAGGGAGCGATACTTTTGGCCATTGATGACCTCCGAAATCAAAAAGTACTGCAAGTCTTGTTTAGTCTGCCAGACGAGTAAGGCGACTAACCAGAACACAACACCTCCGATGTCGTCGCAGAAAAAGATAGCTGAGTACCCGTGGCAGTTCATAACGATGGACTACGTCGGGCCATTGCCAGTTTCCGGAAAGCGACGCAACACCTGTTTATTGGTCGTGACCGACGTATTCAGTAAGTTCGTTATCGTACAACCGTTTCGTCAGGCAACCGCGGAATCGCTGGTCAGTTTTGTTGAGAATTCCCTGTTTTTGCTCTTTGGGGTACCGGAAGTTGTCTTATCCGACAACGGAGCTCAGTTCGTATCGAGTAGGTTCCAGAGTCTTCTACAGAAACACGGCGTGACTCATTGGCGGACACCCAACTACCATCCGCAGGTGAACGATGCAGAAAGAGTGAACCGGGTAATCACGACCGCGATACGAGCATCGATAAAAAAAGACCAGAAGGAATGGGCGAACAACGTCTACGAAATAGCTAACGCCGTACGAAATTCGATTCACGAGGCTACCCGTTATTCACCGTACTTTGTTTTATTTGGCCGAAACATGGTGACCGACGGACGCGAATACCGAGGTCTTAGGGACACGACCGAGGGTAGTGGGCAGTTGGAACCGAAACAGAGGGAGAAATTGTTAGAAGAAGTGCGAGAAAATCTGAAAAAGGCATATCAAAAACATTCCACCTACTACAATTTAAGATCCAATGCTAACTGTCCGACCTATTCCGTAGGAGAGAAGGTCCTTAAGAAAAACACAGAGCAATCAGACAAGGGAAAAGGATTCTGTGGGAAACTGGCCCCAAAATACGTGCAGGCAGTTGTCAAACGAGTGGTGGGAAGTCATTGTTACGACTTAGATAATTTAGAAGGAAAAAGACTAGGAATATTTCACTGCAAGTTCTTAAAGAAACTTGCAGATCCCTCATAAAATTTTTTTAAAGTAAAGCTACGTAAACCTATCTAGTAGGCAGGACAAGGTACCATGACATTAATGATCTGGTATATGAAACATCGTACACTCTAGTGAACGATTATTCTTCGCGAAGTTCTGAGATAGCTTCTCTTATTTTAAGAAATGTTGCGGCTAACTAAGCGTTCCCCTCGACATGAATAATAGAGCGAGTTCCGCGATTTTACTGCGAGAACGATGACCTTAAGTCCACAAAACTCGGAGTCGGAATGACGTTGATGAGGAGTACGAGAAATCGGAAGCATAAAGCGTGAGTTCGGCAGTGGGGAAACCCGAACGTTGATCGCGGTAAGACTCAGAAGTCGAGCAGGCGCGAGACAATGTTGAGCAAAATTAAGTAAGTCGAGCAAGCTGCGACATGTTTTAAAATTAAGGAAAGTGGTCTTAGAATGAACGCAAGATGTCTAAAGAAACCACGAAAACATATCGAAATAGAAAAGAGATAAAACCTAAACCGTCTGGAAACAAGACGAAACCGAACGCGAACGCGACTGTACATATTTGTAAATAAATAGGAAATGAGATTGAGGTGACAAATCTTGCATCCGCTCATTTTCCCTAACCTTAGCCTACATTTTCATTTACCTCATCTCATTGTTCCTTTCAAGTTCTTTTCCTTCAATAATGTTAGTTTTTAGTTCACAAGCTTAACCTATTGTTAGTTTTAAAATTAATGTGGTGTTTTTGTACCCACTTACATTTGTTTCTTCCCTTACTTTCTATGATTACAATGGGTCCTTATTGAATCTAACATAAGTCCTTATTGAATCTAGGTGGAAGAATTAACTTTTTGTAAATATTATTAGAATTTAATTTATCAGTTTGAATTTTTTTTCTTTGATTTGGTTTTTGAATTATTTTGTATATATTAATGGAATATTTTAAGGCAGTTTATTAAACGGGGAGTTGGTAAAAACCTTATCTGCCACGTTAGGTTTAGGCACGTTTGTTTGCCGAAAATCTGTCCAGTGTGGGACATTTTTCAAATCGGTGGCTCACCATGGGAATAGTTTTATTGCCACGATTTGGATCGATTATCCGCAACTCCGGTCCATGTTGTAAATCCGCAACGACCAGGGGACCAACCAGGGGAGTCAACAATCCGCCGAGCGTTGACAAAGCATTGTGTCGCTAATCCAGCAACAGGTTCAACAACAGCAGTAGTTCATACGACCCGGAACCGGATGGAGATCGAATGTCAGGCGGTCATCGTTAGCACCATCATAGCGGGCACTTGAATCCACTTCGAATCGGTTGAATCGCTTGGAAACCCTTCTTCCGGCTGCACCTAAAAAAAAAAAAAAAAGGATTAGTAAAAATTCAAAACTTTTACCTTAGGACCGAATACTGATTCCTTAGCATGATGTTGATTGGAGAAAGTTCTTCAAAACGGTCGAGCGATTGGGAGATTCGTTCTGGTTGGTTATCCTGGTTGGTTATCCGCGTTGACAAAGCATCAGGACGCTAGTCCAGCAACAGGTCCAACAACAGCACCAGTTCATACGGCCCGGAACTGGATGGAAATCGAATGTCAGGCGGTCGTCGTTAGCACCATCATAGTAGGCACTCTTAAACCCTCTTCGTAGCAGTTGAATAGTTCGGAGAAACCTTCTTCCGGCTGTACCTAAAAAAAAAAAAAGAGCATTAGTAATAATTCAAAACCATTTACCTTAGGACCGAATACTGTTTCCTTTGCTTGTTGATGATTGTAGAATATTCTTCAAAACAGTCGTGTGATTGGGAGTTCGGTTCTGGGTTTTAATCGTCCATCACGACTGATGGGAATACACACGGAGCTGGCTTATAGTGCTGCTAAAACACCCTAGCGCAAAGAAGCTGTTGTTTTCCGTCATAGCGAACATCCGAGTACATTTCAAAAAATGAACATCCACCATGGCCATTTTAGGAAGCTTCCAGAACATCTATCGCATTGGCTCACATCTCGAAGCAGTGCAAGTACTTTTGCAGGAGAGGGTATCTTTTTTGGTCGGAAACCGAAGCATTGTGATTAACAGCAGCAGCGACCAGATCCAGCAGCAAATCGTTACGGCAGCAATTCTCCGGCAGTCGTAATTCACCCGTTGTCGCTCTCTAAAAGAAGAAAAAAATATCATTAACACTTATAATTATGATTACCTGCAATATTCCGTACAGTTTCAAGAATTTCTTGTAGTATTTCCCAGATAAAAATTAAATTTTTCGGAACACAAAAATTTTCGCCATAACTTTTTTGTTTACATTCGCGTTTTGACATCTTCCGTCTCGCAAACATGGGTTGCTTGATTTTGCGAACAGACATTTTAGCTGTTCATTAAGGTTGTGCGGTATGCAAATTTCGAGCACAAAATGAAAGTGTCGAAAAATTATTTATGCTCAGTGCACTAGCTGGGTGTTCATTTTATCAAACGAATGTTTGAGGTTAGAACACTAATGCTAGTTGAATAATTAAGTGGTTTCATTTGGCAGGGATTCGTTGATCGGTCAATATACCGGTGTTAGTAATCTGCCTAAATGGTATGATTCAGATCACTGAATCTTGTTACTTACAGAGTGACAAGGTCAGATGAGTTCAGGATAAAACTAATATGAATGATTATTTTGTTTTAATGGGTAGGGATTCTTTGATCGGTAAATGTACCGGTGTGAAAAATCTGCCTAGATGGTATGATTGAGTTCGCTGGGTTTGTTACTAAAGAGTGACAAAAACAGACGATGTTAGAATAAACCCACGTGAAGTTTTTCCAACAAATGGATTGGAGTGATCAAGTAGGGATTATCGGTTTTGGGTTTAAAAGAGAAAAGTGTGAGTGAAGCTCTGAAGGAAAGAGCTGGGAGTTGATGAGGTTTTTCAACGCCAAAGCCAGAGGGAGAAGTCAAAATGCGAAAGTTTACTTTTCTTAGGGGTGATTCAAGAATATTTGATATGTTTGTTTTTGTAAATAGTAGTTTAGTTAGAATTAGGTTTATTCCATTGTACATAGCTATTAAAATTTTCAGTTTAATTTCCCCTTACGAAAATTTGGTTTTGCTCCGAAAACCAAATTTTCGTAAAACAAGTCCGGTGTTATGTAGCGGTCGCACCATTATGAAAATTTTGAAACTACTTATTCAGCTGAATCGGGCGCCTTTTAGTAGACTAGCAGCTTTGATCGATTCGCTGACTTTGTCGATCGTTGCATCGAAGATTGAATGCCATGCTTACTCGTTTCATGGCGGCTTCATGTTGTTTGGCGACATGATTTGGAAAGGAAAAGCAAGACCCGAATCAAAAGTCGATAGAACGAGCGACAAACCAAATTCGTCAAAACCCCGAAGAATTTCTAAAGACTTCGGGATTAACGTAGTTCCGCTTGGGGTCAACGCCCGATATCGCTTTCCCTGAACTGAGGAACACACTTCCAACCACTTTGATCTGATTTGTGATCGCGCGTGGAAGTGTGGTTTTGGTTCGCGAATCGTTTGCTGACCTTTCGATTTTTCAAAAGGTATTTCTTTAAAGTGATGTAGTTCAGAAATAATTTAGTTATTAATTCTTTTTGTTGTGTAGCCCCGCATCTATAGGCTACACTTCGCGAGCTAGGACCGTATAAGTGCGTGTGAAATAATAATTAGAGCCAGGTAAAGACGTGCGTTAGAAACCGTGCCCGTGCATGTGCTTAATATGTTGCCGTATTGGCCAGCCTTTCATTCACAGCGAGTTGGCAGCAGCACTTCCGATCACAACGGATCAGCAATTCCGGCCAATTCCATCATCATAAGGGTTGATGTCGATCAACCCTGCCGGAAGCGCACATCAACCATCGTAGCTGTGGAACATCGCAGCTCAAGTGAGTTTTCCGACCCGCCCCATCGTGTTCCGTCAAAAACGAGTGGAGCGGGAGCGAAGCATCCCGAGAAGCTCATTTACACCATCATCATCCATTTCGGCCAACCCCGCCGAATCGGGTCCGTCACGGGCGAACCCATCAGGAGCGCAGCATCGAGGAGAGCTACGACAGGAATCGATCGCAGGTTTGGTTGAAAAACGCTATATCGGTGAGTCATTTCTCATATTCCTCGCCCTTGTATTTATCCCGCAGAGTGCCGTCCACGACGGATGCAACATTGAAATTGTTGAGAAATTATGCGTTAAACGCACTCAAATTTTGCTGTTTTTCGAAATGATCATGATCTTCAAAATTTATAAAATTGAAAACCACATGTGGTAAAAAGTTGGACGACCCCTCCAACGAGAGAGAACGTACCTAGCAACCTAGCATGCTCTAGCCTTTGCTCTGCGGTACAGTAACTGCAAGATTTTACGAACCGGAACGTCGACGAAAGCACTGCACGGTTAGTTAGTTAGAGATTCGCACGCACTGGTAGGAGAGATTTTTAGCTGTAAGAAAAATGTAAATAGAAAATTAGGCCTAATTAATGAAAATGTATTAAACAACAAATACTTACCCGAAAAGTTTACATGAAATGAACTCTACTTTTGTTTGTGCATAAAAACGCTTTAAAATGCTAATACAGAAAATTGAAATAATATATTTTTCTGATGTTAATCTCCACCAAGAATTTTGACTTTATCATTTATGAATTCCATCACTACGCGTGGCGTGTTTAAATTTGAATTTGAATGATTTTAGCTGTCTACACTTCCACAACCGTTCACCTTTCGGGGATGGGTTTTTGGTAGTCCAATGATGATAATTTCAGGTATGGGTGGTATCGTACCGGATGTTTTTGGGAATATCTTCTAGGATTCGATAATTTTGGGGAGTGAGTCCCCCCTCGAGGTTCCCTCGAGTTCTATCGGTTTGCTGATACGGAAGTCAACCTTGTTCGATCCTTTATCTAATCGTATAAATTACATGGACTCGCCTTGAAGTGAGTCTCAGCCGGGCAATTCAATCTTGGGGTGCTGTCCCTTTTAGGGTGGCGCATAAGCAGCACGCTTACTTCGGGTCGTTCAAGGCTGACTACATGATCTGACGTTAGATGCGCTCAGCGGCTCAAGATGGTTTTCTACAGTCGATCTTCAAAGTGGCCGAGAAAACGGCCTTTTCGGCAGGGAAAGATCTTTGGCCTGTGTAACAGCCCTGCCACATTCCAAAGATTGGTCGAACTAGTCCTACAAGGGTTGTCCTGGAGGTTTTGCTTGATCTACATGGACGATATAATCGTTCACTCTAAAGACTTCGACGAGCACTTTTGTCATCTCTCGGAAGTGTTCCAAAGACTGCGTGAAGCAAACCTCAAAGTGAACCCCAAGAAATGAAATTTTTTGCAACAAAGAGTTCGATACCTTGGACACATTGTATCAGCCCAAGGTGTTGAAACCGACCCTGATAAAACAAAAGCAATAGACAAATGGACTGTTCCTTCAAATAAGTAGCAACTTCGAAGTTTTCTTGGAGTTTGCGCATATTACAGGAAGTTCATCCAAAACTTGGATGAACTGAAGATGCCTTTCAATCTTTGAAAACCAAGTTAGTAAGAACTCCTGTGCTTGCTTACCCTCAAACAAATGTCGAGTTTATCTTGGATACCGATGCCTCTTACTGTGGAACTGGTGCTGTTCTTTCACAGATCCAAGAAGGAGCGCGTGATAGCCTTCTATAGCAAAACTTTGTCCAAAGCCGAACGCAACTATTGTGTAACAAGGAAGGAACTAGTAGCAGTTACGAAAGCAATACAACATTTCCACCATTATCTTTACGGACGACGATTTAAACTTCGGACAGACCACGCAGCACTTAGGTGGCTTAGGGACCATTCAAATATTACGTAACGCTTTTAGGGGGGGGAAGGGGGTATAGCAGTTTGTTACGCTATGTGGATTCTGCTTAGAAATTTTGAGACTAATGTGTTACGTAGGGGGGAGGGAGGGTTGAAAATTCTTGAAAATTGCGTTACGTAATATTTGAATGTCCCCTTAGGAGTTTTAAGGATCCAGAAGGGCAAGTTGCAAGGTGGATCGAAAGACTTTCCCAATACGATTTTATAAGTGAACATCGTCCTGGCAAGAAGCACAGCAATGCAGATGGATTGTCTAGACGACCTTGTCGGGAGCTGGGGTGCAAATACTGTGCCAAGTTGGAAACAAGTGACGAACAGCTGCGAGCTTCCGAAGATGTTTTAGTTTGCAACCTGGCCGCTGCTGAGTCCGATTCCATGCGAGATGCTTAAAAACGCGACCCTTGTTTACAGGCTGTGAACGGCTGGCTTTCACAGGGTTTTCGACCAAAACTCGAAGAAATATCTCATCTTCCACCCCTTTGTAAAACGTACTGGACGATGTTCGATTGTTTGAAAATTCAAAATGAAGTTATTTGCCGTAAGTTGATGAACAATGTTGGTCACCACTTACAAGTTACAGTTCCAAAAACTGAAGTTAAGGGTGTGCTACAATAAATACATGGTGGTCTTACTGGTGGACATTATGGCATAACAAAAACATTTGTGAAAGTGAAACAACGATTTTATTGGTCTGGGATGAGTAGAGACGTTAAAATTTTCTGTATGACCTGTGAAACGTGTGGAGCTCGGAAAGGTCCCTCAAGAAGATCGCGGGGCGAGTTGCAGCCAACGATAGTAGGAGAACCTTTTGAAAAACTTGGCATCGACGTGCTGGGGCCCTTTCCCGTAACCGAAAAAGGAAACAGGTGGATTTTGGTAATGACGGATTATTTTACCAAATGGCCTAAGGCTTCAGCTATTCCATCTCAAACCGCCGACGTTGTTGCCGAAGAACTTTTAGGGTCTGTCGTTTGCCGTTACGGAGTTTTTTTTTTTTTTTTTTTTAAACGAACACAAACACATACAGGATCTCAATGAAACATGATGTTTCCTCGAAGAGATTCCTTTTTTCTTAATTCTAAGCGTACATCTTTCGGGGATATGATGGCTAGCATCTTACAAATGCTAAAACCACCAATCCACCGAAAGTGTACTATGTATGCCGTGACCGGGATTCGATCTCACACCCTCTGGCTTAGAAGACTGGAAGGCTGTCCTCTACGCCACGGGCGGCGGCTAGCAAGTCCATTCCGATCAAGGACGCAACTTCGAGAGTGATGTCTTCAAAAGCTTGCTCGATAGACTGGGCTCTCGGAAGACAAGGACCACTCCGTTACACCCGCAATCTGATGGCCAAGCAGAAAGATTCAATCGCACCCTTCTAGATTACCTTGCTAAATTTGTTGACCATGACCAGAAAAACTGGGACAAATTGCTTCCACTTGCTTTGCTAAGCTACCGATCAGCCATTCATGATGTGACTAAGTTCAGTCCTGCACTTCTGAACCTAGGTCGCGAGCTACAACTACCGGTTGATCTTTGGAGAAGTTCTTCACCTGATGAAATCAGGCCAGTTGCAAGCTTTGTACAGGAAAAGCTAGAAGCCATGCAAACGGTGTGCGAAGTGGCACGAAACAACATCTGCATTGCAGTGGAATCGATGAAAAAGCGTTACGATCTGAGATCCAATCAACCGAAATTTGCCGAAGGGGACTTAGTGTGGTTGTACAACCCTCAGCGAAAAGTGGGAAGATGTCCAAAATTGCAAAGAGATTGGGAAGGCTCCTACATAGTTCTTCGGCGAATAATTGATTTGGTGTACGAAATACGTCGCGAGAAAACCGTTGGCAGGAAGAAGATTGTACACATCGACAGATTAGCAACTTTCAACGCTACCCAGGTCGGGACGACTGGGATCTTAGAGGGGGGCAGTGTTACGGAATTTAAAGATAAACCGTAAGTCCAAGAAGAACCGATTAGAAACCAAAACGTTAAACCGGTTGGGACATGTCATTATGACGGATAAAAATAAAAGACAGTGTTAATTGAAAAGCTAAACAAAAACCACGCGTTTAATTCACTACGCCTCCGCGGATCTTTTACCTGAAATTTCCGGTATTCTAGTTCCAACATCCGGTAGAGTCCTCTCATTTATCGTGTTGGTTCAAGCGTAAATCGAAATACGTCCTTCCCCCGGATAAATCGTCACAATATATTGATTCCACCCGACTGATATGGTAATTTTTTTACGTCTAGAACACTCCCATTCGTTCAATATTCCACATCCTTGATCTGAAAATCTTTCATTCAATTCACTCTTTTATTCGTACGCTCGCAAATTTTTTTCCTCTTTGGCTCTTTCACTCTCCCTTTCTTTCACTCTTTCACTCATTCATTCTTTCACTCACTCTTTCACTCTTTTACTCTTTTACTCTTTCACTTTTTCACTCTTTCACTCATTCACTCTTTCACTCTTTCACTCTTTCACTCTTTCACTCTTTCACTCTTTCACTCTTTCACTCTTTCACTCTTTCACTCTTTCACTCTTTCACTCTTTCACTCTTTCACTCTTTCACTCTTTCACTCTTTCACTCTTTCACTCTTTCACTCTTTCACTCTTTCACTCTTTCACTCTTTCACTCTTTCACTCTTTCACTCTTTCACTCTTTCACTCTTTCACTCTTTCACTCTTTCACTCTTTCACTCTTTCACTCTTTCACTCTTTCACTCTTTCACTCTTTCACTCTTTCACTCTTTCACTCTTTCACTCTTTCACTCTTTCACTCTTTCACTCTTTCACTCTTTCACTCTTTCACTCTTTCACTCATTCACTCTTTCACTCTTTCACTCTTTCACTCTTTCACTCTTTCACTCATTCACTTTTTCACTCTTTCACTCTTTCACTCTTTCATTATTTCACTCTTTCACTCTGTCACTCTTTAACACTTTCTCTATTTCATTCTTCCACTCTGTTAAATTTATACTCTTGATCTTTCATGCTTTCACTTTTTCATTTTATAAAATTTTTCACTATTCCAAATGTCAACAATTATCTAAATCGAATGTTTGGTTTTAGATCTGTTGCTTTTAGTATTGGAAAAAATGTATTGCTTAGCGTTAAATTCACGAATAGTCAAAATGATGAAATGATCAAAATAAATCAATTGAAATATATCAACACGATTTTCGTAACGCGGCGTCCGGTGCATCCATCTTCAAGGACATCAGCAAACGCCAATCTCGAATGTTGGCACACAAACACCGATGAATAAGTGCTTCTGCATGAAATTGCTCTCATTGACGATGTCGTCGTCGTCGTCGTCGTAGCGTTAATTATAATCGAGGCACATCTGTCAGCTTTCTACCAAGTGAAGAGAGTGCGAAAGGCTTCACTGCACTGAATTGCCATTGACATGTCACAGATATGGCATATTATCCACTAGAGCTGTTTGTGTGTTTGTTTAGTGTGTATGACTGCAATATTCAAGTGCGGAAAGATGTTGACAGTATGCTGTCTGTCGTCCTATTAAGTTCTTCAATTGAATTGGACCGAGTATTTGAATTTCTACCATGGATATCAATAGCACAAAACGGGAAAGGACATTTCCTGCGGAAATGACACGTACGGCTTATTATTTGCTTGTAATGAGGTATTTGAAAATTAAATTATTTAACTTGTTAGTATACAGAATATTTAGGATTGAAGTACATACTTGAATAGCTATGTTGAGGTATGAGAATCAAATAAATTGGAAAAACGGTTTTTACCCCTAAATGTATGCAGCTCCCCTAGGCTTTCACTTTAAAAACATTTTTGACAGAAAAAATGTAATATTTTATTCGAACAAAACCAAAAATTATTGCAATTGGTGCTTATGAAATAACAAAAATATAAAAAAATTATATCTATATAAGAAGGGCGAAAATCGCATGTTTTTTTTGTAAATTTAAAAATAACTGGTGAAACCAATAATTTTTTAGACTACGTCAAATCGACGGTAACATAAGATGTTGAACTTAGGTTCTTGAAAACTAAGGCGTCCTCAGCCATACGTTTTTATATCAAACTTTTTTTATTTGAAGATACATCCAGATAATAACATGTTATGCCCGCATATCGGAACATTTCAATTTTTCTAAAACTATGTCTATTTCTCTTTTTCCTACTTCCAGTGTTTACTGCTAACGTTAGCGAGGGCGTCCCACAAAGATAGTAATAGCAATAAGAACAGTAAAAGTCTGAATGAAACGCTGAGCTCCTGGGCGCCGTCCGATGCCGACCCGGAGGATGAAGACGACGAAGAGGTGCAGGTGAGTGTAAGCAATCGTCTGTTAACACTTATAAGCTCGAAAATGTTGGTTTATTTTGTTTGTTTTTTTATTTTTTCAAAAAACCTACATTCGCTTCTTTCAAAAACAGTATAGAGAAACGTTTATTTATGAAAAATTGTGTTCCTTCAGAAACGCGCGAAAGCTCAGGGTTGGTCATCGTGGACCGAATGGTCAACCTGTTCCCGATCTTGCGACGGCGGGGTAGCGTACCAGCTGAGGCGGTGTCATGCGCCTCACGGCTGCAAAGGAGACGCCGTCCGGTACAAGATATGCAACATGCAGGTAAGAAGCAAACGGAAAACCTACCCAGTAAAACGGCCGTTATCTTCCCGAGAAACTTGTCACTGATACGAGCTTTTTATTTCCGACTTTTTCTCTTTCAGCCTTGTCCTGAGCAGCAGGACTTCCGGGCCCATCAGTGCTCGGCGTACGACGATGTGCCCTATGATGGGGCACTTCTCAAATGGACGCCCCACTACGACTACTCGGAGCCGTGTGCTCTGACGTGCAGGTGAGAACTTTTGCTTTGAGAATAATATTTTAAATGTAGGTTTGAATCAAACGTACCTAATTTAATTGGGCTTGGTTCGACTTATTTTCTTTTTTTTTGAGGAATGCGCTGTCTGTTCTTTTGAAAAGTCCAACAGAACTGATTGAAACGTCGGAAATTTCAAAAGCCATTAATTTTTTTTATCTAAATTCAAGACCGGCAAAGCCAATTTCAAATAACGAGAGAGAAATTTTTTTCAAAAACTTAAACGAAATGTTACCATCTTCTTTTTTTTATCAAAAATGTAGAGATATTTTCGTGATTACCTTAAAAAAACTGCCTCATCTGTAGTGTAAGGTGGAGTAAAGAAACGTTTTGAGATTATCACCAACCGAGTAACAAATAGTAAAATTCAAAACCTTGGCGTGGATTGATAATGATTTAGATTTTAGACAGCCTACATCCAGACTTAATTTTTTTCGTTGAAGTTGAAAATACTCCGAAAAATGAGGAAAAGCAGCTTTTTTGCAAATATGATGTAATATTTATAATAACAGCAAACATGTTTGAGCAATCAAAATTCTGGCTTTCAATGAAAGTTTCAATTTTTCTGTTCCGTTGTTTTCAACCGCTATGAAATGACGAAGAAAGAAAACGTCTCTGTTTTGCACAGTAACTGTGAATCACAAGAAACCTTGAAGAGTCAAAAGTACAAATGATATTTGGGATCTACTGAAGTAAATCTGAACGGAAAGTTTTAACATTTTTTTCAATGCACTGGAAACATCAGTGCATTTTTTTTTCTACAAAGACTTGCTCGCGGGAAAATTTACTAAAATACGACAAAAGCTGAATTTCGTGAACCTGTTGAATATGGACAATCAGTCTAAAACTTCAAACTCGTGCAAGTTGTTCACCCATGTATAGGATTTGTTTCAGAAGCGAACACAGAATCTGCTGCTGTAAGCAAAGATTGATATAAAATATTTTCCCAAGAATGTGGAATGTTAAATAGTCGAACTTTAACCCCATATCATATCATTCAAGGATAATCAAAAATTTTAGTTATCATAACAATCATATCATATCATTACTTTATCCTGGCTTGTGATATAGCTCAGTTGGCAAGTCTGTTGTCTCCTGAGCCGATGTCCGCGAGTTCGAGCCCAAGAGTAAATATCGAACACAGTTGTACCGGATAAGTTTTTCAATAACGATCCGCCAACTCCAACGTTGATAAAGTCGCGAATGCCATAAAGATGGTAAAACGACTATAATCAAAACAAAAAAAATCGAACTTTTGCCCCAGAAGTGAGGTAAGAGTACGTTTCGATAGCAGCTAGGAATTTTTACTACTGCTATTAAATGCGTCGATCTATTATCTTCAGAACTTTTTAGAAGAGAAATGAAAATTTAAGGAATTGAATACTGTTCTTGATTCTGTGGAAAAATAACTGCAAAATGTTCTAAAAATAGGATAGCACTAAGGTCGTAATTTTATCCTACCATACTCTTTGTGCAAGTTTTTTTTGGGCTGGAAATACTTATTTATTGTATCACTTTTTCTACCTAAGAGATATAGGAAAATCAAGCCACTTCTGGTTTTCAATAAACCAGTGAGAAGACCCCCCCCCCCCCAATCTCGAATAGGGTATAGAAAGACTCTTAACCCAAATTGAATTCAAATATTTTGGCACTCAAAAAGTCGGTCAGGTAATTCCATCAAATTTATAACACAAATCAGTTTGTCCATTCTGTGATGATAAACTATGCACAAGAATCCATTTCTTTTTTTGTAAAGGAAGGTTCTCATATTAAACTAGCTGACCCGGTAGATTTCGTTCTACAATAAATTTAGTGAAAATATTACATTGTTAAACATTTCATTTACCTGTCCTTTCTCTTCTATTGTACAAAATACGATACCTGAGGAACGGTTTGAAGTTTGAAGTTTTTCGACTTTATCTCAAATGAGAAGATCAACTATTTTTCATTTTTAGATTTTTAATTAGAGTTACCAGAGTCACTCAGCAAAACAAAAGGACAATCAGCCAGTTAGGGTCATATAGACCCGGACTATTGTTTTGGTTGCAAAATCAAAACTTCTGAACCTATTTTCATAAACACAACCATTTTAAAAACTTTCAAATGTCTGCTATCAGATGCTATTTTTTAAATTTTAGCCTTGATTTTTATGGTCTTCGAAAAAGACCTTAAAGCCATAAAGTCTTCAAACATGGGTGCTTTTAGCCAAAGATAACTCATTTTGTTGAATTCGCATTCAAAAAAGATTGAAAGCTCATATTGAAATAATAAAAGAACTTGAGCTATTTACTTGAAAAGTTTATAAAAAATAGTTTTCGATCATTTTATAACTGAATGTTCATGAGTATCAAGAAACTTTAATGAAAAAATTGCCGTTCTTTTCAATTACATTCAGTTCCAACCGATTTTGAACGCAATATGAAGGATTGTTCGATTGGTGACGTTTTTTTTAAGTTTCAATGCATTTAGAAAAAGAAAGGGTCATTCATTGTAAAAAATCAATTCGTGATGACACAACTTACAGTTGCGTTTAAAAAAGAATGAAATCGCTTGATGCTACGCACTCTCTCCCCAATTTAACAAGCTGCTATTTCTCGCTCGGTTGATATTTTTTTCATGAAGTTTTTACACAATTTAGTTCAACTATCTAACTAGTGTTTCAAGAAATTAGAAGCCTTTACAATGATTGGAAATAAAGATACAGCCATTCCCGTAAAAAAGGAAAAATTGGAATTGCTACACTAAATTCGCTGTTTAAATTTTCATTTTTTTTTTGTAAATCTTTATTTGTAACGGCTCATACCTTCAGGTTTTAAGGAGCCAAACTCGTTTTTTGTTTTTACAATATTTTGCTTAGCTTAACACTTTTATTTTAAAGAGAAAGAAGATAGGGAAGGGAAATCTATCTATCTATCTATATATATAAAAAGTAATTTCCGTTTGTTTGTTTGTATGTTTGTCTTCAATAGGCTCAGCTGCCTTAAGAGCTAGAGAGCTGAAATTTGGCATGGATGCTCATTAGGACCAGGAATGATGAAAAATGTTTTTAGATTTTCGGATGACCCCTTTTGAAGGCGGTCGTCCATACAACAACGGTTTTATTCCCACGAACCAAAAGTCATGGCATCCATTTTTTGAACCGAGTTTCGTTTCCGTTCGTTTCGTTGGCGGGATTATTTTCACCATCACCATAGGCAGGCTATTAGAAACGACCATCCAGAGCTCACATGTACTGGATAGCAAATCAAAGCTTGCTGGGCATTTAAAATTTAAAGGTGAAAATTTTGGCGGGTGTTTTTTGTACCTTCTACTGTTCAAAGCACATGCTACCGGTACGAGATATTTGGATGCAATTATGAGCCTACATTTTGAATGGAAAATAAAACTATCCTGCAGGAATATATTGACTTGAATAGTAGTGGCTTTCAAAGTGCTCTTTACCGCCGCTGGGGGAGCTTTGAGGATCAACGATTTTTATATTTTTGGAATTACTCATAGAGAAAGAAATTTTTTTAGATTCAGAATCACCTATAAGTTCATGGCTGCGATTTTAACGCTTCAATTGGAATTTTAATGGGGGATTAGAATATTTATAAGATAATAAAATTTGAGGTTTTGAGTTTTATACAATTCGATTTCACTGGCAAATTTTTAACTTTTGAGTTACCTTTGATGACCAATGTGGTCGATTTTACCATCTTTTATTGGGATGTTTGTGTCAATGAGCTAAAAAAACATTTTTCATACTATAAAAATGGTGCTTTCGAAATGATTTGTTTTTGATATCATCAAAAAGCTATTAGCAGAACTTTCAACATTTAAGGTAAACTAATAATAAAACAGTGCGAAATTGAAAAGCAAAAAAAAAATACACACATGCAATTGAAAACATGCAAAGTGCTGCTTCAACCTGCTTCAACAAAGTTCGGAGGTTTTTTAAGAAATTTCTAAGTAAATTAAACTTAAATATACCATTTTACAGGGAGATCACTCATATTGAAAAGTGGGATAATCTTCAACAGAAATTTTCATTAGAAAAAAAGATAAAAAACCAGTTTCATCTTTTGGTAAAAAACCAGTTTAATCTTTTGAAGATAAAACTTTTAGGCCAAATCTATTCAAGCTTCCTAAGAAATGATTGTTGGTAAAAAAATGTTTTTCGCAAAAGGATGAATTAGCATACCAGGATTTTTTTTTAATTTCTATTAATTAAAACCTTATAACTATAAATTTTTAAATGAAACGAAAACGATGAACAGAGACTATTCTAAAAAAAAAAAAATAAGAAGACTACGTTATTATCCATCTGATTCAGATGAAAATTAGAACACGAAAGTTTTGAGGGACGGGCAATCGATTTCAGGTATTAAATTCAGTGTAAGGGTCGTCCATATTAACCTTTCAATATTTTTGCAGTATCGTCGTTATCATACATCGGATTGGGATGAAAATTTGCACACGGTAGTTTTCACGGGACGGGCAATCGATTTCAGATGTCAAATGTTTTGCCAGGGGTCGACGAAAGGGGTCGTCCATATTAATCATTTTTTCATTGCTTTAAGCAATATTGACGTTATTATGCAATGGATTGCTTTGAAAATTTGCACACGGGAGTTTTGAGGGAAGGGTAATCGAATTCAGATATCAAAGATTGTATAAGAGACCACCGAAAGGGGTTTAACTTTTTGGCAGTAATTGCGTTGTGTGCAACAATCGAGTCAAAATTTATACACGGGGTTTTTTGGCACGTTCAATTTATTCCTGATTTCAAAATGAGTAGCAATCGCCAGAAAAAATGTTCGTCCAATATTTTTGCAGTTATTACTAAACAATGAATTCGGAAGTACATGCTTGGTAATTGGCGTGTTCATACAAGCTGTTCATGACATATTCCAAGTTGAAAGCGAAACGGAGTTCGTATGGGATCAGCTAGTATGAAAATAAAAAAGAATTATAGACGAAGATCGATAGCTTTTAGAAAAAGGTAGATTTCGAACATGTAGTCCAAATCTAGCACAACTAGTACATCTCTCACTGGAACGTTAGGTGGTTTTCCTCGGGCCCGAAGGGAGTCTATTAAATTCGTTCTGGCGACAAGATGGACCGCGTCTAAGGAATAATGATTTAAATTTTCATTGGAAAATCTTGAAGTTCGATCCAAATATCAATCGAGAGTGAAATGGCATTAAAAAGTTTTTCAGCCGTCTCTGCGATCTTTTACAACTCCATAGAGTTTGCAATTTCCGTTGTCTTTGTTCATATAATTACATTTGTGTTCATTTAAAGTCCTAAGATTTCCAAAAAATTTTAACCTAGATTTTGGGTGGTGGCAGTTCAAACATTTTTTTTTTGGTATTCTCATCCTGTTGGACGATTCATCCCTAATCCGTCGTGACTTGTGTTTCAAACATTTTTCAGTTGTGCCTTTTTTTGCAAAGATCTGAATAATCATTATCCAGTTTGAGTCTCTAAAATTGAAAAGTTGTTTATTAAGTAAGTTTGTTTGAAAAATATATTAAAAGTTATTCGATTTGTGTCTTATTTCGCGTTGATGATGCATGAGAGCCCACAACATTTTGTATGAGAGCCAAGTAACGCAGATTAAGCCAATCGGCTTTTTTGAATTTTAAAATTGTTTTATGAAGTCTTTTTCACGGCATTCAATTTTTAAAACGGTTTTATTGTAACATAGGAAATTCTTCAATTATCGCGTGTTTTAAAAGAGCCCTGAAAGTTTTGATAGAACTCTAATAAAACACTATCTTAAGAATGTTGTGAAAAAGATGCTAAAGTGTTTCTAAAGCTTCAAAAAACACATACTTTCCTGTTTTCATTAGAGCTTTGGCACCAGTTTTAAAAATGTGCTCAATGTGCTTTTAAAACTAAATCGAGAAGAACGTATACACGCTAAAACTTTTTTATCTCTTTTTGAGATAGCATAACCTGTATTGAAAGAATTATAACTCAAAATTGAGAAAAATGGGCTATCAAAATGATATAAATTAACTGAACTAAACTAAATTCTGAAAAATAAAAACAACTTTATGCATCCGCAATGAAATTTCAAAACAACCGCAAAGCAGTCAACATCATTTTTTGCTTAATTCTTAGGTTCGAATAAGCACACTGTCAATAAACATTTTTTTGTGATTAAATAAGAATATATGTATTAGAGAGCTGTTTCGAAGTCACAAAAAAAGCGCCACAATTTTTATATGAGACCTTTGGAGCCAAAGGGGTGTAAGTGCATAAAAGCTGATTTCAAGAAAAAAAAACACTTAAACTTCGTCGTGCTCCAATAAATTTCATGGATATTGTTTATGAAAGTTTTGAATAAGTATGATCTTCTGAAATGAAAACAAGTCATTTGACATAATTTTTATAAAAAAAACTCGTTTAGCTGACGTTGATCGAGGCGACACATGTTTTTTTTTTCAATTTTTGCACTTGTACTCCTTTAGCTACAAACACATGCACTCATACCTCTTTATATCCAAATAAATTCAAATTGCACCTACAAATTTTCATATTCAGGTGATTCGGCATTGTTGATATGATAAAGATTTCGTTGAAAGTCAAATAGTCAAATATATGTGAACATATTAATTTATTGATGTTGTGATGGGAAATGTACCCTTCACAAATGCCTCTAGCCTCTCCCACTATATCCATTTTCATGTTTTCTTCAAAGTTAACTATTTGATTGGTTTCCAATGCGGGCTCTTTCTTGGAGAATGTCCATCCTTTTTAAATATAGAAGGTTTTTCATTAAATGACTTCAAACATAGCACTATGACTGTTCATTAAAAAAGAAAAAAAAGTTGTTTTTTCACATTAAACAACCCGTTTGCTTCTAAATGCTTTTCGGTATCATCAGGAGAGCTGTTTGTTTGCGGGCCTTGGAAAAAACAAATATTTTAAGATTTTGAAATTAGATTTTTACCAACCGAAAAAATTAAAATACTAACCAAATTTTGCCTATTTGATACTCAATTAATAGGCTTTCAAACGTAGAAAACAGTTGTCAGAAATTCAAAATATAGATTGACTTTTCGATTATAATGTGGAAAAGTTTATTGTTGATCAAGTTTATCCCGGTGATCAAAGTTACCCCGTTTTATGGTACTCTGGAATAGTTGATCAAGAGTGTCTAGAGATCGACCTTGACTTGTCAGGTTGAAGTCAATCGCACCAAACAAAAATTTTCATCAGAACAATTATCAAAATACTTCGTGGACGGCATTTCTCTCTTAATTTTCAATTATTGCATGTTGTGTTGCCTTATAAGTTAGACATTGGAAATTGAAATGGACTTCCACTTTTCATGAGTTGTTTTTTAACAGTTTTATTTTTACTATTAGGGCTTTAAAGTTAACCCAATCATCTCTTACAAAAACATATTGATCCTAGCCTCAAAATCCTGACACATTCCGTACAATTATGATCAGAAACTTGGAATTTGTTATTCATTCGTTGTGGTTTGGAATATAAAAATCGTTAAATGAAATGAAATGATTAACTCTTGGTGGTGAATCTTCAAACATCAAATACTTTCCAAACGAAAATTGATTTTTTTTTTTTTTCATTTTTGGTCCCGATGAAAAAAAAACCTTTGGTACTTTCTGGAAATGAATCATTCGGTGGCAAAATTATTAGTGTCAACACCATTTTGGCTCCAAACAAAATGTGACTTTCAGTTAGCAGGATATTTCTAACGCGATCAAAGCATATAAAAATAGTCGAACAATATTATGAATAAAATTGCATATGATGTTTGGCAGTAAAGCATTCGTTCTAGATCTCGTTTTATTTTCAATTTTGTCACTTATACCCCTTTGGCTTCAAGGGCGTCTTTATAAAAATAGCCCTTAAGTTTGGAACAACTAGATCATTTTACAAGTGCTTTTCAAACTGGGCAAACTTTCAAATTACTGAACAACGAGGTAATATCTCACACTTTGGTTCGTGTCTGCCACTATTTGGAAGAATTTTGTGTTGTTTTTAATCAGAAGTTGAAGTTCCCAAACGTTTATCATCTCTTATTTTATTTGAAATGCTGCTAGCACAAATATTGGAACCTGAAGATTTGCCCAACAAACACCGAAAACAAAACACCTATGTACCTCATACAACTAAAAAAACATTCTTATCCGATTTTCAAATTCTACTGGATAGGGTCCTACAATTCTCATATTTTGAGAGGTTTAGTCGCACTGATTTCAAGTTTGTAGTTTCCTTTTTCAAAGCAGAGGGTCAATAAAATAAATCTGATCATGAGTGGAACTATAATTTGATCTTGAGTGGAACCATTTTGTACTGATAACATTTGAAAGATCTCAATCCTATTATTTGTATGACTGTGAAAACTGCAGTTAATTGCCATCTTCAATTTTTTTCAAGTTTAAAAATTTTTTTTTTTACGTAAGCTTAGCTAGCTAGCTTAGCTTAGCTTGATCGACTACTCACATCCACCTTTGAACTATATTAAAAATATTTTTTTTTACGTAAAAACAAAAACTCAACCTTCCAAAGTTGTTAGTAAAATATCCAGTCAAATTAATTTCTTACTTCAAAAAAGCAGCCGGCCCTTTCAAACTTTCGATGTTCTCGATTTAAATAGGATCAAATACCTACTTGTTCTCTTTTTGTTTCAATAAACTGGCGGCCTTCCTGATCCAATTTTCAAGTTGGCTTTCCAAGTCAAAGGACAACACTGATTCTTTTTCATGTTCAACTCCAAGTTTTTCATTTATTTTAATATTCACAGTGGTCTTGGGAATATCAAACTTTTTATGTGCCTGGTATTGAACGCTGTGGTATATATTGTAGTAATTTTTGTTTTTTTATTTTGAAATTAATTTTACATCTTTCTGTCCTTTAAGCTGGTATACTAAAATTTGAAGGTGTTGTATATATTCAGGAGGAAACACTGCGTGTGAGACAAAACGCATAAAACAACGCACCTAGAAGTCAAATTTTCTTCAATTTGCAAATCATATTTTTTCATTTAATAAATTTAAGCAAACATTCCAAACATTGCATGAATGTAAACAATTCCTTTCAAGATCAGATTTCGGCTATTTTCGCTCAAGAGCGTTTACCCTATTTTCTGGATAATTTGGATGAATTTAGTTTTACAAAATGCGATAAACCTCTTTTAGATGGAAAGTTTATGTTATTGGATTTTGTTGGTATTGTAGCATTACATTTATTCGCAGCTCTATTATATACATATATTTACAAAGAAACATTTTATCACATCTTATTTGTTCCAGATGCTTTATTTTATTTCGAAAAAAACTGTAACTAAATCGCAATATCCTTTCGTCTTTTCAGCCTTTAACTTACTGTAGGCTTCACGATAAATTCAAATCATAAGTTCCAAATAACTGTTATCAGCTTTCGGCAGAATGGGCGGCGCCTACGAAAAAGGTTAGAAAATGTGCTTCAATTTTTCATGACGATTTTCTGCTGCCACATGCTTTCTTTTCTGCTCCCACGCGCGCTTCCAAGATGTCGGGAGTTTTTCCGAGACCATTCAACAGTTTGCACATAATTTTTAATACCGAAATAATACTTTCACTCGGGCGTTCGCTGCCTGTTATCGGCATTAGTGGATGGTCCAGTTGGTACTTCTTCAACGTGAAAGAGAAAGACCCGTCCCTTCTTGTACGTGTGCCATATTGTCGGTTTTATTTGATCAAGCATGTTTTTCTTCAGACATGTCGAATTTTCTTGAAACGAGTTATATCTTATAAAATTCGTAAACATTCTTTTTTTTTAAATACAAACAGTTCTTGCTTTTCCAATTGGGTTTCCTGAAGAAACCCACAAAAATTTGAATGAGAGCTAATCAAACTCCAAAGCAAAACGTTTTAGCTCGTGTAAATATAGAAATGACCTCTAAAACAATGATTGTGTTTTATTTAGTTTACGTTCCGTGCTGAACGACTGAATCTCCTGTTGCTTCATCCAGAAAAACAAATATTCCAAACTTTCCTGCCGCGGCCCAACCAAATGTGATCATTCAACAAAAGTTAACCAACAGCACTCCATTTTCCCGGAGAGGTCTCTGGGGGGATTTTAGTCGGGTTGTGGGGGCGGTTAAGAGGGAGTCTCTTTCCCAAACACCATCCCTTATACCTCACGATGCTATGAGGCCAATTCGAGCGCCAAATTGTTTCGCACTCAGCGAGCGGAGCAAAATGGATCGCAAAACGAGCTTTGAAATCCGCCATTTGTTTCCGCTATATTTTTCGTTTGCCAAGGCAGCCAAACAGCCAAAGGACGCCCAACCAAATGAAGATGAACGGACAAATTATAGAGCATAGACACACAGCATGGAGCCATTCCGGCAGACGCTGAGAATGCTCCCTCCGGAATCGTTTCAATCCGTGTGATTCCACTTTTTTCTGGTGCTGCTAGAATTTTCCATTTGAGTACAAACAATCTGAACAAAACCGAGCTTTCAACTTAGAGCAAAATAGTCCAAACTACCTGCCGTAATGGAAACAAATCAGGAATTTTATTGAACAAATAAACTCAGTTAGACATAAAAACAATCAAACATTAACACAGATGGGAAACTGTTTCATATAAATAACGATTAAAATGAGCTCAATTTAATTTTTTTTTGTTCTGTAACTTCAAAGTTTTCAAAAAACTGAAGCTTGATCCCCTAAAAATTGATAGTAAATCTTTGAAAACTGAATGTCCTTGCACAACTCGGATACAAATTAACCGTTTTTGCGTGTTTTTGCCGTAAATTAAATTGGCATGATATCTGTAATTATTCAAAGAAAACGAAGGCTTTATGTGGATGACAAAATATAAGGAACGAATTCTGCAGTTATTCAAGCGATGAAACCAATGCAATGAGATTCAAAAGAAAATTAAAGTCAAGTATCATCACTGTTGAACGACACTCATGACGACCGAACGTTTCACCACGGCGATTGGCTTGTGATATAGCTCAGTTGGCAAGTCTGTTGTCTCCTGAGCCGATGTTCGCGAGTTCGAGCCCAAGAGTAAACATCGAACACAGTTGTACCGGATAGTTTTTTCAAAAACGATCCCGCCAACTGCAACGTTGATAAAGTTGCGAATGCCATAAAGATGGTAAAAAGACTATAATCGAAACAAAAAAAAACCACGCCGATTGATCCGGACTGACAAACCGCGTGGCAAATGTAAACAATAACAGAGAATTGCAAGTGAGAAACAACGTCAATTTGCTTTTGTTTTAGAATGGATGATGAGTGAATTCGTAGTGTTCTTAATAATGAATATCATTATTTTTTATTTCATTCTTGCAACGTAAGATCCTACTACCTTTTTTACTGGTACAATGTGGTAGGTTTGTTTCTTGTATTTCTTTATTCTGATCTTTAAAAAGTAAGGCTTGACGACAATAAATTTATTTGTATTATCATTTTCCGATACGAATAATACCCGGTTTTATTTGATATCACAGCAGGTTTAAGGCCCAGTGGTTAACTGGCTGTAGCTTTGTTTCGATTTCTCATATAAAATTGATTTCTCGCGTAAGCTTCCATTACGCCGTTTGAAATAAAATTTGAACAAAGAGTTTTATTACGAAAAAATACAAAAACTATCATAACCTAGTCGCAACATCTTTCCATTTAGAATATTTGTAGCTTGGACAACAAAATTTTAAAGTTATATTGAAACAGCTATAACTTTTGCAGCAGTTTTCTGTGAATTCTTGAGATGTTTCATACGACGTTATGAAAGCCCTCGCGAGATTTTTGGATTGTAATGACAAACCCAAAGCTCGGAGGGTGCATCGCAGTAGGCGGAGTTGGTGGTCAACAAGCTGTTGGTGGTCAACCAACTCTCGGAGGCCAGCAGCTACCTCAGGCCGTGGCTGATTTGGCGCTACCTCACACGGCAGCCGGGGTCTCGAAAGAACTACTGTTGGACGGTCGAGTGGAGATCTTCGGAACCTGGAAGATCCACTCGTTGCTGCTAGTAAAACCACCAGGTTATACCACCAGGTTCTGCCGCAAGAGGAGCTGAACTCAAGGTCGAAAGTCGACATCAAACGGTTGTTCATGGATTCTGAGCTTCTACAAAACACCAGCCATCAAGCTATATCGAGAAGAGACAGCGATAGCAAACCACGCTTTGCAGACTGCACCGAAAAAAGGAGGCAGTCGGTGCTTCGGGTGCGGCGAGAAGGGGCACTAGAAGGCTTGCTGTCCCAAGCTGAAGACGGCCAAGAAGAACAGGTCCAGGCTTGACAAAGATAGCGCTCGCGTGAAGCGCAAGCAGGCAGGAGAAGCGTGCGTCCAGGAGATTTAACTCTTTTTCCTCTGAGTAGAGCTGCCCAACGCGAAGCAGAGGCTAGATGGGTGCAGCGTGTCGAGGACAACTTTGAAAGTGGCACCTCCGCAGGCTGGCGTAATTCTTAAGTTGGTTCCTCCGCAGGTTGGTGGAACCCAGATGAAAGCCATCGGTCAGGCAAAGGTTGCTACCAGGCCACTAAGAATGGCAAAAGGCGTGCTCGCTTCGTGATGAATTCCGGAGTGACTCATCACATGGTCTTTTTTTTATTAGTTGATCACCCAGGTGGTAAATCCTTTTTACGGATTGCATTCCAAGGCACGGCGAGCCACCGCGTCCCCCCAGTTTGCTACTCTGGGTCCATGGGTGCAATTGGACGACTCATGATACTATGTACCCCAACGCCATAAAATCCACCTGGGGCCTCTGGCCATAATTCCCATCCGGACCTAGCAACGAAGGCTTTACCCATGATGGGAGACCATACTCGCGCAATGCGCTCCACGGCAAATACTCGTTTTATTCGTACTACACCAGCAATCCCAACCACTCTTTGTCACGATTCACGACTTACGGGTTGGCAGTCCGTTCGCCGCTACTCGTGACTCGAGTCCCACATATGGCCTCTTGTCACAATTTGAGCCGTCTATACCCGTCTCTCCTCGTGACTCGAGGCCCTCTCACATTCCTCCTCTTGACACGAATTGAGGCGTCTATACCCACCTCTCCTCGCGTCTCGAGAGCCCTCGATCATTCCGTCTCTTGACCCAATTCGAGACGAGAACAACTCGCCTCTCCTCGGGTCTGGAGATAACCACACATCCCACTTTTTCCTCCGTCTCGACTCTTCGAGACTCATACTGAGGCCCATCCAATGGGCGCCACATATTACGGCACAAGGCCCCTCTGCTCGTCGTGAGTCGGTCATATCCGCGAATCAGGGCTAGGACCACCCGACGCGCGAATTCGACCAACACCCGCTCGAACACTTGGTCGTCCCGCATATCGGGGTCGCGACTACCCGATACACGTTACGACCCCTCCACCTGCAACTGAGCACTGGTACCAAGGTGCCCAGTCACACCACGTTTTTGCCAAACTCGGCACGCAGCCCGTCGCAGCTGACTGTACCAAGTGTGACGTGTAGTTCTCTTGGCCGTACATCTACAGGTGACAAGTCTGTAGACACGTTTCCACTCTGCACCACGGGGAGGTGGAACTACGTCGCAGAGCACATGGTCTGTGACGAGAGATTGGTGGAGGACATCTCGAAGCTATCCACACCGATCGAGCTGTCCACAGCCAAGACTGGTGAGTCAATAAAGGCGAATAAGAAAGGCTCTGTACCGCTTAAAACCATGGTTAATGGTTAAATTAAGAAAACTCAATTGTATAGTGTTCTTATTATTCCTGAACTAGGGACAAATCTCCTTTCGGTTTGAAAGGCTACCACTGAGGGAAAAAGGGTTACTTTTTCTGATGGTAATGTCATAATTACAGACTTTGAGGAGGTCATTTCTCAAAGGACAGTAATTGATGGTTTGTATTCCCTGGAATTGGTTTCGGATATTAAGAACCCCACGGCTTAGCTTGGAAAGAATCGGTTAGGTTTTGATACATGGCACAAAAGACTTAACCATCTAAGCAATGCTGGCGTAACCCCACTTATGATACTGAAGATGGTAGATGGATAAGATTTTAGCGTCGAGACCTTCGAATTCGGGATTCCAACCAGTACGAAGCTTGCGAAAGCTGTTTAGCTGGAGAATAGTCAAGCACAAAGTTCAAGAGTCTACAAAAACTGAGGTCGAGTAGGCCGCTTGAGTTAGTGCACTCTGACGTTTGCGGAAACTACGTTTGATAGCCATCAATATTTCATGACGTTCACGGATGACTACACTCACATTTCACAGTTATCAACCTAATGAAACGCAAGAGCGAGGTTGTTGAGAAGTTTAAGGAGTTTGAAGCGATGACAACAACGCTTTTTAATCAAAAATTTGCTATACCAAGATGCGATAATGGCCGTGAGTACGTTGGACGAGATTTTCAAGAATTTCTCAAGGCAAAAGCCGTCCAATTGGTTCTAACAGTACTGTATACTCCTCAGCAGAATGACGTGAGTGGAAGAATCAACAGAAAGTTGATGGGCAATTCGAAATGTGGTTGGCAAGAATCCTGACTTGAGCAATCTACGCATCTTTGGCTGTAACCCTTATGCTCTATTACTAGTTTCTTCTAAGGAAACTTATCTTTGCGGACTACGCAAACAACGGCTACAGGTTATACAACAAGTCCTTAAGTACAGTAGAGATACACCGTAGCGTAGTTATTGATAAGCAAGAATTGCTGAATCGTCGGAATGATCTTATTCATTCTACAATTTCACAACCTGCAAGTCAAGATACGCCAGCAAAAGAATCCAAACCTCCAGCGAAAAGTTCAGAAGCGTCTGAGAAACTCATGGGTAACGAAGATGAGCATCTCGTAGGTAACAAGAATGTTGAAGACGAGTCCAAAGTCATAGTGGTTGAAGGTGAAGATTCAATTGAAGAACATCACGTAGGTAACGTTGATGGATCTGATTATGATAGCTCACAAGATCTTGACAGTCACACTGACGGCGAAGATGATGTGAGGTCACAACCACGCCAGAATTTTACAATGCCAAGATAGCAACAGATAATAGCGATGTTACACAAACTGTCGATCTTTGAAGACAAGGGATTACTGGTCAAAGTAAAATGCCATAAGCGAAGAATTAAAAGCCCTGGACGAAAACAGGAACTGGAAGACGGTCGAGCGCTTACCAAAATAACGAAAATCGATCTCATCAAAATGGGTATTTTCGATTAAAGAAGACGGAAGATTCAAAGCAAGATTAGTAACGAAAGGTTGCTCACTGCGATCTGGATGACTACGATGAAACGTTTACGCCCGTTGTCAAAATGGAGAGCGTTCGTACAATCTTAGCTCCTTAGCTAACGAACCTAGTTCAATCATTCACCAAATGGACCTTAAAAACAGCCTTCCTCAATGGTCAATTGGAGGAAAAGATAAATAAAAAAAAAGATAAAAGACTGCAGAAAAGCGTATATGGCTTGAAACAAGCTAGCAGCTCGTGGAACCAACAATTCGACGAAGTAGTCAAGAAACTCGGTTTGATTCCGCTGAAAAGTAACTGTTGCTTCTATCAATCTCGGGCTACAGATCTAACGCTAGCTCTCTATGTTGACAATATTCTTATCGTTGGCAATAAGAGGGTAACCTGGTCTGGATTAAGACCGAACTTGGAAGGTTATTCGAAATGAAAGATCTTGAAGAAGATACACATTTTTGGGAATTAATTTCTCAAGAGATTGTCAAAAACTAACCATTGAAATTTCTCAGGTGGGTTACACCGAAAGCATACTTTTACGTTTTGGCATGTTAGACAGTAATCCAATGGATCCGCATATGCAGTGGACGAAGACGAAGGTTGGTGAAACAACCAATCATACATTCAAGAAACTGCTAACAGGATGTTTGCAATATGAGGCCGGACATTTGTTCCGCGGTCAGCGCAATCAGCAAGTTTCAAGCACTGCCTTCCGATGCACATTGTGCAGGACTAGAGTAGATTCTACAATATCTTCTTAATACGAGGGAGACAAAGCTGGTCTACACTAAGAAAGTAGAGAACCCTGTTTTAATGGGATATGCTGATGCCGACTTCTCAAACGATGTCGATGACAGAAAGTCTATTGCTGGTCATGCTTTCAAGGTATTTGGTAATCTGGTTTTATGGTCAACGAAACGTCATTAGATGGTCAGTCTGTCATCTACAGAAGCTGAACTAGTTTCACTCTGTATGGCAACCAAAGAAGGAATGTGGTTAACAAACCTCTTCGGCGAGATAGGTGGCTAACACCAACTCTTTTCTAATCATGGAAGACCATCCCTTGTATTCAATTCACAGAAGAACCTAGGAGTGTCAGCGGATGAGTTAGCATAATACATGTTCATTCGTACAGCATCGTAAACTGTTCGAGTTACTGAACGTGCGAATTGAGGGGAGGTGCTGGCTAATGTAAACAATAACAGAAAGTCGCAAATGTGAGAACGTCAATTCGCTAATGTTCTAAAATCAACGAAGAGTGAATTTGTAGTGTTCACTGGAATTGTTTTCAGTTTAACAGATTGGAAATCATTAGTGGAGTGTTGCCAACATGACAGATGGATAATCCAAGCATATATAAATACCTATTGTAACCTGATCTCTAAAGTTTCGATTAAAAAGGTTGTATCAGAATTTTTTTTTAACATTGATTTTCGATTTTTCAAATTTCAAGCACATAAATTTGTTGCTTTTGATGCATTTGACATTTTACTAGCATCTCTAATAATGCAAATTATAATTTAAAATTTACAACTGCGTTGATTCCAGCATTTGAGATGCTCTAAGCTGAGAACTTGGTGTTGAAAAAAAAACGTTCTCATCAAATCATGTTCTAACCAGACATAAATAAACATTTCGGAAAAGGATTATTCCTTGAAAAGGGCAGAATCAGGCTAAGTGTCTCTATAAATCAGAATACTGATGTTAACAATATTTCAACAAATATGTGTATAAATCTATATACACATAAGCAGAAGTCAGTTTTTATATTTGGGAATAATTTTATATTGATTTTTGATTTTGAGAAAATCATTTGTTTCTTTTTAAGTATCTCTAATAATTCTCGTATGATTTCAATTAAAATGCTTGAAAATGATAACTTTCACACAAAAAAGCTAAAGTTATTTCGAAAATCAATGTTGTTTGTGGTTGCTTTTAAATGAAACTTCTGAACCGCAAGTCGAAAAATATGAACTTGTTGAGTATGGAATTAATAACCTTTATTTAAAAAAACATGTATAGTTTATTGGGACTCTTAGGGCTAGAAGTTTGTCACTTTTTAGTAACTTTGTAACTTTTTTGAGGCTGGTCCCTCAAAAGTCAAAAGGTCACTAAAATCACTTTTTTTTAAATAATTCCCTCACAACTAAGCAAACGACACGTAGTATGTATTCATTAGGTTATTATTAGTTTATTCGTTTATCGTTTATTTTTCTTTTCTTTCCTTTTGAGTTCTGTGGAAATTCAAAGGACGTAAATTAGCAGAATGGCTCAGATTCAGTAAGGAAGATTATTGATTTCTTTTGTTTTGATGTGTCACTTTTAGATTAGAATTTATACAAAAAAAGATTTTCACCTTAAAAAATATGTATGATTTATAAATTTATTTGGGGAGAGTGGGGTATCGTGGGCCATGGGGAAACGTGGGCCACTTTTAATATCTCAGATGTGTGTTGAGATAAAAATCTCAAACCAACTGTCATCGTCGTCGCTTAGCGTGAGCATATATTCCTTTATGTTGTTGACTGAAATACGCATCATATGCTTCTTTTATTTATCAAGCTAAAAAAAAGTTAGAAAAATTTACTTAAATCATTAAAAAACACCCGCTAATTTCATCGATGGGGAACCTAAAGTGCATAAAAAAAAGGCTCATACGCTTATGATCTTAGTTTTATCATGATCTTTCACGTGGAAAAAGAATTTTTGATGAAACATCAATAAGTCACACAAACGCAATCAATTTGCAAATCATAGCTTGTGGGGAATCATGGGCCACACATCTTGAATCACCTATATTTTTATGTTTTTATACACATTCAGAACTTAAAATACGTTTTACCTATCTGCATAGTTTTCTTATGCCAAATGAAATTTTGTCCATCCTATAGAAGAAATTTCGCCAAAACGTTCGCGAGCCAGGTTTTGGAATCTATGCGATCATACACAGCTCTCTTTTTTATTTCATCATCTGAAATTGCTTTTAAATAACGAAATAAATTAGGAAATCACACTTTTGGGTCAACTCATAAACTTTCATGTTATGTGGTCAATTTGGTTTTGGTGGCCCACGATTCCCCACAATTTTTCAAAATCCAAAAATATTGCTGTTTTTCAAACAGTCAGAATTTGGGGAAAATTACTTATTAAAAAATTAAAAAATACCTTATGATACCTTGAAAATGAAGAAAACAATACCGTTTTTCATTTTCATTTTATCTTTTATAATAAAGAAGTTATGGAACATCGAAAAAAAGTGGCCCATGATTCCCCACTCTCCCAAACATAAAATATTTCCTAAAGAGACATTCTTACAGCATGTTTAACCAGGACTTGAAGTTTAATGATTGTTAAAGCTTGAACTTGTTAAAATATAATTCTCAACTTAATTTCTAAAAAATCATTCAAAATATGTACAAAGCAATTAATCAAATGTCAGGAAACATTCCATGCATTTAATGCTCTTGGTTGTATTGAATGGAAGGTAAACTTGTGAAAAGTGAATCGAAAATATCATATATTTCATTTCTAAGTTCCCGTTTTTCGAGACATTTTCGAATCATTTGAAAGATTGGTAGAAATTCATAGATATCAATCTAAGATTTCAAATCCTACTTGAACTTTTCGATAATTTTCAGTAATATCTGCACCTTTTTAGAGATTTACTGAAAGTTTTTCTACAGTATTCCAAGAAATTTCTGAGACGTTTCTTGGATCTGTTATTTTCTTTAAAGATATTATCTTGTTAAATCATTTATGAATAATTTTTTTTGAATTCCTACCTTTGTAAACCTCATTTTTTTCTAGAAACTTTCTAATGATTGATGCATCATGCAAAAGAGTGTGCAATGAATTTTTTAGCCTTTTTGTGTTATTATCTTGAATCTTAAGTCAATTTTTCGCTAAGCTTCTTGGGTCATTGTCAATCTTCTGTCAACATTTTGTCGTTTATCTATTTTCAATCCTCTATCATTTTAAATGTAAATGTAATCATTGTTTCTGTAAATGTAAATCTGAACACAATTTCAAGTAAATTATTTCAACTTTTCGTTGAACATCTGCTGATTTGTTGATTTCTCACATATAACAATTTTGTTTAAAATTTTTGGTTTTCTGTAAATTTACTTGGAATTTTTTTCAGTTTAATTTTAGACCTTTTTAATTGTTTAAGTGACTTTGAAAAATTTCTGATTTGGGTGTAAACAGTTACAGTATAGGGTGAACTTTCAAATTTCGTAAATTTTTTTTATCAAAGAGAATGGATAAACTCAAAGTTCTTGTATGGCTTAGTGTTGTCCTAGTCCTTCGGGTACGATCTTTTGATTTCCACCCATTGTTTCCTCAGAGCATTAGGATTATGCAGTCGCTATTCTTAAGATATCTAAGCTCATTTGAAATGTTTCTCTTTTGTCCAACATATTGCTTTTCTAGTAGTAAGGCCAAGAGGCTTTCAAAAAACGATTTTCAATAAACAGAATTGTCTTTAAAGCGTTATATTTCAGTTTTTAAAGTCATTTTTTAGTTAATTTTCGACTTGATCTGGTTACTAATTTTACCCTAATTTCACTTGAAACTAACTATGTTGCCCTACTTTTTTACCACATGGTCGCTGCTAGCCCGGCACTCTTCGGCTTAAAAAATTAGAAAATTGGTAAATTAGGCAAAATAACCTGTCAAAAAGTCGTTACGTCACGCTGGAATGTGTCATCTGAATTTTTAAACATTTATTTGATATCATAATTCACCTTGCATAACTTGAATGTATGAATTGGATGTATGAATTAACATACTTTCCAAAACAAATAAGAAAATTTCATACTATTTCTGGACCAGGAATCAAGAAATTGAGTTTGGCAATTGAAAGTTGTTTGCTCTTATTTTTATCTTGTGTACAGATTAGTTTGAAAACTAAATAAAAACAGCAATATTGAAATTGACATATTGAGACTTTTACAACTTTAACTACTTAAAACACTCTACGACAGAATTAATAAGAAACCAAATCTGCTAATATAAAATCGTGTTTACAGAAAAATTGGACACAAACAGTTAATACTGAAGTTGGAATAACTGTTAAATAGTATTTCATAACCCGAAAACTAGACTTCCAAAAATTTAATCCTTTTACCGTCAAATCTAAAAAAATATATGTCCTAAAACCAAATAAGAACATAGACATAAAAATCTTCTTAAATAAGATAAATAAAACTGTCACGACGCGACGCGACGTACGACGCTGTATTGTGTTTCTGCCTTAATTGTCCGTTCTTCGTTAAAACAATTTGTAACATTTACATTGAAACATGAATCCTTTGAATGAACAGTAAAAGCTAGTACTCCAACGACATTAACATTTTTATTCGTCTGATTTCAGGGGCCGCCCGCAGCATCTGCTGGAGGACATGCCGGATTCGGCCGCAGCCAGTGAATCCTTCCCGCCGGTCGTCGGAGATGACGAACCTAGCGTCATAGTGCAGCTCTCGAATCGGGTCCAGGATGGCACCCGGTGTAGGCCCGGGAGCCTAGACATGTGCATCCAGGGCAAATGTCAGGTGAGTGGGGTGTCGTGTTTTTGTTTTCGTTTCGGTAGAAGAGTAGCAAAATGTTTAAGAGTTTAGTTTCTTCAATAGTTAAAAAAAAATCTGTCAAAACTATTACCCTTCGATGAATCCTCAAATAACTCACAAATCATAACCTAAGTATCCGCAAATAGTTCAAATAACATTAGCGCATAAAAAAATTTTCACTCTCTACACTCGTTACATTTTTTTTTTCGGATACCAACTGGCGGCAAATCACTTTTCCCACATCTCGCGTGGAAAAGTATGTGAAGTATTTTTCCCTCCCACACTCTACTGTATCATGGGAAATTTGTGCAAATTGAGCGGGAAAGAATGTGTCGGGAAGCAAAAATGTACCGTGGGTGTGAAAGGTTATGTCAAAGAGGGTCCTAAATAGCTGGCGAAAATGGTTGCAAAAAAGGGACACCAAGGAATCTTCTTTTTTCGGGTCGGCTTCAAACATTTGGAGCACAAGATAGTGGGAAGATGAGGAGCTGAAGGAAGAAATTCGATTCATTCTTGGGTTACAACTAACAGTAGCTGAGCTGCAAAAAAAGCTTGTGTCCTTTTACATTTCCACACACCCAGACCCAGGAGATTTTGTATCCCAAATCTATTGGCAGGGTTGGAAAACTTGTGATTTGGATTGATCAATCAAATTTTTAAGATTTTTTTCAAAATAACTAACATTTTCCTTTATTCAAAAACTAACCAAATATTATAGAACGTTTAAAATTATGGTCTTTTTCTCAAGCTTTTCGAGTAACCATAAAAAAATCAAACTTTTTGGTAGCTCTTTTCGCTGAAACCACTAACTGAAAATCAGCTCCCGTTTAGGGATTTCTGCCTGCCATTTTTCAGGGTGAATTTTTTTTCTGCTTCGTGCTTTTCCCAAACTATTGTTGGATGGAGGTTTCATGTGTGAGCATGAGAAATTCTTGAATATACGATGCAAATAAGGACATAAAATATGAATAGGACGTTGTGTGATCCGGAGCTTAGCCTAGCCCAACTCTCAGAGTTCGTTGGTCTAGCGGAATGATTTTGTGGGGTCGGTCGGTTGAGAAGTTTTCTTAGCGGGATGATATTATGGATCTAGAAAATGTGCCCTGTCCTATGTGTTGTACAGTTTTCTTCAATTTTTTTTCTCTCTTTTGCTTTGTCATCACTACAAAAAATCTTAAGTGAACGATTGACCTGATTTTGTTTGAATATTTGAGAGAGTACATCTTTGGAAAAATGAAAAATCTATATAAGATCTGCTACTGGTCTTGAAACATTGAAATATTTTATTTTATTTTATTTAATGATTTCAGAATTTTATATCGACATTACTGATGAAAAGAAATGAATTAAGAATAAAAGAATCAATTACGTGGTGAGAAATAATGTTAGATCTATTGGCTGAAGTCCTAAAATTTATCTTATTGATTCTCCTGGACTGATTCTCCGGATACCAAACTCTTCTTTCTCAAAGCGATATCTAAGGAACGGTTGAAGATACATTAAATTGTTCGACTATTCCTAAATTTAGGAGTTCTACATTTTCTCATTTTCAGATTTTTTAATAGGGTAACTAGAATCACCCAGCAAAAAAGACAATGAGCCAGTTAGGGGCATAAAGACCCTGATTATTGTTTATGAAGTAAAATCAAAACTACTGAACTCATTTTTAACTAACACAATCATTTTGAAATCTTCCAAATGTCTGATATCAGATACTATTTAAAATTTTAGTTTTTATCTAGATGGTCTCCAGACAAGGACCATTATGATAAAAAGTCCTTAAAAATTAGTGTTTCGCATCAAAGATTACTCATTTTGTTGAGTTGAAGCCGTATTGAAAAACTTTTTGTAAATATGAATTCAGGTAGATTGAGACATCATAATGAAATAATAAAAAAGCTTGGTTTTACAGACTACAACTGGTTATTTGAAAAGTTAATAAAAAAAAATTTCAATGATTTTTAACTTTTTTTTCATGAGGATCAAGGAATTTTGATGAAAAAAATTGTCGCTCTGTTCAATTTTTCAATATCAACCGATAGTGATAAATTAATAATGAAGAAACTTTTAGGGTGACCAATTCTAGTATTCAATCTTAGAATTTCACATATTGAGGATCAAGTCTGAGATATATCGACTTTTGTTTTAGTCCATTTTTACCCTGAGTACAACTTTTCTAAATTTTTACGTTTAATTTTAATATCATATTATAAGAAATCACATACGACACTTTAATTCACTCAAGAATTTGACACCTGCTCATTTAATCCATTTTATGTTTATTTTATTTGATGTCTTTGACTATGTTGTCATACAGACCATGAGTATCTTAAATTAGGTTATATAGTTGGCTTAAAATTAGGTTACATCACGAATCAAACATTTAAATTTTGCTTTGGATACATTGAAGTCGAACAAATAAGAAACATCATTAAACACTTGGCAGCATCGTTGGAGTGGATGATTTTGGCCGAATACTGTCCTGCTTCTTGGTAGCCAGAAAAGAGTCTGGTAACGAAGTTGTCGAGTTGGAGCGTGTAGGTTCAAAGAGTAAAGCAGTTGCGGACAATCAATAGCATTCGTAATGATGTCATAGACAAACATTCGTTGTAGATAAATTCTCCTTTGGCTCAGCGACGTCAATGATAATAGACCACATCTATCGGAGTACGGTGGCAATCGAACGGGATCTCGCCAAGGCAGATGACGCAATGCGAAACGAAGAAATCTTTTCTGGACCCTCTCAATTCTGTCTATGTGAACGGAATGATAAGGTGTCCAAACTGGTGCGGCGTATTCCAAGACACTGCGTACGAGCGAGCAGAACACAGTCTTTAGAGCATAAGGGTCTTTAAAACTCGAAGTATTTCTGCGCAGGAAACCGAACAAAGCGAAAGCCTTTGCTGTAGTTGTTGCCATATGCTGAGCGAAAGAGAGTTTTTGATCGAATGTTACTCCAAGATCTTTTATCACGGTTGTTCTTTCTAGTGTAGTGTCGCGGAACGAGTAGTCGAAGGTAACTGAAGCTCTGGTTCTAAAAAAGCTTATGCATTTACACTTTTCAGCATTCACTTTCATTCCATTTGTTTCACACCAGAGCAATAACCTTTCTATATCCTCTTGAAGCGCTGTGCAATCCACAATTGAATCGATTACTCTGTAGAATTTCAGGTCATCAGCATATAGAAGCTTAGACGACTTAAGACAGGTTGCCAAGTCATTTACAAAAAGCACAAAGATAAGCGGGCCTAAACCTTTTATTGCCTTTCTTACAGAAAGGTATAGTTATCGGTCGATTTGGGAGATCCTTAATTATGGGTCTTAGATATACCTTTATAGGTACCTATCGAATCAGCTCGACGAGTTCAGACGATGTCAGTGTATTTGTTTGTGCTGGTGTGATTTTTTGTAAACATCGTCCACATGTTTTTGCGAAACTGGGAAGTACAATAACAATGATTTTTGTCTTAAAAAATTTGATTTTTTCCATGTATCAATGTATAAAAGAATGAAAAAAAAACAAAATAGTTTGAAAAATAAATTTTCATAGTCATTATCATCAAATCATCACTCCAAAAAACGTGTCAATATGGCTGGCTAGCCACAATCAGCAATCACTAAAATCAAGATTATCGTATATATGACGTCAAATTATACGTGACGTCATAGATACGCGCTTGCTATCTAAAAGTATGGACCTGTCGATGTGTGGAAGGGAGAAAAGACAGAATTCACTCCCACTCAGGTTTTGATGTCATCCTGACAGAAACCGTATGGGAGGAAGAAGACAGTTAAAATTTTCCCGGCTGATGGTTATATTTTTTTCATTTTTATGGTTCAGTTTGAAACCGATCCATTTAAAAAATTTCGGAATCGAAGCCCCGAATTATGAAACTTAAAAATGGTTTTCACCAAGGGGTACGACCCCGAAATTGATGAAGTCGTTGATGAGTACGTCATGCCCACACTGCATGGTACGGAAGCGATAGTAACTTCGCCCAACATTATATTAAGGCACAGATTGCTCTGAGAAGGGGAAAAAAACACGGGTACGCGGACGATGTATGTCCTCTCATCCATAGATGCCACACCTACCGATTTTTCGGTATTCATACCGATTTTTGAGCAAATTTTTATCCAAGAATCGGTATATACCGAATACCGATTTTTGGCAAAACATACCGATTTCATACCGATTTTTGAGATTTTGATACAAAATGTAAAATATGTTTCAGTGTAAGCGAGACTACCGAAAATATTGGATTTCTGTTCAATTGAAGAGGACCTTATTATATTATTTGGCGTTAGCTCAGTAAGAAACATTTGAAGCTTTTATGATAAGTGCACGTTTTTCAATATTTCAATTGAAACTCTCAAATTTTAAAGGAAAGAAATTTTGTTTTTGATAGTCGAAAGTTTAAAGATAAGTCTACAACACGAATAAAGTTTTAACTATCCGTTGGAATTTGGAGGTAATTTTTCCTTTGAGAATGTTGGAAAATTGTCGTTTTCTACAAAATATTCTATGATATTTATAATTGCGCCAAGATAACCAGCGGAAATTACTCTAATGATGTTGAGTATGTATGAGTTTTCAGAATTTTGAAAACAAAAAAAAATTGTAAAGAACACTCTATAAGGATTACACCAACAAGGAATCATGTGTTAATCAATAACATGAAGAAATTTAATGATTGAGAATATTACAAAGAGGCTTCATGATTTTTTTAAAAAGAGAATTCCACAAAAACTTTTCAATATGTGATTTTTTCAAAATTAGGGCCCACAGAGCCAAAAGAGTATAAAAGCAAATGATCCATGAGTTAATAATACGGGACGATTTTTCATGTTTCAAACTTAATTTAGTGATTTCTTCAGATTTTTTGAAATTTATTTTCATACCTTTATGTTCGGAAGAAAAATACAAATTATTTGAATACGTATGGAAAATTGCCAAACACAACAGGTTTAATGCGTTTTTTCTCGAAATTTGCTTTTATGCACTCATACACGTTTTTGGCATCAATGCAGTAATTATGAAAATCCAAAGTTTGTAAAAATTTTCTAAAAATTATAATAGAGAAGAAAAAAACAGTATAAACCTTCTAAGAACTCTTAAAATCAAATAAAAATATATAAAAACAAAAAAAAACGAACACACAAAATTCTATAATATGATTCAATTCACCGACTTTTTTCGGCGGATTTTTGTTTGTAAGATTTTAAATATTGTAAATCATTGTTTAAAATATAATTTGAGTGTCCACTGAAGAGGAGCGAAAGCCATAGTAGCTCGAAACGTCTGGACCACTGGTAAAAACGTTTTTGATTCCAAAATCCGCCAAAAAACGTCGATGAATTAAATCACATTAAAGCGCGGCGATACACAAAATTCCAAAGTACTATTAGGCATTTATTAGAAAAAGTATTAAACAACAGACTTCAGAATCACTATCGAAAATTTTTTAATCGCCATAAAATACCGATTTTCATACCGATTTTTCGGATTTCCATACCGAAAAAAGATTTTTTTTGGGTTCAAAAATACCGATTTAAATGTGGCATCACTGCTCTCATCTTCTCACATGCCGTTCGTGCTTACGAAGCTTTTTCTTAAGCAGCAACGACAGGAGAGTATTTCGCCCGTGGAAGCAAATTAAATCTAATAAAACAAATGCTACTGAATCCTCTCGAGCTTTAAGCTCTCGGGCTTGTTTTTTTGTTCCCTTTTCTCTTCCTCTCTTCAGATCTAACGTTGCGTTGTTGTTGTTGGGGTTGGTGTCTAGAGAAAAACGATGACGGCTTGGAGGTCAATCTGAACTTTCACTTGCTGAAGCCAATGGAAGATGACAACCAAACAGTAGCGCCACCAAGCCCTCCATAGTAGAGTTTGAAGCATTTGGGATTTTTTTTGGAACATGCATATAAAGCTAAAAAGCTAATAATCATTATTGACAAAGTTGAAGAAACAGAAAAAAAAACATTTTCGCCAGGTTGACCAAATACAAAAATGACAAAATCGACAAAATTGAAAAAATTGACTAAATAGACCAATTTGACAAAATTGACGAAATTGACAAACTTGACATAATTCATTGATTTGACAAAATTCACTTAGTTGAAAAAATCATAAAATTGATGAAATTTATAAAATTGACAAAATCAAGAAAATTGGCAGATAAAATGCACTGAATTGACAAGATTGATAAAACTGACTGTTATCGTTTATCTCACTTCTCAGACTGTTATACAAAATAGTTTAGATTTTTGAGCATCCCGTCTACTCTAGTAGTGTAGGTTGAAGTAGTATATAGTAGACAATAGTGCGCTCAAGTTAACGAGCACGCGAAGAGTAGTAGAAAAGGCAAAAATAAAACCGGCAGTTCAGTGCCCTCCGAACTATCAACCATCGTCTATCGCGACAGAATAAAATCGTCTGAGAAATTATAATAAAATATCAGTTGTTAATCAGTTTAAGCGAATTTGTGTAATTGCATTTAGAATAAATAAAGATCAGGAATAAGTTCGGCAAATACGTCGTGTGTGAATTCGGAAAGTTTATAAAAACCTCACAAGCCTGCATGCATGAATCTATAGACGAATATTGACCAGGACTTAAGCCCACCATAATTGCAGGCAAAACGTTAACTGTTTCGGAGGGATTTTGTTCGTGTGATCACCTTGGTCATTTAAACGGATTTACGAGTGATTTGGAACCAGTCGGCGAACCCGGTAAGAACACTGACAAAATTAACAATATTGAAAAAATAGACAAAACTGACAAAATTGACAAAATTGACAAAATTGACAAAATTGACAAAATTGACAAAATTGACAAAATTGACAAAATTGACAAAATTGACAAAATTGACAAAATTGACAAAATTGACAAAATTGACAAAATTGACAAAATTGAAAAAATTAACAAAATTAACAAAATTGACAAAAGAGATGACAAAATCGACAAAATTCACTAAATCGACAAAATTGACAAGATTGATAAAACTGACAAAATTTAAAAAAATGACTAAATTAACGATGACAAAATCGAAAAAATTCACTAAATTGATAAAATTGACCAGATTGATAAAACTGACAAAAATCGACAAAATTGACCAAATTGACCAAATTCACCGAATCGACCAAATTGACAAACTTGGCTTAATTCATTGATTTGACAAAATTTACTTAGCTGAAAAAATCATAACAATTGATAATATTTATAAAATTGACAAAATCGAGAAAATTGGCCGAGTTGACAAAATTGACGATGAAAAAATCGAAAAATTCACTGAATTGACAAAATTGACAAGATTGATAAAACTGACAAAAATCGACAAAATTGACAAAATTGACCAAATTGACCAAAACGACCAAATTGTCAAAATTCACAAAATTGACAAAGACAAAATCGACATAATTCACTTTATTTAAAAAATTGACAAAATTGACTGGCAAAATTTACAAAATTGACCCAATTGACCAAATTGACAAAATTGACAAGATTGACAAGATTGACAAATTGACAAAATTGACAAACTTGTCAAAATCGAAGAAAATTGACAAAATTGAGAAAATTGGCCAAATTGACAATGACAAAATCGACAAAATGCACTTAATTGACAAAGCTGACAAAATTGACAAGATTGACAAATTTGAAAAAATTGACAGAATTTTCAAATTTGAAAAAGTTGACAAAATCATGAAAATTGTTAAAATCGACAAAATTGACAAAATCTAGAAAATTGGTTAAATTGACAACATTTACTAACTAATAATGCTGACAAAATCATGAAAATTGATAAAATTGACATTATTGACAAAATGGAAAAAATGACCAAATTAACAAAATTAACGAAATAGACAAAATCAACAAAAAAGAATAAAAATCTCAAAATAACAAAATTAAAAATACTACGCTTTCAAAATTTTCAATATTATTAATTTTCAAAATTTATTCTACCGATTTTCTACATTTTGGTATCGTATTTTACTCTAGCAATTGAAATTTTATCCAATAATTTTATTTATGTATTTGTTTCCTCTACTTGAGAGGTTGAATTATTAGAAATACATGGTCAGGTATCTTTTTTCAAATTGTATTCTTAATTTTTATACCCCTTCCATTTTGAAGATATCATATTCTGTAACTCCAAAAGGAGTAAATTGAGTTAGATTATAATGTCATAGAAACGGAATCATACATGATATTCCAGAATCTAGTCATTCAAAAATCTCCAATTAGTTGCAAATAAGGTTATTTATATGAAATTAATGATTATATAAAAATACTTTTATCCTAATAAAAACTTTGAATCTTTATTTCCTAAATTCATTTTGGATTTATTGCGTATGAAATTCATTAATCATAATTCATAATTCATTTTGTTTTATATGTACCCAAATATAATTTACAGGCTGTAAGAAAGGCTACAATCCACTGTCAAGTGTATTAAATCGGGTTTTAACTTTAAATGAATCTTAAAATAAGCAAAAGTTTAGCTGACATAGTGAAATTTCATTATTTTAACCAGGATGGTAACGATCTTTTTTTTTCAAAAACGCCATCTTTTTTAAGTCATTATTATTTTCAGTTCGGCTGAAGTTTCAGATATCAACGAAATTATAATAAATTTTTTCCTTCATAAACAGATAATGAACATGTAGACCAGTAGTTTTCAAAGTGGTTTCTACCACCCCAGGAGAAGGGCGTTGAGAGCTGTCCAGGGGTCGGTGAGCCCAATTTTGAATTTAGGGGTGCGTTGGAATGGCTCAGAGAGGTGGTGAGATTGCTTAGCCTTTTGCTTTAACTTCATAACAAATTGAAATTAAAATGACACCACACTAAGTTCAATAAATGAAGAATGACTAACTAAATGTTTACTTTTAGCTTGATTCTAGACTTATTATCAAAATAGTTTCTATTATAAATCTTCAGGAAGCTAAAATACAATATATATAGGGGAGAGTGGGGATACTTGATCCCCTTTCCTTATTTTCACCATATCTTTTTGGAAAAACTCGCCATCTTTGACATTTTCTGACAGCTTGTAACTTCAAGTTTCTATGTTCCAAAAATTAGAACGATACTTGAACCCGTTGATGAGCTAGAAGCATTTTCGTGGGAGTAAAAAAGTTGCGATTTTTCTGAAGTTAGGGGAGACTTGATCCCCTATTGAAAGAGACTTGATCTTTTATTCAGGAAGCCCTAATCCTTGTATAAAAATCAAACAAAACCCCAAGATAGAATGTCAATTGACTATTTTGGTCATGTTTGTCTAATTTCACAACTTATAGCAGACATAAGAAGAAAATTCTATAACTTTGTCTCAACGCTAATAACATTGCATACTTAAAGGCGCTATTTTTTTATAATTAAGAGAAAGTTAATTATTTTTGCTCTTTTCTTCAGACAATTGTTTGATAAAATATTAGTTTTTGGATTAATATTAGTAATTTCGTTATCAGCAATCATAACGATCAATTCAGAAGAAGAATATGCCGTTTGGAAAGGGGATCAATTGTACTCAACTCTAGGGGATCAATTGTACCCATAATCAACATTTTAGAAAACTTTTTCTGAAAAAGGTTGAGAGTTTTCCATTGCTTTGAAAATATGGCATTATGAAGTTCATTTTACGCTCAAACGATTGAATTATTTTGGCACATTTTTCTAGAACATTTGATCTTTGTAATACATTCCAGTTTCGAGATATAGCTAAGAAATCAAGTATCCCCAGGGATCAAGTATCCTGATTCTCCCCTACAGTATTTTAGTCCTTTTGATCAGATAATGAATGTATACACATTAGTTTTTTTTTAACAGATATTAGTATACTCGTAAAAGCAATGATCACGGTCCATTCAGAAAAAAAATATATCTTTTTGTGCTCTAGGGATAAATTAAACCTATAACAAACATTTTGGAAAACTTCTTCTTGAAATAATTGAGAGTTTACTCTTGCTTTGAAAGTATGGCATTTTGAAATTCATACCGATTAATATATTGTAATTGATAATTTCAACTATAATTTTTTCATGTGAGAAATATTTTTAAATAATAAATAAAAGAACTTTAAATCATATTTTGCTAAATTTTCAAACATTTTCTCTTTTTTGTCTATAGTTTTCTTTAATGACACAAACTTTCTTCATTGTCCAGCTTCGAGAAATTTATATTTCGAAATTCCAACTAAGCTCTAAATAATAACAAAATCAAAAATGCACAATATATCCGGAAAGTCATTCACAAAATATTCTAAATTATGTTATTCCATGTTTTGTGTAAATAATAAAAAAAACAGAGCACTTAATTGAAATTTTGCTTAAAAGTTGCTGCTTGTAATCTTCTTTTTTACTTTTCAAAAGATAAAATAAAAAATTATGTTCGATTCAAACAAGATAATTTAAAATAATAAAAACAAGTGGAACGTTTCTAAACTTTTAAATGCATATTATATAGTTTAAAATTTCAAGCTCTGAATATTTTTCCGATGCTTATTAAAATATTGGGCCCTGAAACAGATGAAAGGTAAAAGCTGTTTTTTTTTATTAAAATTTAATGAAGATTTCGTATTCAGAAAACAAAAATTCAGATTTAAAAAATAAAAAGAGAACTTATAATAAAATTTCTCGAAAAATTAAAATAGTTTACTTTAGATATAAGGTAAATTTATTTGCACATTTAAAAACAGTAAAATAAAAATCGGTGAATGTATTGAAATTTGTAAGTTATATAAATATATTATAGAAGAATAAGAAACACAAAATAAAATTGAAGTTTAATAAATTTCTTGAAAAATATTAACAATTATCAGAAAATTTGTAATGAGGTTTTTTTTTTAAATCAAAGTAATTATTAACTTTAAAATTCAGGCATTAGTTTTTTGGCTAATTCTGTAGACTATCGTTACTACTGAATATTTTTCGAATGCAAAATTAGTATTCGAAGAATTAATTTTGAAGTTAAAATGGTTAGCTTAAAATTTTGAAATCTGTTGGTTCTACTCTTCTTAACAAAAATCCGTTCTAAATATAATCTATTTTTTGTTTCAAGGTTTGAATTTCAAAACAGATGGTCTATCTAACTACAAACTTCAATTTACGATTAAAAATTAGTATAAATTATCCAACGTCTTAAAATTAAATGTCTTATGCCTTGAGTAGTTAGGAATACATTCCGCCCAAGGCGAGCTTATTTTCTACCACATTTAAACACCTTTTGGGATCAAGTAACTTCCCATAACTACGGAAGGCATAATTACGAAAAATTCCTGTCTTGAACTGAAAATTTAACTTGAAAAAAATCTTCAAAATAACAACCCCCCTCCTTTTACCCGTTCCTAATGCCTTGTAAGAATACATTAAAATAAGCCCAAATGTTAAAGTTCACTTTAGCTTAAGGTTGCCAGAATTTTTCAGGACGTTTCCGGGCTGGACCAATCTGGAAATTTTATATAAAAACTTGTCAAAATCCGGGCATTTTATTTAAAAAAATTGTCAGAACCTCGAAATTACTCAATAAAAATCGAGAAAAAAATTTTGAAAAAAAATTTCATTTAATTTTTTTTACATATTTTGAATTGTATTTTAGGTTTTAAAAAAACCTTTCATGATTATTTTTATAAAAATTGCTCAAAAAATTCGTTTTGGAAGCATAAACAACACAACTTGTATTTTTTTTTTGTTTAACTTGAATGAATCTGGAAAAAATCCGTGCGTTTTTCAATTAAATCTGAGCAACTGGGCTGGGCCGGACTGTTCCCAAGTTTTGTATTGAATATCCTGGCAAACCCGGATAAAACCGAGCAATCTGGTAACTTTTCTTAAGCTACAAAACACCGAAGAGTTTTAAGCAATTTTCAACCCTCAAATTTATTTCTAGGGATCATTCAACTCCAGGAGCCTTCCATTAAGAAAAACACGAACAGTTAAGCCAATGAAAACCATCACCACTTCATGATGGCTGCTTATCCGAGGATCTGATTAGGTTTGTGTTTGCCCTGGAAAACCTTCCAAACGACAGCGAATAAACGGAAGAAATATGTTAAACAAATGATTTACAAGACGATCACCGATTAGGCTTTTCTTCTTGAGCATCGATTTGTCTTCGTTGTTGTTGTTGTTATTTTTCTTCCTCTCATCCTAATCGCTTAATGCATCAATTCCGAAAGCAGAAACTGAGAAAATGTCCCAAAAACCCGGGCCAACGAGGAACATTTTCACCAGTCGTCTCCGGTTGGACTCGTCTTCTTCATCCATGAGCGGAAAAGCCAACAAAATCAAATCTATATTCAAATTAGTCTTTTGGACTTTTTCCGGCTTTCTTGCTGCTGGGTCAAAATTTTCTTGCCAGAAACTTTGGGGCTGGTGTTGGTATCATGTTGTCGTCTTTGCAAGGCTAGAACGAGGCAGGAACGATGAAGAAAACCCTTTGCCTTTCTCACCATCTTTCTCCCGAGATCGATGATGCCTTCGGGGAAAGAGTCGAGGGCAAGGGATCCTGAAACGGCCTTTTTGGACTATTAACATCTCCGAGAGAAATAAATTATTACCAAATTTAATTTTGTCTAAATTATCCCCATGGTGTTATTTTTTTAGGTCCTATTTGCACAGCAAAAAAATCACCAGAACTGATCGGGTATGGAAAATTGACGAATTTTGTTTTCAATCAAAAATGAGGAATTTTTGTTATGTGATATGTTGGGAGATAAGAATTATGTTAGTTTATAACCCACTATTTGATTCTTTTTTATGGTGTTTCCGTATCATAGGTTAGTTGGTAAGTGTTCTTTAAAGCTAAAAAGACGAGGAGAGAGTTAAAGAAATCATCCCATTTTATGATAAAATTAGCTGCCGTCTCCTTAAGTGACAGATGAGAGAATGTGTTTAAAATAAACTTATTTTGAATTGAGAGCTTCACCTTGGCAATCGACAGCCCTTTCTTTTGTTTGTTTCCGACTCTTGGAATATGTTTGATAGATATCTGGCCAACATGAAATTTCGTCAGTAATATCGCCATCAGTTGATGTTGACGAAAACTCCGGCTCTCATGAAATCTCATTTCAATCAAGAAAAAAAACTTCCAATTTCAAAGTTTTGATGCTTTGGGAATTCTGGTACGGAATGTACAATGCACTGGGAAAAGCTTAAAAAATTCGGCTTTTGGCATTTAGGAAGTTAATTTTGATTAACTTGATGATACTTAAATCTAAGAAGTATGAAGAACACCATGCATATGAAGTTATTTTTTTTATGAGAAGTTGAAAGTTCATGGTATGAGTTCACCGATGCTCAATCCATATAATTGACGACTGAAGTAATACAATTTCTATGCCTTAAAATCAATTCGAAAAACAAAACCATTACGTACTCTTACGGCGTAATCTTCTTTCAGTGAAATTTTATTAAATGAACCGTAACTGGGGGAACATTGATCACTTTTTTTAATGTATTTTCAAATATTGCTGAGATGAGGAATATAATTCATAATCATTGATAGCAGAATATTCAAACTACATTTGTGGTTATAACTAAATGCTTGTTGCAATACCAGATTTAATGTTTCGGGGCAACTTTGATCACTATGGTTTCATCATATTCAAAATTATCATAATGATGCTAATTAGCACAGAAGGCTGAAAAAATCACTTACAGAAATTTTTGGTTTGGACTCAATTGAATTATTCAACGTTTTACTTCAAAAATACTCAAAAAATACTCTCAAATGCTCAAGAGATGGACGATTTTACTGAATACCTTTAGGGGTAAAAATTGTAAACATTGCTCAACAGCTTAACAGCTCTCAGCCTCAAAAACAAAGGAAATTTTACCTTCATGCAATTCCTTAGGTCCTCCAACTCTTTCTATATTCTATTTATATCCAAATTTAACCATTTGATAGGGTTCTTAGCCATTTGTTCTATACAGAATTTCTCATAGCAAAATGTTCCTTTTTTAATATCCAAAAATTATCACTGATAAATTAACCCAACAGCAGGCCCGTGCAAAGGACCTGTCATTAGAGAGGGGGGGGGGGGTTGAGGTGGTTACGAAAGTCAAATTCTTATTCTGAGCTAGAAATATGCTTGAAAATAAGTTCTTACCAAAATTTCGAATAAAGATTCGGACATAAGAATTTATGCACAGATATAGAAAACAAAAAATATAACGCCAGATTTAAAAGAAATCTGAATTCTTAAATAAATGTCAAATCACGTTTTAAATTTACCATGATTAATATTTTTTAGAATTTTATTCGATAAAAAGATGAAAATATTTATTTTTATTTCAAGACTACCTGTTATTAAAAACAAAGAAACAACCAGTTGTAAAATAAAAGGCTAAAAAAGTTATGAAATTCAAAATAAGAACATTATATATTTAAAATACAACATGATCAATTATACTGACAAATAACAGATTGTGAAATGATCAATAAGAAACTGATAAAATAAAAAAAAATAATGAAATTTAAGTTTTGTTGTAAATATTGGAAGCACTAAGAAAATATAAATCAACTAAATCACAAGAAAGTAAAAATCATGATCGATTAAAAACATGATTTAAAATAATGAAAATAAGAGAAACTTTTATAAATTCTTAAGGTTTAAAGTTAAAAATTTCAAGATCTGAATACTTTCTCGCTATCAATTAGACTTTTGGGGTCCTGAAAAGGACAGAGGGTGGAAACTATTTTTTTTTATTAAAAATTCAATTCCAAAAACAGAGGATTATGTTTTCGGAACACAAAAATTTGGATTTGAAAAACAAAGACAAACTTTTGAGGAATATTTCATTAATTTTAAATATTTTTACTTCAAAATTCGATAAATTTATTTGAAAATTCAAAGAAAATATAAAGATAAAAATGGTAAATTTTTATGAAGGACTAGCTGATCCCGTACGAACTTCGTTTCGCTTTAAATCATTGGTACGTCAAAATTAGTTTAGAAAATGAATTCGAAACATTCTTTCGACAATTTTGGGGAAAAAATTCAACAGTGTTTAAAGTCGCTACTATTACTATTACTTGAAATTCAAATTCAACAGTTGATAAGCTTTTTATTAAAATTTATGTGAGAGTGTTTTCTTCTCGATCGATTGCAAAATCTAGACATTATGGCAGAAACATGTACTATTTGTTTATGTGCACGACTCTTTTGCTTGACCTTCACACTTAAATTGGTATCAATTAACTGCTTCCAACAAAATTATTGCACAAAACACTGAACATTCGATGAAACCCTCTTTTTTGTCCCATGGCCCGAAATTCGATAATTGAAACCAATTTTACGTTCCTCAAAACTCCCTTGTGCCATTTTTTTCTTTTTAAATTATATGTAAAATAACGTCAGGAACTTGAAAACAGTGAACAGTGAATATAGACGCCCCTCTCGCCGAGTCAATTGCTCATAGTTTATAACCCTCATCTGAACATTTTCATCTCAATCCGATGCATGATCACGACAATATCGCGAAAACAGTGAGCAACTAACATGGACGGCCTTTTTTTTGACCACGATTCAAAACTTGACACCTGAAATCAATTATATTTTCTGTTAAACTCCCATGTGTCAATTTTCATTACATTTCTATGCACAATCAAGAGAATATCGTAAAATCAGTGAACAGATAATAACCCCTTTTGCCGACCCCTGAGTCCAGATTTGAAACCTGAAAGCAAAAGAGCGTCCCTAAAACTCCTATGCGGCAATTTTCATCTCAATCCAATGTAGAATAACGTCAATATCGCAAAAACATTAAAGTTGGGTATGGACGACTCCTTCAGCCGACTTCTGATCCGCAATTCGAAACTTGAAATCGATTGCTCGTCCCTCAAAACACTCATGTGCTAATTTTCATCACAATACGATGTATAATAACGCCAATATCGCAAAAACATTAATCAGTGGATATGGACGACCCCTTTTGCCGATTGTTTGTCTCTCAAAACACTCATGTGCAATTTTTCATCACAATCCGGTGTATAATAAAGCCAATATCGCAAAAACATTAATCAGTTGATATGGACGATCCCTTTGGCCGACCTCTGACCCTAAGTTTGATAACTGTAATCGATTGCTCGGCTCTCAAAACACTCATGTGCAAATTTTCATCACAATCCGATGTATAATAACGCCAATATCGCAAAAAACATTAATCAGTGGATATGGACGACCCCTTTTGCTGACCTCAAACCCTAAATTGGATAACTGTAATCGATTGCTCGTCTCTCAAAACACTCATGTGCAAATTTTCATCACAATCCGATGTATAATAACGCCAATATCGCAAAAAACATTAATCAGTGGATATGGACGACCCCTTTTGCTGACCTCAAACCCTAAATTGGATAACTGTAATCGATTGCTCGTCTCTCAAAACACTCATGTGCAAATTTTCATCACAATCCGATGTATAATAACGCCAATATCGCAAAAACATAAATCAGTGGATATGGACGACCCCTTTGGCCAACCCTTGACCCTAAATTTGATAACTGTAATCGATTGCCCGTCTCTCAAAACACTCATGTGCAAATTTTCATCACAATCCGACGGAAAATAACGTCAATAACGTGAAAACAATATTTGTCTTGTATGGACGACCCCCTTCAGAAGGGGTCGTCCAAAAATCTAAAAACATTTTTCATCATTCCTGGTCCTGATGAGCATCCATGCCAAATTTTAGATCTCTAGCTCTTAAGACGGCTGAGTCTATAGAGGACAAACAAACAAACAAACAAACAAAAAACAAACAAACATACAGATAATTGCTTTTTATAGGGGAGAGTGGGGTATCGTGGGCCATGGGGAAACGTGGGCCACTTTTATTATCTCAGATGTGTGTTGAGATAAAAATCTCAAACCAACTGTCATCGTCGTCGCTTTGCGTGAGCATGTATTCCTATATGTTGTTGACTGAAATACGCATCATATGCTTCTTTTATTTATCAAACTAAAAAAAGTTAGAAAAGTTTAATAACATAATTAAAAAAACACCCGCTAATTTCATCGATGGGGAACCTAAAGTGCATAACAAAAATATGCTCATACGCGCATGATCTTAGTTTTGTCATGATCTTTCATGTGGAAAAGGAATTTTTGATGAAACATCAATAAGCCACACAAACGCAACCAATTTGCAAATCATAGCTTGTGGGGAATCGTGGGCCACACATCTTGAGTCACCTTTATTTTTATGTTTTTATACACATTCAGAACTTAAAATACGTTTTATCTATCTGCAAAGTTTTCTTATGCCAAATGAAGAGTTACGAAAAATATTTTGTCCATCCTATATAAGAAATTTTGCCAAAAAGTTCGAGAGCCAGGTTTTGGAATCTATGCGATCATACACAGCTCTCTTTTTTATTTCATCATCTGAAATTGCTTTTAAATAATGAATTGAATTAGGAAATCACAGTTTTGGGTCAACTCATAAACTTTGCATGTTATTTGGTCAACTTGGATTTGGTGGCCCACGATTCCCCACCATTTTTCAAAATCCAAAAAATATTGCTTTTTTTCAAACAGTCAGAATATGGGGAAAATAACTTTTTAAAAAATTTAAAAAAATACCTCATGATACCTTGAAAATGTATAAAACCATACCATTTTTTATTTTCATTTTATCTTTTATAATGAAGAAGTAATGGAACAACGAAAAAAAGTGGCCCATGATTCCCCACTCTCCCATATATATAGATTTTTTTGGATAAACTCATTTTATCATTTAAAAAAATTATTGAATTGATAACATAAAGTAACAGCATTTTGGTGCCTATGATTGAATAATTTATTTGGTAGATTTAAGGATCCTGAGCTCGAATGTTTTGTCAAATTTTGTCCATCACCTTGCGTTTTGGTCATATGGAGTTTATAAAACCTCTATAACTTTTTCGCAGAACTCAAAATTACTTGACGTCTTGTGGAAAGTTGAAATTTGATTTAAACCTTTATTTTCAGATGTTGTGATTTTGTTTTGTCAAAAAAAAAAGCAGAAATTTCGTAAATGTTCAATGATCAAAACAATCAAAAACGATGTTTAGTTCTACATCCGACGTTCCAGCAGGTTTTTTTCCTTTATTTATTATTTATTTTTTCTTGTTTTCATAACATGTAAACAATTAGCAGTAAGGAATCAGATTAGCTGATACAATAATTATTTAAAAATTTTGTAAACTTATTCCAACTCGCCAGATTCCTTGATAAAAGCAAAATAAACATGCCGAAATGTCGGATGTAGTTAATAAACATTGTTTTTTTTTTATTTTATGAGACTCAAATCGCTGCTCAAATCATTTAAGGGGGGGGTAGGGTCTAACACTTTAAAAAAATCGATTTTTTTATTTTTTTATTTTCTTATTGTAAAACATTTCAAGAATGTTGTGTCAAATTTTCAAGTCAATTGAAGCAAAACTGTAGAAGTTATAGGCCTTTATCTCCTCCTATCTGATACTGCAAGAAAGCAAGAGCAGAAACTTCAAACGCGTTTTTCTCGAAAACACATTTTTAAAGTCCGTGGACATCGTCATTTGAAAACTACTTATCCGATTCTTTTCAAATTTGGAACATATTTTCTACATATAAAATACCAGACCCCAACGTTTTTCTTTTTGTTTTTTTTACTTTGGGGAGATTTTACAAGTGAAAAATGGCGGATTTTTTCGTGAAAAATCCTAGTTTTTACTTCAAACAGCCACAAAAATTTCATAAAATTTTTTTTAAGTCAAATAAAAACGTTGGGGTCCAGAAAAACATCTATTAAAAATATTTTGCTCTGATTTTTTGACTTCAGATGATTCTGTGCTGAGATACAGTGTCCACCGCAAATCCTGTTTTCTAAAAGGCATCCTCGAAAGTGCTCCGTCACCGGCTCATTTTTCAATATTTTTCTACGAAAAAATTAATAAATGTTCTTTTAACAATGCTTTGTATGATGCAAAAAATTTGAATACATTTGTTTGAACGATAGCTCTAGAAAAAAATCGTGAAAATGGTGTTTTATTATACCCGTTAGACCCTATCCCCCCTTAAGAAATTCCATCAAGCTAAGCTAAGCTAACCTTATATTTTAAAATCATTTAAGAAATTTCTGCATTTTTTTACAAAACTAATGGATCAGACGATAAGAAAATTTAATCATTGATTTTAAAATATTTGCAAAAGTTATTTAAAAAAAAAAGCTGATAGAAAAAATGCATATTTAGATCCAGGGAACCTAAATTAGTTAAAATTAGCATTAAATTTATTTGTACTCCGAACGATGTTAATTCTATCGCCTTGTGTAATTTATCAAATAGTTTTTAAATGCTATATTGAGCATTTTGAAGAACAAGAAACACAAAATATAACTGAGACTGAAATTGGTTTCTTGAAGAATATTCATGTATGCACAATTTTTTGTAAAATTTTCATTAATAAAGTAGAGGATACCAGGTTTTAGATTTAAGTTTGCTTATTCTAATGACCATCGTGGGTCATGATTCATTTCTTCCAAGTTGTTGATGTATGATATTAGTATTCGATGAATTAATTTTGGAGTTAAAATTGTTGGTTTCAAATTTTGCATTTGCCTGGTTATATTTCTGAATAAAACCCCATTCTAAAGACGTGGTAGGGTTTTTGTATGTCGATGCAAAAGGTTGATGAATTGCAAATCGAAATAAACAATCAAAAATTAGTTTCAATTCGTGAACGGCATACATGTATGAAATGTCGAAAAATAAGCCTAGGGTGATTTAAAATCTATTTTCGCCGGAGGCGAGAAAAACTTTTGACTTTCTTGTTAATACTCATTAGCACCTTTACAGATCTAGTAATTTCTCATGACTGCTTCGAAAATTTAACCGTGAAAAAATCTTCATGGGGGGGGGGGCGTTAAACCCCTAAACCCCCTCCCATTTGCACGGCCTTGCAGGAGAGGTGTTTGTCTGTGACTATTCGATAAAAAAAGAGGTTTTAAAACTTTAAAATTAAATTTTAAGTACCTAATATGAAAATTTTCCAACTTTAAACCAAATTTAACCTATTTAAACTCAATTTATAGACTTTCAAACCTAGAAATCAGTTTACAGATATTTTAACTGCATACTTAGTTAATGATGATTATTATCTGTAAAAATTTCATGTTGATCAAAATTACCCCGATGATCAAAGTTCCGCCAATTTACGATACACAAATAAAAAAAACACCCAATTTTAAAACAATATTTTTTAACAACCTTCGTCTGTGGTGTGGTTTGTCAGTGTTATATAAAATTTGCTATCTTTTTTTTGTAATATATTTCTTTCTTTGAGTTATCCTCCTTTAAAGGCTCCTTCAAATAATCCTGAGATACAGCCCCAAAGTTAGCGGCCCTCACTTTATCTTAAAATTTAGAAAGAAAAACACTGAAATTATGTAAAATTTTAATGTTTTAAGAAAATCTTATGAGTCAATTTATGATTATCATGAAAGTATCATACACCTACGAAAAAAATATCTGCAAAATCACATCAAATGTGATGTAAATATTGACGGATGGCGGATTTTTCAGTCTTTGTTGGAAATTACACGCCAGTGAATTTTTGCAACGTATAAAAGAAAAATGATACAAACTATAGAATCACTAAATTTATGAAGAAAAACATTTCAATTGGAATTTTTTTTGTTTTTTTTTTTATTTTTTAATATGATTCAATAAAAGGATTTTCTAATCTCTTAGTAACAATTCAATGATTCTATAATTATAACAAAATTCATTTTATAAAGCTTCAAAGATTTTTTAATCTCGCAATTTTTTTTCTATTAGTAGTCACATTCACACTTTTTTTCCTTCCCTGAATCCTGGATCCGGTACCCAAAGTTGAGTAACGTGGAGCCGCGTCCAGAAGCGCATCCCTGCTTCAACAAAATACTTTGGTGCACGACTTGAATAAGCACTTTGTTGACATTTGTCTGGTCCTGTACTTGACAATTACATGACATTATCACGTTCAGTGTATTGTAATATTGATTAAAATCAAATGCTATGTCCTTATAACATTCCATGCCGAGTAACTTTTAGAAATTTCTGGTTCAGTGTTGTAAAGATTAAGATTTTGTGAGACCATAAAGAAATTTTTAATATTACAACACATGTGATGTAACGAAAAGAAGCATAACATATGATGGATTTTTTAGTGCGAGTTGAATATTGCACGTCCGTAAACTTCAACAAACGTTTCAAATTTAAAAGACACAAAATAAATATTTAAGAAGTGTAACATTTAACTCGCACTGGAAATTCCGTCATATGTGAAGCTCTTTTTTATTTACATCATTTGTGATGTAAATTTACATCAATAAAGTGTAAGGTATATTACACGTCTTATGTCCAAGACCAATGCACACTGGTACAGAACATCAATCTAGCGAAATTAAATTAATAGCGCCCAGGGATGAAAAGATAGACTTTTGATGTCTTCGACAACATTGCATAATTTTACAAGACGCATACTTTGAAATAAGATAAAGAGTCAGGGGACTGAGATAAACGAAAAATCGTCGTCAATGATCACACAAATTGTGCCGCCAATGATTGAATTTGTGGTAATTTGTGGCAATTTGTTAGAGAGAATTAGAAGGTTTGAGTTAAAATGAGAGAAACCAGTGCTCAGAGAGATTGAAAATGTGCTGATTGTTGCAAATTGTTGCAATTTGTGAAGCAGTTGTGGAATTTTGATCATTACCGTTCCAACTGCAATGAATTCGCTCTCCACTACAATCCCTCGTAAAGAGTCCACCAATAGCAAAATAAAAAACCTAACTTTTTTGTAAAGCATTTTAGAGCTTTAATTTCTTCTACAAAGTTGTTTATCTTAACAAAATACATAACTTTGCTGAACATGTTAAAGTTCTACAGTTTCATTCTAAGGAGTTACAATGAAATTTAAAAATAAAACCCTTAAAAAAAACAGTTTTTTTTAATCTGAAACGTTGTAGGTAAGACAAAACAATTTTCAGTCTTCGAAACAAAGTTGAAAAAAGTTAAGATCTGTTTAGTACATTTTGATGTGTTTTGAAATTGCTGAAGCGCTGTAGAAAGCATTTAGTGTAATATAAAGCTTAGTTCTTTTAGAAATGGGACAGTTACGAATGCGTGTATCTCGAAAACCATTCGTTTGATCTAAATACTTTCTATGGAGGAAATGAAGGTTATTTTATGATAATTCCTGAAAAAATTTGAAAAAAAATATTTATCTTTTTTTGTAAGAAAAAATGTACTTTATTCTCGGTACCTCCCATCGGCTGGCGCACACTTTTTTCATTCATGATATTGATCAGTTTTTCAAACTTATACTTCGTCCAATCTGAATTTTAGATTGATACAACCTTCTCCTTAAATTTCTGCTACTTTTCGGTTGAATACTTCTCTTTTAAAAGAAACTGAGGGCAATTTAGTGATATAGCTGTTTCGAAATAAACAAAACTTGATTATTTTTGAGCCACTTTAAAGCGTTTTTAATGCAAATTCCGCTGGCAAAATCTGACAATAACGAAGTGAAACCATCATAAGATTGAAGTTCAAGTATAATTGGTTAGTATAGATCGGAGGTTGTGAAGTGTACATACAAGATTACTCTTTTTAAGCTTTAAAAAACAGCGAAATGCAAAGTTTTCCTTTTGAAAATTGTTGTTTTTTTCCACAGGAGCAGAATTTGGGCAAATTATTTAATTTTATACAAAACAGCTAGCAAATACGTTCTTTGATATGCTCGGGACCTTGCCACTAGCAGACATACTATAGGATTCAAACGCTGGAATTTGTTGTAAATAGGGTATTTCATAAGTTTTGTCGTTAATCAAACATCATCTTTCCCATTGTCTCTGTGCTGGCTGTACAGCTTACGAGCTCTGGAAGTAGCAAAAAATTGTTTATTGAGGTTGGGTTTGATTGACTCATTACTAGGCAACACTTTCAGCTTATCGGAGAAATTTTTTTGGACATTTCAGCGATCCACCCTTAGTTTTTCGCTTATTCCAAATTAAAAATGCTGGTATGAGACTTGACTTTCCAGATGACCCTTAATCATAGTTGTTGATCATGTATTTCACCTCAATACTTGATTTGAACTTTGTGGACATTTTTGACAGTGTTTGCATACTTTTGCACCACTCACACACATTAATTCTTTGAATAATCAACGGTTTTGTCAGCCATCAATTCGATAATGATGGATTTTGAAGGAAAGTGTGCAAAATTATTTTCTTCCATTTTTTCTTGCATCGTAAATATCTCGAAAACGCGTAAATTTAAAATTTTGAAAAAAAATAGGTCGGATAGTACTTTTCACAGGCAGTCAAAATTTTGGATGTCCGATTAGGTACACTAAGAACTAAGCTTTATGAACGATTTTCAAAGAAAAGTTTATCGAATTGCGCAAATTTTCGCACCATCATCCAATGTGGATTTTATTTTTGGTGTTAAGAGAAATCATTACCAAATAAAACTTGCGTGGAACTCGGTGGAACTTGAAGCAATTTTAAGATTAAAAATCTAGTATTTTGTTCACAAATATCACTTTTTTTAGACACTTTATTAGTTTCTTAGTTTCTTTGATGCAATTAACTTGAAGAATTTGAGAATAAGAAATAATTAGATGATTTACCCGGTTTTCCGTTCTAAATTTATCAATAGAATCTGTACATCATTATATAAATAAAATGAAAAGAATGAAATTGTAGAACTTTGAATGAAATTGTAGCACTTTGACATGTTCAGCAAAGTTATGTATTTTGTTGAGATAAACAACTTTGTAGAAGAAACCAAAGCTCTAAAATGCTTAAAAAAACAGTTAGGTTTTTTATCTTGCTATTGGTGGTTGTGCCCTCGACTCCATATTTTATTTCAAAGTATGCGTCTTGTAAAATTATGCAATGTTGTCGAAGACATCAAAAGTCTATCTTTTCATCCCTGGGCGCTATTAATTTAGTTCCACTAGATTGGTGTTCTGTACCAGTGGGCAATGAGATCTAAACTTGGCTATGAAATGGGCTTCAAGAATCAGAGAAAAAACAATTTTTCTTAACATCTCTGGCAATTTTTGAGTGAAAATAATCCTCAACCCGCATCTCTTCCATTTTCTCATTCAAATTTCCATTCAAAATTAAACTCGTTGCGCTTGTTCAGGACTGAATGATTCGTTTCCATAGATTCTATTACCCATTTCGACAGTAAAAACAACAAATAATTGAAGGTGTCAAAGTTTATAAATTTGAATCTTCTAAACGAAACTTGCAGCGGTCTAGTGCCCAGACTAGACTTGAAGACATTCTTGGTTAAAAATAATCAGTCTATATAAAATTCTGTGTTTCATTTCTTTTTATTATAAATGTTTGAATTTCAAACCTTTCTATGTTCGTCTTAAATTCGTTATAGTCGGGTTCCTTCACACGGAAAACTATGGCTATATTTATGCCGAAAGTTTCCAACGATTGGTTAAATGGTCCAAGTTCTAAGTGAAAAGCGACATTCCTTTGAGAGGAAACAATTTTTATTTGTTACGCTTCCGAAATCAGGACCAAAACCTTGGTTTGGGGGTTAAACTTTTGCGCCTCTCGATCTCATCATATTAATGCCGGGCGCCTCTATTCTATTTTTCTCCATTATCAGCATCCTCCTAATACTGGAATGCCTTTCGTATTCCTTCTCGCCGATATGCTCGTAATGCTATTTTTCCATTAGATGCCAATGAACTTTTCGCCATTTTTCCCTCTTGGATAAAAAGAAGTGAAACACAGTGTGCGAAATGTTTTCCTTTTATGGCCGGCCAAAAATTTTCTCGTTGGGAAAGTTTGGCCCGTTTGTTTGGCTTTCGCTTGTTTGGGCAGATTTAAATTTGCATCCCATTTTCGGCTGCTGTCGATGCTGGTGGTAATTGCAGATTGCTCTAGCTTTGATAGAAACTTTAGTTCGTCAAAAGTTTTCCACTCTCTTCAAAGAGTGGTAATTTAATCGAGTGAAGTTAGCCTAATACGAGCCTTCAGCCTTTCAATTTTTTATACTTTACTCCCAAGGGTTGGCGTTCCGAAATTTTGCCTTAGCCATCCAGGGGTGTAAAATTATGCAGGGATAATATTCATATCGTCTATTATCCCGAACCCCAGCTCGACATAGCTCACACATGCTTGCTGGGAAAACTTTCGCACTTTCATTTCCGCATTTCGGAAGTTTCCTCTAAGTGAAGAAGCTGTCGATTTCTGACCTGCCCTCTTGTGGTAATAATGAAAAAACTTAGTCCTCTGCAGACCGCATCAGTTCACTGGAGTTTAGGTTGGAAATCTAGCTTGAATGGTTATGTTTAATATTAATTTGAGCTTTTTGGCAGCAAGGGTAAATTTTGATCCAGTTGCTGAAATTTCTAATCTTTATTTTTATCAAACATTTTGTTTTTTTTTTTTTAATTTGAAAACTTAATGTAGGTACTTGCTTTGCCGAAGACGGCAAAGCAGTAAGAGTAACAAGAAAATAGCTATAACACTGATCACACTGATATGACACTTAGAACAAAAATTCAACCAGTTTCTGTCTAATTTATTTTGTCAGATTTTGTAGGTTCGCAATACCAACGGCAGATGGCGTACCTGAAAAATGTGACAAAAAATGCCCTGTAGGAAAAATGTACTTGTTAAGCCTGTTTTTTTTCAAGGTTGGGTGGCATTTCCTAACTGGGATAGCATTTCTTCGAATCGATCGATGCGCACTCTGGAATCGATATTGCGTACTATTGGAAAAATTATCCAGAAAACTAAATCGAGTGTCCAGTCCAGTCAGTATGGTCAGAGGTTGTAACGCCCCAAACAGAGCCTTATTTTTTCATGAAAAGAAACTAGCAACACTCACAGAGTTACCATCAAATTTTCAGAAATAATATTTCAGCAAGAAAGTTATTGATTTATTAGAGCATCAAAATGTTGCAAAAATAGGGTAACTAGCAGGTCGGTGTGAAAGGCCCCGCCTATGGAGTAACGGGGGTTTCAAAATTCAAATTCAACTGGAAATAATAAAAAATACTTAAAATGCACAATAAATAAGAAAACTTGTTTATTTTCCTACTTATGACCATGACACAGATGTTATATATCAAACAGATGCATGCGCTCTCAAGATTGATGAGCTTTCGAATAGGGTAAATGATCTTGAGCGGAACTAGTCAAAATCTGATCTTGAGCGGAACCGTTTACTTTTCCTAAGATATAGGCAATGATTATTAATGAATTTTTCCGAAATGTTGAAAAAACACTTTTTCAAGATCTTCTCACACAAACTTTGTCATTTTTGCTAAAATTTATTAAATGAAATAATGTTATTAAAAGCTTCAAAAACATACGCATTTCTGGTGCAATTTTCACCAATCTATACTGACTATTTATGTAACCCTTGGCCGCTATAAACTGATTCTTAATGACTAAATTGGTAGAAAAATTCTTAAAAAAGCTTTATCCGGGTTTTTGTAACAAGTTTTCCATCAAAATATCAAATTAATCGCTTAGTTTTTAAAAGTAAAATATGATCTTGAGTGGAACCATCTCTGATCTTGAGCGGAACTACTAGCTTCCAAAATAAACCGCTAGGTGCGCTGCCTTATGCCTTATATCTCACACGCAGGTTTTACCCCTGAATGTAAGCAACATCAACAGCAGAAAAGATATAAAATTAGGTTCGAATAACACTCAAAATGTTTAATTTTTTGGGGTACGAGACATGTTTTTCGATTCTTTCTTTCAGAGGGAAGACGGTCAGGTGGAGGAAGGCTTTCATACATATTTTTCGGCATAATTCGAGAACTTATGAAGCCAATAAAGCAAAGTCATTATTCCAGAATAAGAAACAATCTTCATTGCCATTACTATTCGATCTTAAGAAAACAGCTTTCGTTTAAAGAGGTTGTTCTTGATGTTGAAATTCCAATTGAAAACGATACACCAATAAACAGAAATTAAAATTATTTTTAACACATATTCCTTCAGTTCTAAAATGTGTTGCAAAGCACACCTGGTTAGATATTTTATAATACTTAACGATTCAGTTGGTGGCCTGGTATTGAAAACCTATCCGATACCCTACTGTTTGATGTTTAGACTTGAGCTGGAACTCGTTGAAATCGGTTTGGGAAATGAGTATTTTGTCTATTGCGCTAAATTCTTAATGTTTCTTTGTTTTTTAAATATAAATAAATTTTATCGAGATACATAAGACACTGGAATTTATTATAAATTTTATTCTATGAATAAGTTCTTTAGAGCAAGAATGCTGAAATCAAAGAAAATTCTGTAATTTCATAGAATTATGAGCAAAATTTTATCACAAAATCTGTGCCATTGAATACAGAAATTTGAAATATTCACAGATTTCACAGAATTTTTGAATTTTCCAAAATTATAATTTTTGGTCAATATAAAATTTAAGTTCCTTACTTCGAATTTCAAAAGTTTGATAAGAATTTTAATGTTAGCTGATTTTTCCCAACTAGAATATAAAAAAAGAAGCAATTTATCATACATTTTCAATGAAATTAAAGGAATTAGCAGCACAGAATCTCATCACTGAATTTTGGGGTAAAAGTACAAAAAATCAGAATTTTTTACAGTTTTATTTGCAAAATCTGTAATTTATTGCACCTTCTTTTGTACTACTGACTTTGTCGTAACCTTCAAAAGTTGTTCGGGGCAATATGACCCTAAACACGCACATTCAAATAATCATTCAAAAATACTTATGAATTGAACTTTTGAGATAAAATAAACTTAAATTTGAGTCAAGAGAATCTATTCTTACAAAATAAGATACAGTGAATCAAAGTGAAAATTTATTTTTTCTTAGTAAGAAATAAATTTGAACGGATATTTTGAGAACAACAGTTAGACAAAGATTTGGAATGATAGCTATTAAAGATGTGTTGACAGTACAAAATGGTTCCGCTCAAGATCATATTTTAGTTCCGCTCAAGATCAGCATGGTTCTGCTCAAGATCAGAATTCTTTCTTCGGTAAAACAGCTCTAGAGTTATCAGGGCTTACTCTAAAATATTCTACAAATCATCATTAGAAAGCAGAAACCAAGATCTATCCGCTTAACTAAAAAAAAATTCGTTCGGATATAACCCCAATCCATACCGCTTGGTCAACTGTTCCGAGTTGCGTCGAATTGAGCCAATTGGTTCAGCTCAAGATCATTTACCCTATGAGAGAATATACGATGACTCGGTGGCTGATGAAGGTCAGTTTTGTTTGAGTACTTGAGCACATAATTTATACCTTTTATTTTCAAATTATAAACACCAAAATAGATTTGAGAAAATAATTAATTTTAATTAAAAGATTCAACCAGAATCAAACATTCAAATCAATACTTTTGTCCGGAAGTTATAAATAAATTGTTCAAAAAGATGTTCCTTATTCTGAATAATAAATTTCCTTGAAAATAAATTTTAAGCGGTCTTGTTTACCACCTTGCTGATGTGTTAAATAAGTATTTGATGAATGTACTTTGATGTTAAAATGGTTGGTTTCATATCAAAGAGGACGAACTGTTTTTGAGTGTCAAGACTTAGATTTCAATATAAAGGGTTTGTGAAATTGCAATTCGAAATTTACAATTGAATGCTACATACTTTCAATTTGTGAACGCATTAAGTGTCTTCTGTCGTAAAATGGAATATCTTAATCTACGAGTGAGTCTAGCATGTAATGAAGTACTAAATTCCGCAGGAGGCGAGCGAATTGTAAAATTAGCCTTTGATTGGAACTTCCATCAAAATCAAACTTAAGCCTTTGATTGGAACTTCCAATGCAATCAAACATCAGTCAGAACTCCCAACGTGACTGGAAACTTAGCCTTTGATTGAAACTTCTTTCGCAATCAATCTTCAGTTGGAAATCCCATCGCTACTGGAAACTGAGACCTTTGATTGTAGCTTCCATCAAAATCATACTTCAGTTGTTACTCCCATCGCGACTTGAAATTAACTTTTGATTGGAATTTACATCACAATCAAACTTCAGTCAGAACTCACATCTTGGCTGAAAACTAACCCTTTAATTAGAACTTCTATCGCAATCAAACTTCAGTCAGAACTCCCAGCTTGACTGGAAACTTAAGCCTTTGATTGGAACTTCCTCCACAATCAAACTTCAGTCGGAACTCCCAACGCGACCGGAAACTTAAGCCTTTGATTGGATCTTCCTTCGCAATCAAACTTCAGTCGAAACTCACATCGCGACAGGAAACTTAAGACTTTGATTGGAACTTCCATCACAATCAAACTTCAGTCGGAACTCCCATCTCGTCTGGAAACTAATCCTTTGATTGGAACTTCCATCGCAATCAAACTTTAGTCAGAACTCCTATCTTGACTGGATACTTAAGCCTTTGATTTGAACTTCCACAGCAATCAAACTTCAGACGGAACTCCCATCACGACTTAAACCTTTGATTGAAACTTCCATCACAATCAATTTTCAGTCGGAACTCTCATCGCGACTGGAAATTTAAGCCTTTGATTGGATTCCATCACAAACAAACTTCAGTCGGAACTCCCATTGCGACTAGAAAATAAGCCTTTGATTGGAACTTCCGTCACAATCAAACCTCAGTCGAAACTCTCATCTTGACTGGAAACTTTATCCTTTGATTGGAACTTCCATCATAATCAAACTTCAGTCAGAACTCCCATCGCGACTGAAAACATTATTTTTGATTGGAAATTCCATCAAAATTAAACTTTAGTCGGAACTCCCATCTCGACTGGGAACTTAAGCCATTGATTGGAACTTCCCTCTCGATCAAACTTCAGTTGGATCTCCCATCGCGACTGGACTGGCCAGCTTTTTCGAAAATGTTAAATGTGGTCTTAGTTTTATTTAAGAGTTTAGGTTATTTTTTGGTTTCTGTACCATTTGGAGATGAAGTTTAACAAAATCTGTACCAATCATTCGAGAATTCGATTCAAAAGTCGGAAAACCTGTTTGTTTTTAAATATTCTAATTAGTAATACATGAACTGTACTTTCAAATAACAGATGTGATTGTGATGATATTTGTTATTTTATTACCACTTATCATTACTCTTAAAGCAAAGAGAACTCCTAAATAGATGCATGATACTAGTTTGATTGGTTTGTAAAGGCTTCATGGAGAGAGCAATACGATATTAAAATAAAATTTAATATGAAATTATACCGAATATCAAAACAAATTAATCAATGAATTCAACAAGTTATTTATCAAAGTTAAGTAAATATTTTGGACTTTTAAGATCGGAGAATAAACTTCATTAGTCACGGGATATCACGGGAAAATAGATACATTATATAACAATTAGCGCAGGGTGTTTCCATACGTTCACCAAATTTTTGAATTTGTTCATTTTTGCAGAAGGTACTATTTGATAGTTTTTGGAGCTTATTTATGGTTTTTCACAACTAACTTTTTTTTGTATATTTTATTTTGAAAGCTATAAAAATAAACTGCGTTTTTATGTGCCATGTTATTATATCCATTGAAAAATCACAAAGTAATATGGATTTCAAATATTTTTATATCAAATACAACAGAAAAAAAATTTAACATCTGCAAAAAAGCATGTATTTTAGAGCTGCATAAAACATTAATTTTTAAATCCTTTGGCAAATTTATGAAGCTTTTCACAAACCCGTCAGATAATAAAATTGTCCACATATCGATAAAACTTTCGCAAAAGTTCGAAACCATTTAAAATCGTATTTTTTATTATTCTGTTAAAAAAATTATTCCATTACAGGCATACCTACATGTTAAAAATGTGTCGTCATTCTCTGATAATTTTTCGAAAATTTTCATTTAAACCATGATTTTTAACTGGTGAAAATTGAATGAAAAATTAAAAACCGCTCTCAAAATTTCTAAAATAAAATATTTTCGAATATGATGAAAAGATTAAGGATAAATGAGAATCAATGAATTGATGAACATACGCCGTGTATATCACAATTTTTTTTTAAGATTCAGCGACGGGACAACCATTTGTATTTTTTTTTCGAAAAAATCATGATATTTTGGCTTTATAATTTTCCTTTCATTGATTCTTATGTTTCTCTCAAAATTTTCATCATCCTCAAACATTTGATTATTTCCAGGAACAAAATGAACCAAACATGTTATCATAACATAAGATTCGATCAATAAAACTAAGTTTTACGAAACTTCAGAAGATAACGAAAAAGTAATGAGTTAACATCATATTTGAATTGCTTGAAATTGGTAATGTCTGTGGTATACATTACAAAAGATAGAGAAAACTAGACTAAATGTTTTTAAACATGTGTATATTTATTCGAACCTTTTCACGCTTACTCGAAGGTGTTATGTTTTAAACGAAGAGGTTCAGATCTGCTCTGTTTTTATCATTTTATTAATTTTACTAGTCTAGTTTTAGTAGTTAGTAAGGACCAAGTTTTTAAGCGATTTTACAAATGACATTCATAGTATTTTCATTCATGACAAATGGGACTCCTAGAATCATGGCATTATTAGAGATAAAATTTTTACTCTTTTTTTTCAACTGATTTTCCAGCTTTTCACCTGTGCCGGAAAAAAATTGCGTTTTTTAGGTCAAACACCCCTTATATCAGAATTTCATTTCCTACATAAAATTTTTAAAATCTGTTTGGATAGTGTCAAAATTTGAAGCCGAGAATTATTGAATGTTTCTATAGCCACGGTCACTGTTTGAAAATCCGATTTTTGTCCCGTATGTTTGGATAACGTGCCGCTATTAAGCCTACCCCCCATTCTGATGCATTTAATTTGAAATTGCATTTTGAATTGTTGAAGTTAGTTCAGTTTTGAAACTATCAATGATGGAGGTCTGGTTAACTTTTGAGGTAATTTATTTTAAAATGAATTTCTAAAAAACTATGTTTGCAAATGAATAACGATCTTTCAGTTTAAGCGCAGCGCTGTCGATTTTTTAAATTTATCTTTATTTGTATCAATTCATCATTACATTTATAGTACATTATTACATTTAATAAGGTGTTCAGTTCAATAATCAACATTCAGGATCCTATAGTTTATTAATCACTAAAATTTATTTATTCGACTTAAATTTGCTGAGTGCAATCAAGCATTTTTATGTAGGAGAACATTCTGTAGTGTCAAGAATATTTTAAACTTAAAACTAAAAACTAACCTAAAATTAAACCAAACAGCGCTGTCGATTAAGTAGCATTTGTGAAGCAGTACGCTCATGTTAGAAGTGAGTTAATGTTTTATTTTTCAGGACGCTCGCAGTAGATACAAACATCACATCATTTACTTTGTCCTTATTTTTTAAGGAAAAGCTAGACAACTCAACATGATACGGAAGTTAATAATCAGGATTTTTATAAATTTAATGATTGTAGGACCATGAAAACAATTTAATTTAGTGTGAAATTTTTACACTTAAAGCTTAGTTCTTTTAGAAATGGGACAGTTACAAATGCCTGTATCTCAAAAACCATTCGTTTGAACGAAATACTTTCTATGAAGGAAAAGTAGGCAATGTTATGATATTTCATGAAAAAATTTGAAAAAAAATATTTACCGTTTTTTGTAAAAGAAATTTCTACTTTATTCTTGGTGTCTCCCATTGGCCGGCGCACACTTTTTTCTGTCATGGTATTGATCAGTTTCTCCAACTTATACTTTGTAAAATCTATATTTTAGGTGGCTTCACCTTCCTTCTTCAATTTCTGATACTTTTTGGTCCAATACTTCTCTGGAAACTGGAAACTGGAAGCATTTTAGTGGATACAGTTGTTTCGAAATGAACAAATTTGGTTATTTTTTATCACATTTTTGAACGTTTTTTTTTCGGTACCGGTTTTACAGCTTAAGAGCTTTGGAACTATCAAAAAATGGCTGTTTGAGGTTGGATTTCAATGAGTCATCACTAGGCAACACTTTCAGCTTATCGGAGAAAATTGTTTTGGACATTTCAGCGATCTACCCTTAGCTTTTCGTTTATTGAAAATTAAAAATGCTGGTATGAGACTTGCATTCCTTGATGATCCTTAACCGTTGTTGCCGATCATCTGCTTCACTCCAATGCTTGATTTGAACTTTGTGGACATTATTGACAGTGTTTGCATACTTATCCACCACATAAACTCAGTAATTCTTTGAATAATCAACGGTTTTTTCAGCTATCAATTTGATAATGACGAATTTTAAAGGAATCTGTGCAAAAATTTTTTTTTCTTTTTCTCAAGCATCGTACATATCTCAAAAACGCGTAAATTTTAAATTTTGAAAAAAATAGGTCGAATAGTACTTTTTACAGGCAACAAAATGCTGTTCAAATTTTTAATATCCAATAACTAGTTAACGAGCTATTAGCAAATGAAAGTGTCCCATTTCTAAAAGAACTAAGCTTTAATATTTGATATTTTTGCTCGGAATATTAAAAAAAAAATGATATACGCCAAAATATCGCATTTCCAAAATCTGGCCCGCCTGTTGAAAATTTTGGCCACCCATGTTGTAGATTATCTGTCTCAACTCGCAATAATCGGCTATGCCACACTGCATTTTCTTGAGACCATGGGCGTTCAAGATTTCCACCAAATTCGCCATATTTTTAAATTTTTTTTTTTGAAAGACATACACTTTCTTAACCGATTTAGGCTTTACAGACTAAATAAACGTGGACAACTCAAGATGAAAATAAAATATTCAGTGCCGCGACGAGAATTGAACCCATGCCACTAGCGGAACCAGCTAAAAACGACTAACCAGTCAACCACAGACACGTACATTTACGTATTTTCAAGCTCGGGCAGGAGACGCCAGAAAGTATATATATTTAAGAAAATTTCGCTTCATAGATCCACTTATGTGCTGTTTTGATACATTGATAGAAAAATATTTGCATAAATTTAGGGATCTTCAATAGTTTCTAACCATTTGGCCGCGGGACACAAGGGTTTTGACTCCCTAAAGTATGCAAAAAAAATATTCTTTCAATGTAAATAAAGGGCCCAAATGAAAATGGCCGTGTTTATGAAGCATGTTATCGTTATATACCAGCCGTTAAAAAAAAGTCAAGCGATTATAAAATACGTCATCTGTGATAGTTAGAGGAAGAATATCGACTAAAGGGAAATTACTATCGTTATTGATTTAAAGAGGCTTTAAAATATACAGGAGTACTAATTTTGAAGACCATCTACACTAGAATGCTTCTTGTCAACGACAGTTTTTTTCATTCAACAGAATTCACCAAATGTCCACGCTTATCTACGGTGGGAGAGTAAGCGTAAAAAAATTTGAGTATTTTGTCCACGTGGTATCGGAACGGTTCCCAACCTTTTTCTAAAAAATGTTTTTATTCATTGAGTACGCCTATAAGTAGGCAATCTATGTAAAAAAAAGTATCTCTCCATGAGTTGGTGTTAATCCAATCCAATATTCAATTGTAACTTATGTTATCATGGTGTTTTTTTTTCTCATTTCGTTTACAGCGAGTGGGCTGCGACCTTAAAATAGGCTCAACGAAGAAAATCGACGTGTGCGGCGTATGCGGGGGTGATGGTACGTCCTGTACCCAACCTTTGTACCAGTGGGAGATCGCACCGATGTCCCTATGTTCCGTCACCTGTGGAGGAGGTAAGTGAATTTTCAATTTATATCTATCAATTTTGCAGCCCACGCACAGCGTATAACATTCGATCAAAACGAAATCCTGAATTCGAAGGAAAATGACGGACTTGGCAAACAGAAAGTTGTACCTTTTTCTCGTTTGTATGACAAACATGTGCTGCCGATTGTGTGGGATTGAAATATTCAAGAAGGTGTCCACTTTAACAAATGTTTAAAAAGTCGAGCAACTGTCAAAACCTTTTGACAAAGAGACCGGAGACTGCTTCGGGGGTTTTTCTCCTCGACACAACATCTCGGCAGCAGACACAAGACATAATCAAAACATCAAAACTTCCCTGAAACACTAGGCATGATTGGTTTTCATCGAATTAAGCATGCCGGAGGGGCTTTCGTTCCTGGAAGGACCAATCGTTTCGTTTGATGCTGACATCTGTCTCAATAATAAATACCCGTGTCGCTTGTTTTTCATCACCCTACCTTCCTTTCGCTTCTTCCGCTTGTTTCAGGTTACAAAATGGCCATGCCCACATGCCGGAATCGGGTCACCGGAGTCGATGTGGAGGAGTCCCTCTGCAATGCCTCATCGAGACCTGAGCCAACCGTGGTTCAATGCAACACACATCTTTGCCCACCCAAGTAAGTAAATTTTGGAGAATTTCACCCTTTAGTCTAGAATCATTTTCTTTAATTGAGTTTTTATCGAAAAATCAAAAGCCCGCACAATGCCGGTATTTCGGAATGTTTCCGTTACGATCATACGTAAGAGCAATCTTCATAAGCATCCATATATGGTTCAAAACATTCAAATAACCGGCCAAAAATTTGAGCAATAAAACAATAATAATTCTTACTTGGCTAGGGCAACCAGATTGTAGAATTTTAATGAATTATTACGAATAATCATTCAGTATATCAATTTATAAATAGAAAGTGTGTAAGATAGAAAAACATCAGAAAGCAAGATATGTGTTTCGTTCAAGAAGTTCAAAAGAAATTAGATTAATCCCATTCACAAATAATAGTAGCGTAGAAGAGAATTTCAAATTATCGATCACACTTGTCAAAAGTGTCTCCTGGTCATATCCTTCCACCCAAATCTCCAAACCAAAATTATTTGCTAGGATGCAGAGGTGACCTCGGTCCTAAGGCATGAATAATAAATCTTTCAATCCCTTTTCTCTCTTTCAATCTATCTATTGACTACTAGGACGTGGCCGGCGCCGTTATTGATGTTCAAAGAGAGAGCATCAGTTTTGGACATTGTGAATGTGCTGCCAATCCCAGACACCATTCTTTTGACCTCTGATCAAAGCTGATGGCCTCGGTCAATCACGGAGTAGCAACCACTGGCGATGCGGAATTCGTTCTACTAGCCACGCTTGAAAACATGGAGTTCGAAATGCAAAAAACAGAAGCAATAACCTGATCCAAGTAATTAAATATTATGTATTGAAAAAAACACCAATCATTTCTTGTCTCATAAGATTTTTTTTTTGTTAAAATTAATGGAGAAGCATTTCGTATTCAATGGTTTTAGATGGATGTGAGTAGTCAATCAAGCTAAGCTAAGCTAAGCTAAGCAAAAATCAAAAGCCCGCACAATGGCGCATGAATAACTATTTCCGAGGTAAAGTCACGGAAAACACTTTTAGAATATTTAAATTTTTAACTATTTTTCAATCAAATGCTCTAAATATGAATCTGAAATCTGATTTTGAAATCGGAATCTGAAATCTGTATCTGTAAGCTGAATTTGAAATCAGAAACAGAAATCTGAATCTGATATCTCAATAGGTAATATGGAACTTAAATCTAAAATGTATATCTGAAATCCAAAATCTGCATGTAACATCTGAATCTGAATTATGAATTTGAGGTACCAATTTGAGTCTGAGTTCTGAATCTAAGTTCTGAATCAGAATTCTTAATCTGAGATCTGAATCTAAGTTCTGAATTTGAGTTCTGAATCTGAGTTCTGAATATGAGTTCTGAATCTGAGATCTGAATCTGAGTTCTGAATTTGAGTTCTGAATCTGAGTTCTGAATCTGAGTTCTGAATCTGAGTTCTGAATCTGAGTTCTGAATCTGAGTTCTGAACTTGAGTTCTGTAAATTTATTTTTCGGCCCGTCCGGAGTATACGTGTCCACCACATGTAGACTTCGGACCAACCAGATTTCATTGTATAGGTTAAGGTAGTGCCACCTCTATCCCGGTACTACTTCTCCTAAATAATGAAATGTTGCAGGGTAAAGTATGGTGTACGTTAATAAGTTTCCTCGCAAAAATGCTCTTTCGCTCTTTTCAACATCTGTAAATTTTCTTCTCACTTCTCTATCCATCTTTATCAATTTCATAACTACTTTTCACCGATATGCCGAAAAATAAATTTACAAAATTAATTAACGGTGGTTAACTTATCTTAAAGAACTTGAGTTCTGAATTTGAGTTCTGCATCTGAGTTCTGAATCTGAGTTCTTGATCTGAGTTCTGGAAATTGGAATCTGAGATCCAATTCTGAGATCTAAACCGGAGCCATAAAAGTTCTGAATCTGAGATTCTAATTTGAGTTCTGATTCAAAGTTTTAGCTCTGAGTTCTGTATCTGAATTTAGTATATAAATGAAAAAAAAAAATTATTCTCAATATGATTGTAAAATTTTTTGTTCTGTAACTGAGTTCTAAATCTGAGTAATAAATCTGAAATCCAGATATGAGTTCTGAATCTGAGTCTGAGAGCTGAATCTAATTTCTAAATCTAAATTCTGAACTGAGTTCTGAATCTAAGTTCTGAATCTAAGTTCTTAAACTTAGTTCTAAATCTTGGTTTTGAAACCGCTATCTGAATCTGAAATCTAAATATAAGTTTAAAATTTTGAGTCTAAGTATGAATCTGAAATCTGAATCTCTAATTTTAAATCTTAATCGGGAATCGGAAATTCATCAAACCACAACACGCAATAAATGTGAGTCGGTTTGAAAATTAATCATCAGCGAATAAAATTAAAGGCTAGATTTATTGCGGTATATCAATATCAGGCATCATCGAATCTGAAAATTGACTTTATTCCAATTATGTCGTATCCACGATCCACCATCATCATCGATTCCAGAACCCACTTAACAGTCACACGAATTGCAAATGGCGCAACTAGCATCCCGAAATCGTTAGGTATAATCGTTTTCCCTTTTTTCGTATCTGTCTTCTGTCTCGTTTCATCCCGCCAAGATGGGTGACCGACGATTGGCGTCCCTGTTCGAAGGCGTGCGGGGGTGGCGTCCGGGAGCGGGTCGTCGTCTGTGCCGAGGAGAGCAATGGCGCCAAAAATAAAGTCCCAGACGAGGCTTGCCGGGGCGTCCGTCCGAAAAGTCAGGAAACCTGCAACGTCCAGGAGTGCCCCAAGTGGGTCAGCGGCGAGTGGAGCGGGGTATGTATTTGTGTGTTGATATCATTATTATCGTTGCTATAATCGTGCTTATAAATTGTATCGAGCCGGGCCGCGACGCGACGACTGATGTCGGTTCACGACCTACCTACATTTGAATCATATTCAAACTGCCAAAAATCCTCGCTGACATCCAGGAGAGGAATCATTGATGCAGATGCGTATGGGAATGCAAATTTCATTGCGGAAGTGCAATGAGTATTTACAGCTGGCCATTCATTCATTCGTGCATCATTCATCCGAACAACTTTGGGAATGCTTAGTGATCAATACCAACGATTATCGATATGCGCCCACAACAAATATTACGAGATGCAACAAGCGCACTGCAATGCGATTGAAATGCATTTTTTTAAAAAAGGTCTCGGAATTGACTTGTCAAACGTTAATTGCAAGAATATTTGAATAATTGAAATAGAATTTTAGAATGAAGCTGACATTAATTTAAAATCCTTGCTTAGTCACTTTATGTAGGGAAGATAATAAATTAACGGAATAATAAATAAAGCTTGCATGCCATAAAATCAAATACGATCTACATTATAAAAAATCAAAAAAATTATTTATTTTAAAAGAGAGTTTAAAAACTCTCTGGGAGAAAAAACATGATGATACTGCCATCATATACAATTCGCTATTCGCTATTGTAACTGCCTAGCAACTAATAGTTCAATGTGTACTTGAAGCGTGCTACAGAACATGAAAGTTATAAAATGGACCTTAAACGGCTTTCTATGAACATGAAAGTTTCGCAAAGTGTCTTAAAATCGGGGTCTGCGTTTAAAGTAGGCAACGGGGTTCTCTAGCCTGTGCAGTCAGGCTAGTACCCTTCTGTAGCTTCCACTGCGTTCAGTGACTATCCCTCAACTTCCATGAATGTTTTGTTGCTTTATAAAAGCTCGGTTACGATATCTACTCATTCACCAAACTGTCGAATCCGCCTGTTGAGTCCATTTTTTATCACTTTATTTTTTTTTTTTTTATAAAACGCAATCCACAAATCTCAAGTCGCAACCGTCATCTGGCTCGATTCATCCGTACCGTCTAGTCAGCTATTCGATTCTGACTATAACGTAGTTGATTGTAACAGAAGTAGTGCCAAAGTCGTCGTAGTAGAGGTTTCAAGCTCATCAATCGTAAGTTTGAATACTGAGCTGATAACATACACCCAAAATAATCTGCACGTAGTCGCTACGTGAAAAACTTCATAATTTTTATCCAATTGATTTTCACGTAACTTGTACGAATAAATCAAGTAAACGCTCCCGTAATAAGAATTCAACGCGGTATGATAGTGAAAATTACGTAAAGAATTTAAAAGCTATTGAAATACCATTTGAGTACGCTTTTTGTGTCTTTTTCTTTGTGTTAGTGTTATTATTATTCGGAAGGCAATTGTTGTAAAAATTTCTCCCTAATTATTCACTTTTTAATAACTTATACTCACTTAACACTTTTAATATAAATAAAAAAAAATTTCCTTGGCCGTGACCACTTCCTGGGTCCATGTTTTCTACTAGTCTTCGGAATTTGAACCAAACTGTATCTAAAAATACAAACAAAAGGTCAATCAATATAATTTTATTCTTTCCTGTTATCTTATACTTACGTCTAGTTCCTTTTTTGAAAATTTCAATCATGATATTCCAATTCGTGGCGGCCGGTGATAAATTCGTGAAATGATTGCCTTTTTTCAACATTTCTAGTTCAGAAACCATCAAACTTGACTAAACTTATTGAACTACTGAAATATACTCACACTCCTTTTGACACTGGCTAGAATAAAAAAAAATCAGATGTTTGCATGACGACTGATCATTTTCTTGAAAGAACCTCTTAACAAAACTGCACAAAACGGATTTCAATCCAACCACTCAGACTTTACGTGAAGTTCATGCGTCAGTCATGTGGAAATAAAGTATTCACTACAAGACAAACGTAGAAAGGATATGATGCCACAAAATAAATTAATTTCCAAATAATTTAGCGTGTAGAAAATTTGTGAGTGAGAATGTCATTTGATCACAGCTCATTTTTTATCAGAACAGCGCATATGTATTTCGTGTTCTCCCTTTGCTGTTCGTAACGTGACCAATCAGAGGTGGTCGATATACTTGTTCTGAGCGTCGCTCACTGACTGAATAACAAACATAAGCTTAGCGTCATTGTCGATCATGTTTGTTATAGGTTGACAATCAGGCATGTTTCAAAAGGAAAATTTAGACAAAACCTGTCGCACGGGCTTGGCCCTTCATTGCTGATAGCTGGTAGTGATTTTTACCTTCTACGCAAAGCGAAAAGTAGACAATCATCTGATAGCCTTCATACATTGCATACATCATCATAAATAAATAAATAAATAAATAATGTCAGCAACTTGTTTTAGGATGCCACTTTTTTTTGTGATGGTCCCACAGGCCCATTTGGTTCCTTCCTCCACCCATACGCATCTTTAGGAGTGGGAGGAACAGTTTATCTTTAGAATAATATGTATTGTCTACTTATTTTATCTATTTGGTACGACTTATTCGTTTTACTCCCGCGTATGTCCACCACCGTACAATTTTCCATCTGATGCTTCATCACTATTATATGATCCTTTTCAGAATAAGTCTTTTTTTTATATGGTCTGTTTTATGTGACTTAATGTCAACCTCTTAAAAATATTCAAGTTTGAACTTTCTTTGATGTTCTGTGGTAGGCTGTTATACATTTTCAGTCCGTTGTAGAACACAGAACGTTTGGTCATCTCTCTTATCGTGTATGGTAATCTGAAGTCTTGAGCTCTCCTTGTATTGTATCCGTGTATGTCCATTCCGTACTGCAGACCGTCCAATAAATAAGATGGTAACATTCCTTTCTTCATTTTGAAGATGAAAATCAAGCTGTTGAAAGCAATCCTCTGTTTAACTGACAACCATTGTAACATATCAAGCATAAGAGCACTAGGAGTATATCGTTTGCATCGTATCACCACTCGCATTATCTTGTTTTGTATTCTTTGCAGCCGCTTTGTCTGCGTATCTGATGCATGAAGCAATATCGTAGCGCAATAATCAAAATGTGGCATAATTACAGATTTCACGTAAAAAATTTTCGACCAGAAAGTCATATATCTGCTTATCCGACAAAGTATTCCATATTTCATGGCAATCTTCTTAATAGTGTAGTCAATGTGAGCTATAAAATTTAACTTTTCGTCTATCTGTTCTCCTAAGCATTTGACTTGATGTACTCTTTCGATTGCAGAACCATCAATCAACAAGTTTGAACACTCTCCGATTTTGCGATTACCAATAATCATCCAGTGGGTTTTATTGAGATTCAGACACACTTTTCTCTGTTTCAGGAAAACTGCAATATTAGACTGGCCCATAACAAAAAAAATACTTATATTCCACGCGGCACCCCCTAGGTTGGTGCCTTTAGGTGAAAAAATGACTTTCTGAAAGTTTCAGGTCATTTGGCAGAAGCACGAGCTGGCGCAAAGGACTTAAAATTTGTATGAAGATTTTCGGAAAAATGTATGAAAAATCGCCATACCTTCACTCTTTGTGTTCTAAAATATGTTCCCAGTATGCTAGAAAGCTCAGAATTTCAGGAATTGTAGTTCAAATAATGACAAACAAGTTTGTAGAAGATTGTGACGCGATACGGGTTAATTGTGATGAGTTATTTGCAATTGAATGTGTGATTGTCGCAGTTCTATGATATAACGTGAACAGTGTATGGGCTAATAATCGCACTTATTTGATCGCATCGTCACACAATGAGAATAAAAAAATACGAAATTTGTGTCCTGGCAAAGTTTTAGCTTATTTTATAACAAATAGTTGCAACTATGCCGAGGACACAAATTTTCTATCTGTTATCTCATTGTGTTACAATGCGATCAAGTTACTAATAATCCACCTATATACCGTTCACGATATATCGATGAAATGTGAAAAAATCACACATTCATTTGCAAATAACTCAACACAGTCAACTCGTATCGCGTCACAATCTTCTACAAACTTGTTTGTCATTATTTGAACTACAATTCCTGAAATTCTTAGCTTTCTAGCATACTGGGAACATATTTTAGAAAACAAAGAGTGAAGGTATGTCGATTTTCCATACATTTTGCTGAAAATCTCCATACAAATTTCAAGTCCTTTGCGCCAGCTCGTGCTTCTGCCAAATAACCTGAAACTTTCAGAAAGTAATTTTTTCACATAAAGGCACCAATCTAGGGGGTGCCGCGTTGAAAACAATGTTGTAAAAATCACCCCATACAAATTTGGGCCAGTCTACTGCAATATTTTTTAAATCATCATTTGCTTGTTGTATAGCAAGTTCTAAATCCGGAAGGGAAGATTGCTGACACGTGTTTATGGTCTGGCCACAGACTCCTCTCAAGGCGGGTATTACGTTTTTGGCTCGAACACTTCGGTTTTTGGTTCATGCTGCGTAAAACAGTGAAACGGGGAAAGTAGAAAGGAAAAAACGTGTACGAAACAAAATAACCCACTCCAGTCACTCGTATTTTCCAGCTATAAACAAGTTTAAAAATCTCACTTCAAAAGAGGGTTGCCTCTCCACCAGGCGCGTATTACGGAGTAAAACAGTGCTTGGGTTATAGGAACAATCTATGTTTTCTTATCGGATGTGTGTTAGGTTAGGTTAGGTTAGGTTAGGAGCTCCAGCTTTTTCCTTAATGTGTGAATGGATTAAACCGACATCGCGGCATTCGTCCTGAGCGTGCAGGAGGTCAGTCAGTCGGCGATCAAGAGAGCGAGTCAATCAGTGTGCGTGTTCCCCTGGTAGTTCGTGATCCGGCGGTTCACCGGTTTTGCATCTGAGCTTCGAAGCTCCGGACAGGTCTGCACACCTAACATTTGTGTGCAGCTTACAGTAAGGTTTTGATCTAATTTCTAACCTGGTTTGTGCTTCCGGATCCGGTGTTCAGTTGACTGCAGTTGGAGTTCGTTGGAGTACGTTGGATGGTGACACTATTCGCTGATACGATGCCGACACAATCGCCTACGGGATGTTTTCTAATCGGAATGTTGTATCGGGCAGTATCCAATCTCGGGGGTCTTCAATCTACAACCGCTGTCGGCCGCTATCGTAGGGCGTTTCGCACGGGATCTTCAGCCCCGGATTTAGACCCACGTTGACGCGGGTAACCTGTCAAAGTTCTATTATTTTATCTTTTCCCAGAATCTAGAAACGTACTTTTTGTTTTACCTTTTCTTACGCTGTAAATTTGCACTAGCGTAGTTAGTGATCCTGTAGCACCTGTGATCCTGTGTCACGATTTTTCTTCGCATAAGAGTGAGGTTACACGCGGTTCTTAGAACAATAAAATTATTTCCAAGGTATTACATCCAACTTACTGGAATCCCTAAATAACCGTCGTAATATTCTTGTCTTCTCAAGATAATCGCCTAATATATTTAGACTCACAAAATTGCAACTTAGAAAGGATTAACTGGTATACTTTCCTAAGTATACCTCTAATTATCGAATATTAGAGAATTAGCGATATATCACTTCCGATAACGATCTGTCGGTTTTGGCGTTCTCTAAAAAAGTGGCCGAGTCATTGATTTTCTAGTTCAACTTAAGCATGAGTTTTGCAATTTCATAAAGGAATCAGTTGTTTTGTCTCGTTATCACCCATGGGGGATGGGAATAACCGTTTTCCGTTGCTCCAAACCGGAGCAGAACCGTGGACCTAGCGGTCAAACTTGGAACCATTCCAAGCGTTGCTGTCGACAGCTTGAATAATTTCACCGATAGGTGTCTCTAACTTGTGCACGGTAGTGTTGTGCGACCGCAACGTCTTATTTCTTCAAGGTGGTTCGTTACACTTTGAATGGATTTAGACAACGAAACGGAATACAAAACTTTCAAAATCGAACGCTGGATTAGATTTTATCAGATGAATTAATTTCGTTCAATCTCATAATCGAGACCAGCGATTTCATTGTTCATCTAGACGTGTACCACCCTCCTTTGGAATTTGAATTTTTTTTTTCCCGAATCCTATCACTTTTGTTGAGGATTTCGATATATTATATTACCTCTTTATTCAGCTCAATTCAGGTGAACTTCACCTCACTACGAGGTAAGATTTACCTTTTTTTAATTCACCTTTTTTCTCGGTGAATTGTATCTTTTTTTCCAGCTCGATTCAGGTAAACTTAACCTAGCTGTGAGGTGAGTTTCACCTCGAAGAGGTAAAAGTTACCTTTTTGGCTTTCACTAGCGTTCACCTTTTTATCTCGGTAAATTTTACCTTTTTATTATTTTCCGTGAAAGAATTGTCTACTATGTCTTCGACTATATCCCCCCGTTGGTCGTTACCTTGTTATTACTGGAAAAGTGGGCTCGGTTGATATCGGATCCGCGGGCCATCATATACTTCCCAACAAACACTTTTTGCTGAATAAACGCTGGAAAAATATCGTGGTTCAATTTTTAATCAGCAATCTGGCTGAAAGATGGCCTCGAAAATTCACTAATTCACGTGTCTTCAGCCTTTAATCATCTTGATCTGGAGAAGTTATTCAGCAAACGTCATCAAACGTCAATTGACGGATTAACCAAAAAAAAAAAGAAAAAAAAACCAGTGTCTATCCGATATTTGGCACCCACTTTTTCCCCTCTGTGTTGTTTTTTTTCGTTTTTTACTGCCCCGACTTTCAAACCTCCGGGTTGTTGGTCGTATGCCGCAGTACGCAGAACCAATCATGCAGTCTGCGGCGCGATGGAAATTTGTCGATCTTAAGCGACCAACATGCTTCTCAACCGAAGATATTTTTTTAAATAAGTGTGAGAGAAATGATTTTTTTTTTCAGTTTTGGGCACCAAAAGTAAAATTTGTGAGAAAATTTACTCTTTATTTCAAAATTGCTATATGAGAAATCACTAAAAAAAATCATTGCATAAGGAAAACAAAAATTCCCCTCTCATTCCAATCAAGCCACCATCATGTAGTGCAATTTTACCACAGTTTATAGTCTGTCAAATTCCAATGGTAGCGAAAGGTTGAACAAAGGCTGAAAAGTGTTATGGAAGCAACTCTTCAACTCCTCCCGTTGGCTGCACTGAGACTTCTTTAAACGCTGAAACAAGATTATAGTTTGTCTTTATTCAACCATTAAGCTGAAGCAGCAATCACGCTTTAGCGCAGCTTTTGTTCAGCGAATTGCCGTTCTTAAGCAGCCAAAATGTTTATTGGGTTCGTCTTGGACGTATTAATCATTAACTCAATCCTTCCTGGTTCGCGTTTCAGTTTGCGGTAGACTTCCTCCACCTCCGCAGATTATCTGCCGACTACATCAATGTCGTCGAACAACACTCCTCCGGTGTCCAACAGCTGTTCTGTGTCCCAGATAAAGCGGTGTTAGCAATCGACTAACTTATTCTGGCTCATTTTGATAAGTTCAGCTGCGAGGCCATCCTTCCCAACCGATTGTTGCTATTCAACTGGCGAATGGCTTCCTTCACTTCACTCATCGTTGGGTGTGGCTCCACCTCGTCGTTGGCTGCTCCGGCGATGTACCTTTCCCCACCGTCATGATCTCCTTCATGTGCGCCGTTCAAGTGTTCATCGAAGCACTGTTTCCACCTTTTGAACACTTAATCATTGTCCGCTAGGATGCCTCCGTCCTTATCCCGGCACATTTCGGCTTGCGGCACGAAGCCTTTGTGGAGTATGTTGAGTTTCTCTTGGAACTTTCATGTTTCTTGAGAACGACGCTGCTGCTCCAGCTTCTCCTCCGGCTCCGCTTTGTCTCTTGGAAAATTCATACTCGCTGCCCCTTCCGCTGTTGGCGCTTCTCAACGTTTTGACAGTTGCTGCTTTGCACTACTGTCGCTCGCGTGACGTTCTCTTCGTCCATCAGCCTCACTCCAGTCGCTCCGTCGAATTCGTTCTCTATGTTCGATGTCGTTCTCCGATGATGTTCGTCTTCATGTCATCATAACTGTCCTCAAGAGGGACTTCGTTAAGCTCGTCTTCTGCCGGCAGGGTTGCTTCAAGCGATTGCGCGTAGTCTGCCGCGACCTCAAGTGACCTCAGTCACGCGATATTCAACTGAGGCGGGCGTCGGTTTTGTGTGTTGTTCACTAAAGAGAGTTTTGGGCACATCTTCATCATCGCCAGATAACGGTCTGACTCGTTGTTGGCGCCTTGACAGGATTTAACGTCGATGATGTCCAACACTCAGGCAAATTCTTATTATAATTTTCATAAGATGCATCTTATGAACCGCTTTTTAGAGTGTAAAATAGTTTTTCATAAGAGTCTTATGAAATTCTTTCAATTTTTATACGATGTTCTTATGAAAAATAGAAGAAATGGCATTGTGAAAAATCAATGAACACATTCATTCCACCAGTCATCTATTTCATCGTCGTCAGAAGCACTAACCAATTGTAAAGTTTCTTCAATGTCAATTGATTTTGATATTCTAAATGGTAAGTTTTCGTTGACATTTAATTTTAATGAAGGTTGAGAATACTTGTAAGCTCAAAAGATAGATTTTAATTCTTATTTACTTTTCAGATTGGCTACCGATAAGAAGCGCGAAGTCAAAGGGCCGAGGCGGCAATAAAACTGGGTGTTGAAGGGCTGCTGATTGTCGCCATGATGTTATTAAACCAAAGTTATCAAAAATAAAATGATTTGAAAAACAATCTTGAATTATTTTTATTATACGCGAAATTTTATTTTCCCATAAGAATATCTTATGAAAAACAACAATCCCTCATTGAAACCGGTGTTCATCCTTCGAGTTCATTTCCATCATAAGACAATCTTATGAATTTCATTATTTTTTCTTATGGCGCCACTTCATAAGAGAATCTTATGGCATACTTAATAGGATTTTTCTGAGTGAAGAAGTACCGGATGTCTATCAAAACGTGATCAATCTGTGATTGCATTTGGTACGGTGATCTCCAGGTGTACTTGTATGGGAGGCGGTGCTGGAAAAAGGTATTATGTACGGTCATTCGTTTGGAGGCGGCGAAATCTATTAGTTTGAAGCAGTTTTCGTTGGTCAGCTGGTCCGCACAGAACTTTCTAATTGTCGGTTTGAATTCATCCTCCTGACCGACCTGCGCGTTGAAATCGCCGATGCCAATCTTGATAGCATGTTTTGGGAAGCGGTTGTATTCACGCTCCAGCTGAGCGTAAAACTCGTCTTAGTCGTCACCTGTACTTCCAAGGTAAAGGCTATTTATGTTGAAGATGCTGTTGTTGAAAAACCGGCCCTTGATTCTCAACTGGCACATTCGTGGATCGATCAGTCACCACCCGATCACGCGCTTTCTCATCTTCCCCAGCTGTTCCAAGCTCGTGTATGTTGCCAGTTGCCGCAGCTCTGGTAGATGGTATGACCATCTCGAAACGTTCGTATCGTGGAGCCCTTCCAGCATACTTCCTTCAGCGCTACGATGTCGAATTTGCGGTTCTAACTCGTTGGAGAGCACGTGGGTACTGCCCTTGAAATTTAGAGATCGGAAGTTCCATGTTCCATGTTTCCAATCGGTAGTCCCTTTTCGTCACGAGGGTCTTTGCCGATTTCCATCCGAATTTTCTTGTTCATTGTTTGTTGGTGTTTTTTTTTGCAGTCACGGGCTCGCAAACCCCGCAGCTAACCCCACACACTATTAAATTTTTTCTGTAAATTTATGTCAAATTGGATGCACAAAACTGAAGCATCACTTTTGACATAAAATTACAATAAAAAAGACAGAAACGCTTCGAACCCTAAACACTGGAAAACATAAATTTATGTCAAATAGGACGCACAAAATAAAAACATCGCAATCCACATAAAATTACATTGTCTTCGACATAAAAATAAAGAGCCATAAATTTCAAAAGACATAAATTTTCAAAATATAAATTCAAGGACTATTTACAAAAAAAATAATAAAAACATATGTTTCAGCAACATTTATTTGTATTGTATATAATAACAGTCAATTCAATAACACCTAGAATAGCTTAAAAAACATTTGATTGAATTCTCATTACATGTATCATATCGATATTAATAACTTAAAACATGTATTCGTCTGTGTTAGTATATTTTAAAACTGTCATCGATGACGAGATGTGTAAGAAATTGCCTCTTCGTACTTCGCTAGCAAGGTTGGTAAAGACATCAGGTGGAGATTCAATAATGCTTTCCAATATGGTTTTGTCTCCCATTGCATAAGCGTCGTGATTGATCTATAAAGTGAAAGAATTGAAAGAAATAACGTATTAATAACTTTAAAACGAAATACTTAGAACTGAGTTCTAATCATCGACTGTTGAACTTATTACCTAATTAAAAACAGAGTTACAAACTAAATCTCTGAAGTTGGATTTACATAATATTTTGCACAAATTTGACATGCTGGAAACTTGGCAATCAATTAAGCAAGTTTTTTACTGGAATATATCTGAGCAAATTTTTTATTATTTTACAGTAAATAAAATTATTGTTTGCTAAAATTTTTGATTTTTTTTTTCGATTGCTATAATTTGAGTAAGTTTGAATTTTTAAATGTCACAAGGAAAATTAAAATGAAATTGTAATTTTAAATTTAAAATAAATATGAAGAAGACTTGCTATATTTTTAATTGCACTATTTGGCATTGCTTGTCGTGTCTACATTTGATAGTTTTCAATTCTAAAAATTAGCGATTACATTAAAAGAATATATAAATAATTTGTTAAAAAATATATAAAAAATTGTAACAACTTCTGGATGCACTGAATTTAGAACCCAAACTTGAATAATCAATTTTGAATATTAGTTGTTACACAGCAAAAATTATTTACTGTAAAACTACGGCAAATATCCTGTAACAAAAAGGAGCAGGACATTTGCCGTAATTTTTCAGGCCAATTACATTGAATTTCAAGTGAGCTTATTATTTGCAGGTTCGTTTAAATTACAGGTTCGTTAGTATTACAGGACTGTAAAATATTATGTAATCAATAATAAGTAAAAAAAATATGAATCTTTTATTTACCTGAAAATGCTAATCCGTACATTTATATATTTGCATCATAATTTGTTTGAATGTAAATAATGACTTCTTCCAATGCTCAATAACAATAACAGATTGGCTTTCCTTGGCAGCCGTCATAAAAGCGATTGCATTAGCGTTTTGGAGCTGCAGTGTCAGTAGAACGTTCTGAACTTAACGCCAATCTCGAATAACAACGGGGTCGCACTGATCCAAAATCAAGTGTGACATCAAAAAGGTAGTCGGGTGAATACATGTCAACCGTTTTCGAATTCCGCTGCATCACTGTGGGGTGCAGAATCTAGTGAGATAAGCTAACTTAAGACATAATGGTTGTTGATGGAATTTGAGGCCATACATTTCTTTGACCGATCAAGCATCGGAAGAATTTTACTTATAGTTAAAACCGAAAATGAGTTTAGGATTAATGGTGGAATATTCATATTTTACATTTTAATCAATGAATAATTTTTCGAAATATAGCAATAGGACTTTATATATGAAAAGCGACAATGTTGAACAAAAAAATTATGTAAGCTTTTGTATTTACCTTACTCAAATCACGCCCTGCCTCATCCTTCAGTAGAAACAAATCTTCCTTCAGTTCCAATTTTTTTCAGTCTGTAGTTCAGCATCAGCATATCCAGATCCCATATGTTATTGATCCTGCATCCTGTGCCGATATTGTTACGACAAGAATTCGACCCATGGACATGGATCTGTAATTGTTGTTGGAAAAATTAGACAACAGACGTTATCAAACAGTATTTGAACAAATCGTTCAGCTTTATATCGAGGGATGGAGCGTTATAGTACAATCACAATCCACAAATGAATATGAAAGAATTATCTTAAGGCTGCCACACAATACAGCGTCGATCGTCGCGTCGCGTTGACATTTAATTTTGAGGATGCCATTTTCCGTTTGAGTCGCCACAATGGTGCGTCGCGTCAGCGAAGGCATTGTACTAAAACGCAAAACTTGTTCTAAACGGCAGCGTTTTCGAGCGTCGACGTTTTGGTTTTGAAAAATATCAAAATTTAAGCGCGTCAGCATGGGTTTGAACTAATCGTATTTGATATTTTTCGTCAAAGATTGACACAAACAGATTCAAAAATCATATCATCGTCATTTTATCTCTTCGATGATACACATTTGTTGAAAAACGTCATTGAAATTTATTTTTAACATTATAATGATAATGATGAAATTACATATAAAGCGTTTTTTAGAAATATTAACTTGATTTGTATGTTCCCGTTTTTTTAAAATAAAAATAAATGAAACATTTTGCGTTGGAGTTTGCGAGTTTTCTCTCAATATTTCCCTATCAGCCCTGTCAGTGGACGCTATATTGTGATGCGAAAATTGTAGAGTGCGTCGCGTCAGCGTTTTAGTACACAACGACGGCGTTGACAGCTGACGTGACGCGACGGACGACGCGGTATTGTGTGGCTGCCTTTACTCACCCAATCGGTATTTTGATCTGCCTTTGAGCGTTATTTTCTTCTTCCGGTAAAAGTCTTTTCTCTTTAATTTCTTAAAATCTTCGTTGATTGTTCGCGATGTCATTAGGCAAGATTCGATGCAGATGATTTTGATGTTGGCATCCGACAATTCATCGATCACTTTTGGGTAAATGATACCGAAGTTGAGTTGAGTTGAGGACGCAGAGGCTGGAGCCTTCATGTTTGCTCGTATTCGGTGATCAAAACTTGTCGGAAAGATTGGTTCGACAGGAGAAGCGACCTTTTGGTGGGAAATATCTATTTGATGAATTTTTTAACAATGCTTAAAAAATATACTTTCCTCCACTTTGCTACTATGATTACGTTATCCGTATGATTATTATTTTTTCATTGATCCAGTACGTTGATTTTTTAACAAGAAACACTTTGGAGCCGTATAAATATTATAATTGCTACGTGCGAAACTGTATCCAACTTCTGGTGGCAAAGGTAGCGGCGGATTCCACACCAGCTTCGGTAGCTAACTACTTAGGCGTGTCTTTTTTCCGGCGGATTCACAGACGTATGTTCGTTTCCGGATTTTTTATCCTGCGAATTTTTTAACTGCCGGAGTTGCGCCGGCTGAAAACCCGAGTCGAAACAAAACGTCCGCTTATTTTGACGTTTCCCTTTTTGATGATGTGCAGGGCTGCCAGGCACACTCGAATTGAGAATTATTGGACACGTATTTTTTTTTTCAACTTTTTCACGACTCCATAAATATAATCGTAAATTGAATGACATGAAGCACTAAACAAGAATTGAAATTGAATGTAAATTCTGATAGAATCAATCGTTTAGATTTTATGAGATGTAAAATTTTGTCCAATGTGAAATAAAAATACGTCTTCTGGACTAAACGGCTCGTATGATTCTATGTATTTTCGATGCATGTTCGTGTGTGTGCTGTTTAAATTCTATTTGATGTAAAATTATATCTTTGATTGATTAGATTAATTTATGTGTTGAAGCGTTTCTGTCACGTGTAAATTTATAAAATTTTTGGAGTGCACTATCTCGCAGGAGTACCGTGATGATGTTGCTGTTTTAGGAACCCCCTATCCCAGTCTGCATGCGACCTAGGCATCCACCGGAGTTGGGTACCCGATATCCGCTTAAGTTGCTGGCACCCCAGCCAGCACTACGGGGAGGCTGAGAGTCGGAGTTGTAAGACATGATGTGATATGACCGCTACCCGAAGGTTGGATGTATGGCATCTCGAGTTGCAATACTCTTCCTATCTATCCAGTTTCAAAATTCGAGGTCAGATTTATTTAAATTCAAACTGAAGCTATAACAATCAGACAACAAAGTGATAGTGATATGTGTAAAAATACAGGAATATATAATCAAAACATTCTCTCAACTAATTAATAATTCAAGCAGTATAGAGCTATTTTTTTATAATTAAAAGTACCTACTTAAACATAATAAAAGTGTTTTGGTCGATATCGTTAAAGCGTCAATTTAATTGAATAATAATAATAATAATAAAATATTTCTACATAATGCAGTGGGGAACTCGAAATGCAAAAGGATTTCCACGCTCCAGGACCAGATTGCGCGCGCCTCGTGTAAAACTGGCATCCTACTTCACTATATTAATTATTGCTTTACAACAACTCCAGAAGCAGCAACCGGCAGCAGCGGTTGGATAAGCGTCGAATAGTTTGAACCGGAAAACTTTCTGCTAACCTGAAGTGCAATCCAGAGAGTTAGCTGCACATTTCGCCGACTGAACAGGAATTTGCATCCAACAAGCTGATGATGACGACGACTAGGCGAAGCAAGGCACCGAAATGTGTGTACCGGCTGAGTGAGCAACTGAAAAGTGCAAAACATTTTGCTGATAGTTTGTTGGTGTGAGTATGGCCTCGTGTGTGCGTGTGTATGTGCGAATGTATGTGGGAGGTTGTTGATGCACAGTTTGTTAAACTTTTTCGATGACTCCCGCGGGGAAAAAGCAGAAGTCTTGTAGCGAAGTGGAGTTGTTATCGGCTGCTTTCTGCTTCTGAGTTGCTGCTGCTGTTGCATTTTACCCTACCTGGATGCACTACATAGATTGCGTTTACTTGAACATGCAAACTTTGCGGAAACCATTCAGCGGGGTTGAAACCAAGTTGCCTGTCGACTAGTTGAAATACTTTCCCGGAGATTTGTAAGATGTTCAAAATATTTTTGGTTCGTCTTTAATTGAATTACAAGTTAACAGAAATAATCAATAATTTAAAATAGTTTATCTTTGTTTGAGAGGTTTTCAGCTCAGCTTGATTCACCTTTGCATGAATTGAATTTTTAACAAAAGTTTGCTTCAGATAGAATTGGAACAAAAACAATTGCCTGTATTTTAGTTAATAATTATTTAATTCAAGATCTTTTTTTACACATCTAGCGTTTTCTTCATACTTTTAAGAAAAAAAAGGATAACATTATTCGGCACGGTTTCGATGCACTCGAATTTTCCTGTAACACGGCTCATTAGGCAGCGCACACCTTTTTTCGTCCATCGTTTTAGCTATCTTAATCCACCAGGTCATCAACTGATTGATGTCTTTGACAACCTTTCTTTTTGCCTTGAGTCTTCTCTTCATGATTGCCCATTATTCCTCAATAGGGAGGAACTGGTGGCAGTTGGGTGGGTTAAAATTTTTCGGATACAATTTTTGAACGACTTTGCTGTAAGGACAGCTAGCCAAATCTGGCTATAACTTCACGGGATGGTTGTGGAATCAAATAAACGGCGAAAATTATTTTTGGGGACGCTCTTTTTGGTATAATTTCGATGCCATTGTCTTTTTTGTAACGCAAACTTCCGTATTTTTTTGCCTTAGCTACAAATTCCCTTTCATCATAAATTTTCGTGCAAATTTGTCGGCAAAAACAAATTTGAATTAGGCTGGAACATTCCCCCGAGCCGTTGCCAAGTAAAATCTTTAACCTGGAATTTGCCCGGAGTCAGCTTTGACATACGTTTCATCGTCCATGAGAAAACACCCGTCGAACTTGGTCAGCACCAAGCCGTATAGCTTCCGAGCATGGATTTTGGCCACACTATTCTATTTTATGGTCCGATTTGGCTGTTTGCTAGCTCGATACTGTGGGGTCGGACGCTGCCGTGGCCAACACAAAAGAATATCAGGCAGCACTGTGTTACAAATATTCGTTTCAATCATTGGCTTCGTTCAATCGTTGGTGAAAATCGGTTTCAACTGGTTTCTGTCAACTTATAGATATTCAACGAGCCAATGTTTTGGTCGAAACAAGTCCGGTCGTTGTTCAATGGAGCAAGTTGAAACTAGTCGAAACCAATCCAGCTCGGCAGCAGGATTCGTTTCGACCAGGTAGAAATCGGTCGAAGTCAATTGGAAAGAGACAGGAGATCAACTGTCAATCCATTTCTACTTATTTCGACCCGTTTTGACAAGACTTCATTGAACAGACTTATTGAAAGCTGAACGCAACACAAGCTCAAAGTCTTACTTACTTACTTAATGATCCCGCGCCGATCCTCCGGTGCATAGGGCCGTGGTAAAAGACCTCCTCTGTTGACGATCCGGAGCCAGCGTCTTCACCTGGTCCCAGTCAAGATTCTCGTCGACAGTTCGGATTCCAGCGACTAGGCTTCGCCGCCACGAGTTCTGGGTCTGCCTCTTCTTCGATGACCTTCTGGATGCCAATCTAGCGCCTCTCTGTAAATCTCGTTTTCATCTTTCCGCAGCGTGTGCCCAATCCATCTCCACTTTTTTTTTTTATTACCTTTAAGTTGCCCGCCACACTCCCCCACACCAAAAAACTCATTTGAGTTCCCTGGAAATGGACGCTTCTGTTCCCAGCATGTCGACAGCACAAAAATTATAACAAACGCGAACAAAACTCTATTCATGCTGGGAACCAATGATTTTTTAAAGCTAGTTGCGAGAGAATGGACGAGAATAAATATGGTGATAACGTTACATGTGAATCTCAGTGGATGAAATATCCTTTTAAGAGATCCACAACAAAACAAATATTTACTAGATTAAAAAAGTTAAAAAAATGTTATTCTAAATTAAACTAAGGCTGTCTTAAAAATAGATAAAGGTAAAAACAAAAAAAAATATTAAAATAACAAAAACTAATATGATGGTTGATGGTTATCAAATTTGAGTTTCTTTGAGATCATGCTTGGCATCGCTCCTCAGATTTGCCCGTTCAGAGTAAGAGCGTGTATTTTTTTCGCTGTGCTCTTCCCAAACGGAGAATCTTTAAAAAATGCTCAGTTACCTCCAGAGCGACCAAGCGTCCACCCAAGTGTGGGCAAGAGAAGCAAGCAAACTTATGAAGTGCGTTCTCGGTGCAGATAAATTCGTTCGCACTCGGGCGAAAGAGATGCTTTACAGAAAACTCGGTTTGTCTTCATCGGTTGCGTCTGGATCGATGTTTCGAAGTGCGTCGGAATTTACAATGCAGAACATAAATCTAACGGAACTAAATTAATAACGCCAAAGGTAGTTAAGATAGAATGTTGGTGTCTTCGACAATATTGCTCTGTATAATAAAGCGCATATTTTGATATGAAATATAAAGTTTACAGGTCCACCAATAGCAAGATATAAATCATAACTTTCTTATTTAGCATTTTAGAGCTTAAGTTTTTTCTACAAAGTTATTTATCTCAATAAAACACACAACTTTGCTTAACATGTCAAAGTTCTACAATCTTAATCCGAGGAGATACGGTTAAATTAAAAAAAAAACTTTACAAAAAGTTATTGTTATTATCGCGTTATTTTTTAATCTCTCCACTTTAAATTTTATATCAAAATATCTGAATTAACAACTTTGCCCAAAACACCTATCTGGTCATTCCTGAGCGAGTTCCTCTAGATTGATGTTCTGCACCAGGACCAATGATTAGCTACGAAAGCTTTCTTCGGTCAAAAAATATCAAAAGCATAGCGGTAAAGGAAGGTAAATCCTAAATTTTACGATTTGTGAAAGTTTTGCAGTTTTATTACTATAATTTGCCCCAGATCTCTGCGTAATTTTCACGGTTTGTTTAATAGACAAAGATTTTTGGATAATTTTAGTAAATGTTACTTTGCGAATTGCTGCTTTTGTAAATTAATGCTACCCACGTACGATATTTAAAGTACATAAACCTGAGTGTACAGCAATTTGCGGATGCCCGGATATTGTGAAAAAACTACTTGGATTTTGCCCAATTTTATCCACATTATTTGGAAAATGAAATGAGAAAATCGAATTCAGTTTAAAATTGTTTGTCGAAAATAGGATTTGTGAAAGTTTGTTTCATCAAAAATCAAACCAAAACTTTCCTTCGTAAGCTTCAAACATAAATTTAACACTGCTGATTTGTTGCGACAAAAAATGTAAGTCGTTTTTCTTCACTAGATAAATGTCTGGAATTTCCTCAGATTTGGCCGGATATTGCTCGGTTTTTGGAATGGAAAATTTCAGATTATTTACCCGGTTTTCAACATGTTTTTCAAATAATTTGCCAGGAATTGCTCGGCCCGGCTACGTACAAAAATATTTTATACATAAACCTACATTGGACCTCTTCGACTGATGCACTGTTCCGCACTGCATAGCGGCTTTTTTTTAAAGAAAACATTCCTGCATTGAAATCTTTCTGGCTTGATACACTGAGCGACACAGCAGCGTCGCTAGAGCACAATTTCCTAGCCAGCTCCTTCTCTTTTCTTTAGAGCGAGCGGCGTCCACCCGACCGTCAGAGCAACCGCAATCGGGCGCACTCGGCAAAAAGATAAGTGAACGTTGATCGGCTGAGCAGTGCACTCGGAAACCGAAATGATAAAAGTGTAATTCGTTCTCTGCTCTGTTCTGTTTGCGAGGTGTGGGACAAGCATGATAGAGTATTAATTTGGATTTGAAGGCAAGCCGATTGTTTATTATTTTTATATGGTTTGGCAATGTATTGTATTTAGTAGGTCCAATAAACGATATTCTACATTGACCTAGAGTTGTTGTTGAAATACTGCGTTGAAGGTGACTTGATTGACGAGTATTATGCAATCGTTCTCCGATGGTAAAGCTTATATTTCTGTTCGTCTCTGAATGTAAACTATCAAAAACAAATAATAGGGTTTGCAGATCACACATTTTATTTAGTGGTAGAATATTATGCGATAAATTGGAATAAAGCCGGTTTGTTGAAAATAGTACTTACACTTACGTTCCCGAATCTCGATTTCTAGCGCCTTTTGATGACACCGGCGATGTAGTTCCTTATTCGAGATCCAGTTGCCAGTCGTTACCGCATATGTGCATCAAGTTTCGCACCCGTACAGCAATACGGATTTGACGTTTGAGTTGAAGATTCGGATCTTAGTTCGTAGAGAGATCTGGCGTGACCGCCAGATGATTCGGAGACTCGCAAATGCAAATCGGGCCTTTCTGATCCGGGTTTCGATGTCCTTCTTGGTACCACCATCAGGCGTTATCTGGCTACCAAGATACTGGAAGCACTCCACTTTCTCAACTTGTTGCCCAGCTACCATGAAACTGGAGGGATTTGCTGTGTTGATCTCCATCGACTTGGTCTTTCCGACATTGACTTTGAGTCCTGCTGCCTTGGAACTTTCGGTGAGGTTGTCGAGTTTGTTCTGCATATCCGGTTGTGTTTGAGCGAGCAAAACAATATCGTCAGCCAGGTTAAGGTCGTTCTGTTGCTCCATTGTTGAAGGATTCCACGGCAATCCTCGGTTTGGTGCACAGTCGATCGATCCAGTCAGAATCTCATCCATTACGATGAGGAAAAATAGCGGTGATAAGATGCATCCTTGTCTCACTCCAGCAGTTACCGGGATTTATTTGGACAAGACACCATCGTGCAATACCTTGCACGAAAATGCCTCGTATTGTGCTTCGATGAGATGGACTAGTTCCTCTGGGACCCCTCACCACCTTAAAGCCGCCCAGATATTTTCATGGTTAAGCCGGTCGAATGCTTTTTCGAAATCAACGAACACCAGCAAAAGAGAGTCCTGGAATTCGTTGATTTGTTCCAGTATGATTCGTAGCGTTGTGATGTGGTCCACACATGATCGTCCGGATCGAAATCCAGCTTGTTGCCTTCGGGGTGTAGCGTCGATTTTCTCCTGGATCCTATTCAGGATCACTTTGCAGAGTACTTTGAAGGTTGTACAGATCAACGTTATGCCTCGCCAGTTACCGCACTCTGCCAGGTCTCCTTTCTTCGGGACCTTTACGAGGATACCCTGTATCCAGTCGGCCGGGAATGTTGCAGGATCCCAAATTTCAGCGAAAAGACGGTGCAACATTTGTGCTGACAGGGCAGGGTCGGCTTTCAGCATTTCAGCAGGGATGCAATCGATCCCAAGTGCTTTGTTAGATTTCATGTTTTTGATTGTCGCTTCTTTTTCAGCCAGCGAGGGCGCTTCCGAGATGACGCCATTTATGCGACTTACTGTTGGCGCTTCAAGCTGCGGGTTTAGTTGGCCATCACTATTCGTGACTCGGTAGAGTTGTTCGAAGTGCTCAGTCCATCGTTTGAGCTGATCTGTTCGATCGGTCAATATCAAAGCATTTGACATTATTAAAAAGATTCAAACATTTCTGAATTCATTATTCATGAATTTTAATCATTTCCTGCCATATTACATCAAGACAAATTTCCATTTTAATATTTCCATAGAACAATTTCTGTGCTACACCAAAAGTCTGGAATTGTCTGGAAGAAATGTCTAAAGTCTGGAAGTCTGGAAACCTGAAAAAATGTCTGGCGAAAGTCCAAAAAGTCTGGAAGATCCAGACAAAATCTGGAAGGTTGACATCACTGGGCAGCACTATCAGTAGTTGTCAGTTCACAGGGCGTCTCGCGGCTTGCTCATATGGCGATAGGCGAGATCGCAAACCCGGTATACAATTTCTCATGAGTTAAACAGAGAAGGCAATAGGCTTCACTTCAACTTCACTCCGATTAGCTGTCATTCTTATGGAAATCTGTGTAAGAGTAAAGAGCAAGCTTTATTCTTTTTAGCAGGCCCAAGCCGAAATGGATATAAGGCACCACTGCCATTAGTTGTCAGTTGACAAGATCTCTGGCATTTGGGCGCGCTAACGTTAGGTCCTGATTCGGTCAGTAACAGCGATGGCATTCGGGTCGGTGCCTCAAGCTGCACACAATTTTTTTTTGACTATTACGTGTCACTGAAAACTGCAACAGTAATGAACAAAACCTGTAATTTTAAATTGTTTTCCTTGAAAGTTAACGAAGATTCATTTATTATTACAGCAAATGTCCTGTAAAAAAGTTGTACACTAAAAATTAAATGTCACGTAATCATGTTTTCGACCAGTAAAATTACGGTAAATGCCCTGCTCCTTTCTGTTACAGGACATTTGCGTAATTTTACAGGAAATAATTTTTGCTGTGCGGTCTTGGGTGATTCCCCCGTGGACAATCCGGAGTTTCACAGATACGATTCCTTCCTGAAGTCGAATTCTCCTCACGGTACTATGGGCAGCACCGAATGTTCTAGCCAAACCACGGTCCGACAGATGGAAATTACTCTTAACACTAAACATACCGAAGGCGGTTAAATGACGTTTTAAGAACATTAAATGATGATTACGAATAATTTAGATTTTTTTTTCGCAAATTTAACGACAGGAATATTTTATTTTTAAAATGCAAGTATTTTTGCATTGTTATAATTTTTCTAAGTGTAGTGGTGTTTCGAATAACGTATGTGGTGAAAAGTCACGTTATAACTCAAATATGTTTTTCAGACAATTTTCAGCTACAATCAATTATTTTAATGTTATTTAAAGTCCAAGAAATTTTTTATGAGAAAACATGCTTTAGGAAAAAGGCTGTAAATCAGTGCTCGAAAATAAAATATCACTTAGTTCCTGAGAAAGCTTAAGTTAGAAGCTACATGTTACCAATATGGAACTTTTTTTTTTCTTTTTTAAATATTCAAGATCATGGCCATAAAAAATGCAAAGAAGTTGTTTGTAAAATCCATGTTGTTTGGCTGTTATTCGGTTTTTAATTTGAAGGGAAAAAATCATTCACAATTGCCTTTAAAAGCCTGGGAATGCAAGAGATATTTAAAAACAATTCCATGATAATTACGTACATTAGCTTTCTGCTCAGATTTCAAAATAGGAATCAGAAATTACCTACCTAAGGGTCCGGCGCCGATTGACCGACGCATGGGGCTGAGATAAAAGATATCCACTGCTGGCGATCTGGAGCCAGCGTCTTCACTTGCTGCCAGCCAAGGTTCTCGTCAACTGTGCGGATTTCAGCGGCTAGATTTCGCTGCCACGAGCTTTTGGGCCTGCCTCTTCTTCGATGCCCATCTGGATTCCAGTCAAGCGCCTCTCTGCAAATCTCGTTTTCATCTCTTCGCAGCGTGTACCCAATCCATCTCCACTTACGTTCCCGAATCTCGATTTCTAGCGCCTTTTGGTGACACCGGCGATGAAGTTCAATGTTTGAGATCCTGTTGCCAGGCCACCAAGCGCGGATGATGTTCCGTAGGCAGCGATTCACAAAAACTTGCAGTTTTCGCGTCGTCACCGCATATGTGCACCAAGTTTCACACCCGTGGCTGGTAAACGGTGGATAATGTGCAACACGAGACTCCATAGTGGTCATATCACCTCTTATTCACAACTCCTATCTCTACCTCTCCGTGGTACTGGCTGGGATGCGAGTAACCTAAGCGGAGATCGGGTACCCAACCCCGGTGGATGCTGTGGTCGCATGCAGACTGAGAAGGTGGCCGAACGCGTCTGTTCCCCAGGTCAGGGGCGACGTGCAACAACAACCGAGCGTCTGTTCTCCAGGTCAGGGGCGGCTCAAGCAGCGTCTGTCTTGCAGCGAGCGGCTGAGTTTATGAAATGCGGCTCCCGCCAGCTAAGTCCAAGATGGCAGCCCCATCGCGGGATTGGGACTTTAGGCTAACAACCTGCTGCTCCTGATATCTTGTATTGTTACGGAAACTGAGAGAAGAATCAGAAATTAGCTATTTAATAATTTATGGAAAATTCCTGTTTCTAGTGACATATTAAATAGCTGATACAAAAATGGTTTCAAGTTTACAAATATATTGAAAGTTGACAACAAATAAACTGCAGTTAAAACTTACTTGAACGATGTTTTTGTAATTGATTTTTTATAGCCGAGTTATTTTTTTTTATTATTAAGAAGAGAAATCACCGTGAATTTGTTTTATGAAATTAATTTGCGGCTTTATCGGTGAGGGTTAAAGAGTTGAAATGAAAGACGGATAGAAGATCAGAGGAAAATTCTAAGGTGGTGAAAAGAGCGAAGAGCATTTGAAATAGAAGCTTGACCACATACTAAATTCTTTGTCCCGCACCAATTATCTAACTGTATAGAAGAAGTAGTACCCAATAGAGAAGGCACTACGTTTTTCGATACAGTTTATTATGGATGGTTCGACCGCCATGTGAATGGACATTAGGGTGTCCCAAAATTGCATAACTTCTGGGAATCTGGGGGCTCACCCTCCAAATGGTAGATTAGGATGTGCAGAACAAACTTTTGTATGGGGCCGACTTAAAAAAATCATGTTTAGAGGTTCCGCAAGCGCGATCTTTAAAAAAAGTCCACTTTCAAAAGATTTGATTTTAAATAAATTCTGGGTCCAAAAATTTTCAAAAAAATTATATATATCATATTTTTTTAATTTTGTTTGAGTTAAAAACTACACGTAAAAAATATAGAATGAACCAAATTTGTATCAAAATGTAAAACTAGCAAGCTATTTACAAGAAAAAAAATTTTTTGGTCCAAAAACTTTGAATTCAACTGACCGAAATGTGTACCAAGTGTAGAATATTTTTGATACCAATGCCATCAAAAGATGCGGATTTTTGTGCACTTAAACTTTGCTGAACAAAACATGTGGTTTGTATCAACGTGTGAACAGCTATTCACGATTTAATGCTTAACAAAAATCACAATTTAGGATATTTTTTATTTAATTTATCAAATTTGTCTTAATAAATACCTACTTTAAAATCAAAATACTTGCAAAAAAAGTCTTTGATGGTTTAAAAGAGTCATCAGAAGGCCATGTGCCGAATTTGAGCAGAATCGGGCAACATGAAGGGGTTACACTGAATCTCAAGTGTGAAAGGGATTCTGAGACATAGTGTTCTAAAGAAGCATAAAAAACTGGTTTTTCATCATACATTTTTGTCTTTACCAATCGATTGCTTGATTATGTAAGTTTTATTAAAATTTGAAATAAGACTAACATTTCACCTGAAGACTGCAACTCGATTGGACTTAAAACAAGAAAGTTATGGCTGTTCAAAGATTGTATTTTTGTGGCAAATTGTCGTTTAACACACAATGAGTACTTTTTACTCATTGCGTTTTACAGGACAATTTGTAACCAAAATACAATCTTTGAACAGCCATAACTTTCTTGTTTTAAGTCCAATCGAGTTGCAGTCTTCAGGTGAAATGTTAGTCTTATTTCAAATTTTAATAAAACTTACATAATCAAGCAATCGATTGGTAAAGACAAAAATGTATGATGAAAAACCAGTTTTTTATGCTTCTTTAGAACACAATGTCTCAGAATCCCTTTCACACTTGAGATTCAGTGTAACCCCTTCCTGTTGTCCGATTCTGCTCAAATTCGGCATATGGCCTTCTGATGACTCTTTTAAACCATCAAAGACTTTTTTTGCAAGTATTTTGATTTTAAAGTGGGTATTTATTAAGACAAATTTGATAAATTAAATAAAAAATATCCTAAATTATGATTTTTGTTAAGCATTAAATCGTGAATAGCTGTTCACACGTTGATACAAACCACATGTTTTGTTCAGCAAAGTTTAAGTGCACAAAAATCCGCATCTTTTGATGGCATTGGTATCAAAAATATTTTACGCTTGGTACACATTTTGGTCTGTTGAATTCAAAATTTTTGGACCAAGAATTTTTTTTCCTTGAATATAGCTTGCTAGTTATACATTTTGATACAAATTTGGTTCATTTTATATTTTTTACGTGTAGTTTTTAACTCAAACAAAATTAAAAAAATATAAAATATATGAATTTTATGAAAATTTTTGGACCCAGAATTTATTTAAAATCAAATCTTTTGAAAGTGGACTTTTTTTAAAGATCGCGCTTGCGGAACCTCTAAACATGATTTTTTTAAGTCGGCTCATCCTAATCTACCATTTGGAGGGTGAGCCCCCAGATTCCTAGAAGTTATGCAATTTTGGGACACCCTAATGGACATGTGTCGAACGGACAAAAAAAATAGCATGTGGTTGCTCTGTTAAGTCTTCTATTGTGCGTTATCGTTCGATCGATGGCTAGGTAGATTTCTTATTTTCGTTTTGTGCGCAAGTTCCAACTGGATTGAGTTGTCGCCTACAAAAAATGTAGTGCCTTCTCTATATTTTTTTTTTTTTAAATTATTTATTTATTTCAACAATTATTATAATCTACAGTTGTGTTCTTTTCCTGGATATACAAACTAAGTCTATTTTAAGAATCGTTTTTTAACCGTTATTTCCTCCCATATATTCAGGTATGCCCCTATATAAACTTTTAAACCTGGTCCTTGAAACAAGTAGTATGTTACTAAGCTAATCTTCTTCACAATGCTCTAATCAAATGAGCAGTAAGAGAAAAGCTATTAGCACTTTTTCTGTTGCTTCGATTTTGACCTGGCGCGGGTAAGTGCACTTTGTGCCTCCAAGAAATTTGGTGATGATTTAACTATGATCATTCCAGAATCTGATTCGGTAGAAGTTTCGGATCCATTTCTGTTGTTCGGTCTTATTTCCATCCGACCACGTTTCGTCCGCTCGGGAATTTTCGCCGTAGATGCAATCTCCATGTCTTCTGTCGCAGAATCACTACTGTGGTGCTCGCGATCATTTTGAACCGTCGAAACCGCCGCTTGCTCTTCGCTATGTGTTTTGCCACTGTTTAATCCGATTCCAACATCCCGAATAACCTGAGCTAGTGAACTTTTTTCCGATTTCTTATCATCGTTTCGATCACGCACACTCGTTTCAACCGCGAGAGTACTATCTTCGGCTGTAGGCAATCGACTTGGTCCGGCTGCAACGTCGCTATACCTTAGAGCTTGTTGAGTTAATCTTTTGTTCACCGAAGTACGATTCGGACAATTCGCTTTTATGTGTTCTGTGCTGCCACAAGTAAAACACTTGTTCACAAGACCCTCATAAAATACTCGGGCTTGAAAATTCCGAACGTGGACCGTCGCAGGAACCTCACTTTTAACCTCCATGTGGATGCCTCGCACACCTGTCCATATCGGGAAACCAGTTTCGCTACCGTATTTTTCTCTGACCATACGTTGTATTACACCAAATTTAGAAAATACATCCGATATCTCCTTATCCAATATTTCCGGTGGCAAGTTAAAAATTCTAACGTACTTAAATATGCTAGAAGCTTCAGAAATGGTCACTGGAGTAGAATTTTTATCATTGTAGAAGAACTCCATCGACGACGGCAACCGTGACAACGTTTCTTTTAAAAGTTCTTTAGTTTTAAATTTAAGATAAACACTATGTTCTTTTGGTTCTGTATACATGGCTAAAAGTTTCTCGCACACTAAATTCATTTTCAGTTTCATAAACTGAAAAATTTCAAAGTCTGATGGTTCCGATTTCCCAAGTCCAAAATAGATTCTAAGTGAGTTAGTTCGCGCATCCTCCATTTTGGATCCCATTGGCACAGCACTTCCCGACTGGATATATACTAATGTGTTGAACAATAGCACACTTTATCAGTAGCTTAGCTACTCGAGGCTAGATGAAACGTTGCAGCAAAAATAAAAAACGACTACTCCGCTCGAAGTCCGAACACTAACTGTACTACTTCTTCAATACAGTTAATTGGTGCGGAACAAAGAATTTAGTATGTGGAGAAATTAAAAACACTTCCAACAGAAATTTTTCTTAAGACCAAACTTATACAGTACTACAAAGATAACCTAAACCAGGGGTGAGCAACCTTTTGAACCAACGGGCCAATTCAAATTTATAATTTTTCCGGCGGGCCGCACTCGGAATATCACTTTTTAAAAATTTTAAAATCTCCATTGGTAGTGTTCGAAATATATTAAAATTAAACGTCATTCATTTAAAATAACAAAAAAAGAGTCCTAATTAGTTTTTATGAAAATTTTTGAATAATTCAATATTTTTTGTTGATTTTACCTTTTTGCCAAAATTGGTTTTTTTTTTGACATCATTTGATTTAACTTTCTTATCAAAACTGAAAATTTTTCGAGGCTTTTGCATTAATTGTATTTGTAATTGTAAGAATTGAAAAAAGTCACGTCCAAGTCTTCTGGAGCTATTCTACAAGTTTCAGTGAGAAAAAAGAAACATTTTTTATTTGAAAATCACCCTCTTTTTAGCGTTAGATCTTGAATCATTTCAAAATTAATTGACTGACTTTTTTTAACGTTTAGATATTTAAATTTTTCTTTACTTAAAATTTTTATCGAAGACATAATTTTTTTTCGCTACAAACGATGAAAAATCTGTTTTTAACTTAAAACTCCGTTTAAGATAAGACGTTGATAAAAGTCGAAATTACAAAACAAATAAGTTTCGCGAAAGTTCTAGTTCTCAATCGTGATTTTTCCAATCCCAGGTTAACTTCTTCGCTATTTTTCCTTAGAAAAACAACCATCAATAACTAGAGCGATAAGTTACTTTATCGCCTTTGGAAGGGTTTTACATTGTCTCGAAAGCTTATTTTTATTTCTCTTTCATTTGCTCACCTTTATTTTATTAAAAAGTAATTTGTTAGTGTTTGTTAGAAACAGTGAAAAAGTTTTGTTTTTTTATTTTAAGATTCGTATAACTTCATTGCATTGAGATGTTTAGCAAATTTCTTAAATCACAGAAAAAAAAATCATAATCTTGCAAATTTAAAAATTTCATAGATTTCGAAGAAAATATAATTTTACAAATTTTTTTATATATATGTCGTCGAAAATTACATTCTTAAATTTATTTTTTTTATAGATCGCATGCATTTTCTAAATTTAATTAAGATACCACTGGGATACGATTTGTACAGCTTATCTAACTTCAATTATATGGATTGTTAATTTTAAAGTAAAATGACTCAATTTGGCGATGTTTGACAAAATTTTGCTATTCGTCACAAACTTTTTCAGTGAAATCGAAGATACATTTTTTGTCAAGAACTCATGTTGAGTCATGTCGATAAAAATCTTCTGTTTATGATGTCAATAAGAACCTTTTCATATTCAAGAACGAAAATTGTTATTTTTTGCCAGTATTTGAGCAACAGACTTAGAAATGCCTGTAATCTTCTCTACCCTTTTAGTTTTTTGTTTGTTCTTCCGTCCCGGTTTCATGTATTGTGAATTTAAATGTGCTTTTTGAATAATAAAAAAAATGTAATCTGAATTGAAAAAATAACCAATAATATTTTTTGCTAATTAATAATATTACACTCTTTCTTTAATAAGACCACAATAAATGCTCAAAACGCTTGAAAATAAAAGTTATTCATTTGAATAATTATTAGTCAAATGCATATTTGATCACGTGACTGACATATTATTTCTTTAGGTTATGTATGGATAAGTATATTGTTAGATATAATTTATTTACAATCTATCGAGCAAAAAAGTCGAAAAACAAATGAAATTTTGAAAAGGCTTCGCGGGCCGCACAAGATCCTCTCGAGGGCCGCATGCGGCCCGCGGGCCGCGCGTTGCTCATCCCTGACCTAAACCAATGATCAACCAACCACTTATTTCACTCCTTTTTCAAATTTTCTTAGCAATGAATTGAATTTTAGTTATTTAGTTGTAGTCGGATTCTTAGTTTTTTTATATATAAATCTTTTGAAATCTTAGTTTTGTTTTTTTATAAGTTCGATAATGGATCACTTAAAAGGAAAATTTTTCCACTAAGATTCATTTTAAACAAATATTGTTATATTCCCTCAGTACATTTCCGCGCATTTAATAATCACTTTGAAAGTTCTCAGCATTATTAAATCTTTGCACTCGTTTTTAAGTAATGTTTATTTGTTTTGCTGCCAGACATAATGAGAACAGTTAGCGTCCATGACGAGGGGGCTCAAATCGAGCTTTATTTGTGTGGGAGAGTGTGGTGGGCTGCTAAGAAAAAAGGATATTTAGCGAGAATTAAGCCGGGGTGAATTGTGGATTGAAAGACATTAATCTGCTTACGTTGAGTTGGGTAGAAATATAACGAAAAGAATTCTTACTCAACTTGTTTCAGGTTATCCCTTTATTCAAAAATGATGTAAAGTTTCGAATAAAAAAATAACACACTTTTCATTAACTTACCTTGAAGCATTCCTTTGCGCTCTGTCACTTTCACGTTATCGAAAATTACCGTTCTGTTTACCCGGCCAGCGTTAGCTTTCCAGCATCGAGTCGACCTTCTGACCCACTGGAGTAGGGCACAGGAAAGTGAGCAGTGCAAATCACAAATCCCTCCAGGCAGGGGTTCTCCAGAAAGAAAGCACCTAGCCATTTGTACCCTTTTTCGCGAGATGGACGGCACCCGACGAGATGACATTCGCGCCAGCCAGCCAGCCCAAGGAACTTCTTTCTGGTCTGGGCAAAAACCTACTTCAGTATAAAAAGGGCGACTGCTGCTGTTCGGTCATAAATTTATTGGCCCAAATTTAAATAAAGTCGTAAAGAATTTTTATGAATGTCATTACGAGGGTGCGGCGCGACTTACTAGTGATTTGTTCTACAACTACACAATTGGAGCTGGCAGCATTTTGTTTGCCTAAAAGAAGGGTTTTTCTTTTTTTCATTTTTTCCTCAGAAATGAGAATTGGATACTTGTCCATGGAGCTGGTGGGTGGTCCTGGTTCTGTTTCTGGAAATCGTACAAATTGGTTCGAAGCTGTAGCTTCCGAATGGCGAAGATTGTTTCATGACCCGGCCATAAATCTACTTGAAATATATAATCGAAACTGGATTTTCTGGGCAGTTAATTTGAAACAACCAACAAATGAAATGCGGAGAGCTTTAACGCGTTTTGAATGTCATTATATTTTTTGATGAGTTAGGAATGAATTCAGCAAGGGAATGAAAAACCAGCTAGTAAGTAAGTGCATGAAGAGAAAATATACTGGAAATTACAGGTTTCAGAAAATACGATCGTGATTGAACTAAAGAATGATAGTTTCAATTTTAAAGCTACTTCTGAGGATTTTTTTTATTACCTTACAATAAGCAGATTTCTGATTCTTTCCAAATGCTGAAAACTCATGAAATAGTGTTCAAAACCCACCGTTGGGAGTACCGAAAAACGGGGTAAGATTTATCACTTTTTTCAAAATCCTCGATTATTTTTTCTTTTAAGAAGAATGTGGCTTGTTTCATATTTTTAAAACCAGTACTGGACTCCTATGCATGAAAAACATGGTTGCAGTAATTTATAAGACCATTTTAAATTTGATTTTAAAAAAACCATTTCGTCTTTGTTTTGAATTTGATGCTTTAGGGTAATGTTTACAAATGCTAGTAATTGATAAACTAAGGCAGTTCGTGTGCTAAGGCCGAACAACAATTAAAATCGAAAGATGGACAATGATGCTGCATAAATTGAGGGGCTAAATTTTTTAACATTACTTATAAAATTTTAACTACAAAGAAAAAAAATGAAATTTTGCCTTCATTCAATTCTCTAGGCCCTCACACTCTTCTCCTTTGATTTTTTCCGTCAAACTTTATTATTTGATAGGGTTTCTAGCCTTCTGTATTAGACTGGCTTAATCTTGGAAAACGTACCTATTTTTTAATAATCAAAAATTCACCTCAGAACATAACAAAAACTACACCAAAACTATAAATTCAATATGGAAAAAAGTTGAACTAACATATAAATCCACCTCCTGCTTCTAAATGCATTGATTTCATCAGGAAGTGTTTTTGTTTGCGAGACTTCGAAAAAACAGATAAATATTTCAAGATTTTGAAATAAGATTTTTACTTACATTTAAAATTTTCAAAAGCAAACCATGTTTTTTTCAATTGAACCTCAACTTACAGGTTTTTAAACGTAGAAAAAAGATTTTAGATATTTCAACTTTAGAATTAGTTATTAATGATTATGTTGAAAAATTTTATAATGATCAAAGCTACCTCGGTGATCAATGTTACCTCATTTTACAGTACTTTCGTTCCAACGCAAAATAAGAAATTTGGAAACTAAATCCAATAAAATTAATTAAACTACAGATTGACTGTTCTGAAATAATGGTTTCCGAAGATATGATAATTTTCCATGAGTTATTAAAACTAAATAAATCCATACTATTTTTTTCCAGTCAAACCCAACGTCAGATTTTTATACGCGAAAATATTTTGCCTGAATGTGTAGGAAATTATTCAAGAATAGTCATGGTTGCAAGGACAAAGATGTGTATAGTCATTATTTCTTTCATATCATAGTTCTTCAAAGTGTTAATGATATGCATTTCAGTTAGAGTTTAAAAAAAAAAGTTGCAGCACAAATATATCTAACAAATAGTATTTTTCATAAAATACATGAAGATTTGAACGATTCTTTTGAACAATTTTTAATACATTTTAATTTTTGTTCAGCAGGAAGTTTACAAATTAAACTTTTGAAAGCAGCTGTTAAAATTGAATATTGTTAACATGTTCCAAACAATGCTTTCAGTTGAAAGATGAGAATGTTAGGAGAATTCGAAAAATAATCTAATTTTTCCGACCTACGTTAATAAAAAAATCCTCGGAAGAATGTCAGTTTTTTTTCAAAAGCTTGATATTAACTTGTCCTTTTTATGCAGATATTGATACGCATGATGTTATGGGGAAAATCATATTGATGACTCAAATCAAAGTTAATTAGTCAGACTGAATTCTGGATATCGAGACAAATTTAGTCTCGATATCCAGAATTCAGGTTCAGAAAATTTAAGGCTTTTTTAAATACCGAAAACGGGTGTGGATAGGCACAAAGAGTCACACAATTGGAAAAAAAGTTTTGTGATCCAAATATCAAGCAATCTTCACATATTTTTTTCTTCTATCAGAACCAGAGTGCTCCCTGATTCATTGCGTATAAGCAAATATAATTTATATTTGCTCTATGTTGCTTGGAAAAAACTATCAAAAAAGTTTTAGTTACTTAAACAAAAATTGTAATGTGTAGTGTCTGCAAGTTTGATATTCAAATAAGGATTCTTTCAATATGAGGCCCTTAGAGCCAAAGGGGTATAAGTGCATAAAAGCTGATTTCGAGAAAAAAGCACTTGAACTTCGTTGTGTTCCAGTAAATTCCATAGATATTTTTTATGAATTTTTTTCATGTGAATGATTTTCCTAAACAAAAACAAAGCATTTTACAACATTTTCCCAAAAAACAACGTTTATTTGACGTTTATTGAGGCGGCACATATTTTTTAAATTTGGTACTTATACCCCTTTGGCTCCAAACACATGCACTTATACCCCTTTGCCACCAAATAAATTCACTTATACCCCTTTGCCACCAACAAATTTTCACATCCAGGTTTTTTGATCTTGTTAATATGGGTAAGAAACCATAAATATTCATTGCTACAAGAGTCAATTAGTTTTCGTATAGATATATTTTTTGTTGTTTTGATGAGAAACATACTCTGGTACAGTAGGTTAAGAGATGGCTAAAGATCGACCTGGTCTTGGCAACTTCAAGTAAATCTCTCCAAACAACGTTTTTTCATCAGGAATAATTTATAAAAATTCGTGAAAGGTATTTTCCACTAAATTCCAATCACCACGAGTTTTATACGTCTTTTCCTAGTCAATTGGGTATTGGAATGGGACTTGCGGTAACTCTGAGTTGGTTTTTTACAGTATATTAACGATAGGCGCTTCAATATTAACCCAATTATCTCGTACAAATACATTTTTTTTTGTACTTTATAAGCCTTTAATCTGTGACACACTCCATATATCCAGAAATCAGGAATTTGTGATCCGCTAATTCGTTATTGAAATAGAAAAAATAATTGAACATATTAATTTTATTTTCTACTAGAATTATCACTAAATTCAATCAGATGAATCACAGTTGATGGTAAATTTTTAAACATCATCAGCTATTCAAAAGAAAAGTGAATTACATTTATTTTAAATTTTTTTTGGTCCCGATGAAAAAACATTACTTTCGTAAAATCAAGTTAGGGTTGGTGGCAAAGGGGTATAAGTACATCAGTTTAATGGACTTTGGAGGCAAAGGGGTATAAGTGCAGCATTTATACCCCTTTGGCTCCAAACAAAAAGGAAATTTCAGTTAGCAGGATTTTTTCAACGAGATCTAAACATAACAAAATAGTGGAATAAAATTATGAATAAAATAGTATATGATGATTGACAGTCAAGGATTCGTTCTAGATGGTTATCTCGATTTTTTCCATTTTGTCACTTATACCCCTTTGGCTCCAAGGGCCTCATATGATTCCAGAGAAATAAACACAATGAATTCAAACAGCTTCAAACCGTAACACGTAAAGTAACAAAATATTCCTTTGACCCACTTATCGTGGAGTTGATCGGGACTTGTAGAAAACAGTGGCTAGAATCCTCTTGGATCATTGAAAATTATGTAAAATTTATTTTCAAATTAAACCCAGAAGAATTTGGCTTTCAACTTGGGCAGGGAACTATAAAAAAATAAATCTTAAATTTTCTTGACTTTTTTTACCCCTGGAGTTAGGCATCATCTGTAACATTTCTTCGAAAATCAGCGTGAATGTGTATTTATTTCCGGCAAATCAGTCCAATTATTTTTTAACAAACGAAATTAATTTTTTAACCGACGTTTCGATGTCGTATGACATCATCTTCAGGGATTCTACAATTATTTACGTGTAATTATATCAATTTGGGTGTGATGTTCTCTTATTTCTAACTCTACTTAAAAAATTGTCGTTGCTATTGCTTTTAAAAAAATCGTACTGTTTGAATCTGTTCTTTACTAGTTTCACTGCAAAAATTGATAAAAATATGAAGTAAGTAGAGTTAGAAATAAGAGAACATCACAATAATTGTAGAATCCCTGAAGATGATGTCATACGACATCGAAACGTCGGTTTAAAAACAAATTTCGTTTGTTCAAAGATAATTGAACTGATTTGCTGGAAATAAATACACATAACAATCATACAGTCGACATCTCGTAAAACCAACATTAGTGTGAATATCACACAAAAGATTATTTGGGGATTGGAAAATCAAAAAAAAATCTGCAAAGCGAAAATCTATGCAATCACTTGTGTTTCAAATGATGGAAGCTAAAATGAAAGTATTTCTTTTAATGTTTGAACAGTTACAAACAACCAAGTTTCTCAATAAATAAGCAACGTTTCCTGGTGAACAAAAATTAATGTTTCAAAATTGACAGTGAAAAAAACCCTTTCAACTTTATTTTTATATTTGATAAGGTTTTGTTCAGTTCAACAGAGCACACCATCTAAAATAAATCGGGTGCTTAAAGAGCAGCATTTGACATAGGTATTACGGAAATAGTTCAAAAAGTTTCCCAATTCATCCCGTTTTACTGTAGTTCTTTATTTGTACCTTTTTATCATTACATTTATACTACATTATGACAATCAATTGCGTGTTCAAAAATGAACTGTTCATGGTCCTAAAGTGAGCTAAATACTTAAAATTATTACTACGACTTAAATTTACTGAGCACTTTTGAGTATTTTATTGTAGAAGAACATCCTGTAATGAAACAAATATTTTAAACCTAAAACTAAAAACTATCCTTAAACTAAACTAAAGCACAGAGAACGAATCTCTGCGATGGAGGACTGCATCGATTTGCCTCTGAGCTTAGTGATGGTTTTTTCGGCCACTTCTTCGATTCATTCAATGTTTCCAACCCGATGAAGATGTTCAGTGCTGTGCCAAGGAAGAAGCTGAAAAATCACGAATTTTTGTTTGCAAGCATGATTAAGGAACGAAAAAATCGTATTTATAATTTTTTTAAGTGCAACAAAATGAACTTAGAAAAACTTTGCAACAATACCATATCGTTTAAGCCTAGGGAAAAAACTTTTAAAATACCTGAGTCAATTCGACGTTAATGTTGCGTTTCAACCGTTAGATTAAATTGAAAATGTAATCTTTACAAAAACGAAAGACAAAATCCCAAAAAATAAAAAAATTAATGTTGTAGATATATGAAATAGATAGTGGGCAATTCTAAAAGTTATACTTTGGTGAGACTAGTCAGTTCTTGGAGCAACATAAACGACCGTATCATAAAACAGATAAACACTGCTCTAGCTCGACATTGCTTGGAAAACGGGCATTTATTAGACTTTGAAAATACTGAAATTCTGGAATGTGTAACACACTACAAAGTAGGAATAACTGTCTTAACATTTTAAATGAAACTAAGAGATGATTAGAACGTTGTTAATAGGCAAAAAAACTCATTTTTTTTTCTGCTTACGACCCTATCATAACTAAACAGACCCAAATAATGACAAATAAATAAAAACGCAAAACAAAATTATCTGAGTCTGAAAAAACAGTTTGAACGAAGCCAGCAAATTGCAAGGTTTATTTTAAATTGTTAAGTCAATCCGTCAGGGCCGTCCATGGCCTAGAGCAGGGGTGAGCAACCTTTTGAACCAACGGACCAATTCAAATTTATAATCTTTCGCCGCACTCGAAATATCACTTATTAAAAATTTTAAACTCTTCATTCGTAGTGTTCAAAATATATTAAAACTAAACGTCATTCATTTAAAAAAAACAAAAAAAAGAGTCCTAATTAGGTTTTTTAAATTTTTTTTAATAATTCATTATTTTGCTTTTTGCCAAAAATTTGTTTTTTTTTAAACATCATTTGATTTATTTTTTTTATCAAAACTGAAAATTTTTCGAGGCTTTGCATTAATTATAATTGTAACATTTAAAAAAAAGTCACTTCCAAGTCTTCTGGAGCTTTTCTACAGTGATAAGTTTCAGTGAGAAAAAAAAAAATTTTTTATTTGAAAATCACTCTCTTTTTATCGTTAGATCTTGAATCTTTTCAAAATTGATTGACTGACTTTTTTTAACGTTTATTTAAATTTTTCTTTAATTAAAATTTTTATTGAAGACAAAATTTATTTTCGCTACAAACGATGAAAACGCGGTTTTTAACTTAAATTTCCGTTTAAGATTAGACGTTGAGAAAAGTTGTCGAAATTACAAAACAAATAAATTTCGCGAAAGTTCTAGTTCTCAATCGTGATTATTCTAATCCCAGATAAACTTCTTCGCTACTTTTCCTTAAAAAACCACCATCAATATTGAGCGATAAGTTAATTTATCGCCTTTGGAAGGGTTTTACATTCTATCGAAAGCTTATTTATATTTCTCCCTCATTTGCTCACCTTTATTTTATTAAAAAGTAATTTGTTTTCTAACAAACAGTGAAAAAAATGTGTTTTTTTATTTAAAGATTCGTATAAGTTCATTGCTTTGAGATGTTTGGCAAGTTGCTTGAATCACAGAAAAAATCATAATGTTGCAAATTTAAAAATTTCATAGATTTTAAAAAAAATATAATTTTACATTACATTTTACAGATTTTCAAATATATTTCGTCAAAAATTTGAATGTTAACTTTATTTTTATTATAGATCATGCATGCATGCATTATCTTAATTTAATTGAGATACCACTGGGATACGATTTCTAAAGCTTATCTATTTTTAACTAGCTGAACCCGTACGAACTTCGTTTCGCTTCAAATCATTGGTACGTCAAAATGAGTTTAGAAAATGAATTCGAAACATTCTTTCGACAATTTTGGGGAAAAAATTCAACAGTGTTTAAAGTCGCTACTATAACTATTACTTGAAATTCAAATTAAACTGTTGATTGGCTTTTCATTAGAATTGATGTGAGAGTGTTTTCTTCTCGATCGGTTGCAAATTCTAGTCATTATGGCAGAAACATGTACTATTTGTTTGTGTGCACGACTCTTTTGCTTGACCTTCACACTTCAATTAACTGCCTCCAACAAAGTTATTGCACAAAACACTGAACTTTCAATGAAACCCTCTTTTTCTGTCTCATGGCCCGAAATTCGATAATTGAAACCAATTTTACGTTCCTCAAAACTCCCTTGTGCCATTTTTTTCTTTTCAAATTATATGTAAAATTACGTCAGGAACTTGAAAACAGTGATCAGTGAATATAGACGCCCCTTTCGCCGACCCTTGACACGGAACATGCTATCTGGAGTCAATTGCTCATAGTTTATAACCCTCATCTGAACATTTCATCTCAATCCGATGCATGATCACGACAATATCGCGAAAACAGTGAGCAACTAACATGGACGGCCTTTTTTTTTTGACCACGATTCAAAACTTGACACCTGAAATCAATTATCTTTTCTGTTAAACTCCCATGTGCCAATTTTCATTACAATTCTATGCTCAATCAAGAGAATATCGTAAAAACAGATAATAACCCCTTTTGCCGACCCCTGAGTCAAGATTTGAAACCTGAAAGCAAAAGAGCGTCCCTCAAAACTCCTATGCGGAAATTTTCATCTCAATCCAATGTAGAATGACGTCAAGATAGCAAAAACATTAAAGTTGGGTATGGACGACTCCTTCAGCCGACTACTGATCCGCAATTCGAGACTTGAAATCGATTGCTCGTCTTTCAAAACACTCATATAAAAATTTTCATCACAATCCAGTGTATAATAACACCAATATCGCAAAAACATTAATCAGTGCATATGGACGACCTCTTTGGCCGACCCCTGACCCTAAATTTGATAACTGTAATCGATTGTGCAAATTTTCATCACAATCCAATGTAAAATAAAGCCAATATCGCAAAAACATTGATCAGTGGATATGGACGACCCCTTTTGCCGACCTCAAACCCTAAATTTGATAACTGTAATCGATTGCTCGTCTCTCAAAACACTCATGTGCAAATTTTCATCACAATCCGATGTATAATAAAGCCAATATCGCAAAAACATAAATCAGTGGATATGGACGACCCCTTTGGCCGACCCCTGACCCTAAATTTGATAACTGTAATCGATTGCTCGTCTCTCAAAACACTCATGTGCAAATTTTCATCACAATCCGATGTATAATGACGCCAATATCGCAAAAACATTAATCAGTTGATATGGACGACCCCTTTGGCCGACCCCTGACCCTAAATTTGACAACTGTAATCGATTGCTCGTCTCTCAAAACACTCATGTGCAAATTTTCATCACAATCCGATGTATAATGACGCCAATATCGCAAAAACATTAATCAGTTGATATGGACGACCCCTTTGGCCGACCCCTGACCCTAAATTTGATAACTGTAATCGATTGCTCGTCTCTCAAAACACTCATATGCAAATTTTCATCACAATCCGATGGAAAATAACGTCAATAACGTGAACACAATATTTGTCTTGTATGGACGACCCCCTTCAGAAGGGGTCGTCCAAAAATCTAAAAACATTTTTCATCATTCCTGGTCCTAATGAGCATCCATACCAAATTTCAGATCTCTAGCTCTTAAGACAGCTGAGTCTATAGAGGACAAACAAACAAACAAACAAACAAACAAACATACAGATAATTGCTTTTTATATATATAGATTATATGGATTGTTAATTTTATAGTAAAATGACTCAATTTAGCGATGTTTGGCATAATTTCGCTAAATAGTCGTCCCAAACCTTTTCAGTGAAATCGACGATACATTTTTTGTTAAGAACTCATGTTGAGTCATGTCGATAAAAATCTCATGTTCATGATGTCGATAAGAACCCTTCATATCCAAGAGCGAAAATTGTAATTTTTTGCCAGTATTTGAACAACAGACTTAGAAATGCCTGCAATCATCTCTACCCTTTCAGTTTTTTGTTGGTTCTTCTGTCCCGGTTTCATGTATTGTGAATTTTAAATTATGAATTATTAAAAAAAAATGAAAAAAAATGTTTTCTGAATTGAAAAAAAAACCAATAATAATTTTTGCTAATTAATAATATTACACTTTTTCTTTAATAAGACAACAATAAATGCTCAAAAGGGGGTTTTTGGCAACGCTGCTTGGAAAAGGTGCTCTTAACTCTAGCTGGGAAGAAATTGTATTTTTTTCACTGCAAAAACCTCTTTAAAAGTGAAAAGTTGTAGTATTGTGAAATATAATGATAATTTCGCCGCGAAAGTGATGAAAAGTTCGGGTTCTAGCTTGTTCGATGTGATAAAAATTGTGATTGGAAGCCTACGGCAGCAAATTTTCACAGTTTCACTTTCGATATGTTCCTTTGACATGCACAAAAAGTGTTCCCAAATCCGTAAAATATCTATCATGTTTCTTTGAGCATTGAGTAATTTCATCAAAAATAAATACCCCTCGGTGTGGCGTTACGCGAAAAGAGAAAACGAAACGTAACGCCTTGAGATTCGAACGTCAATCGCGACCCATCCCGAAGAATATGTAGCAAAACAAACGGAAAAAAATTTGCTACTCCAGAGGACCTACCGGCGAGCGGAGAAAGACTATTTCTAAATCTTTAAGGAGTATCAAAGCTAAGTATTTGTATAGAAAATCTTCTCATGAGAACAAAACAAAAGATTGATACTAAAATCTTAAATATCAGTGTTATAATTTCCATGCTTAAGCTACATATAGGATTTCCAACTAGAACATCTAGTGGTTGAAGAAAAGATGTCTGCTGTGTATGAAAAAGCTATGTGTTGTAATGAATCATTATTAGTTTTCAATGGTGCAATTATTTATGTTCAAAAACTAGTGAAGGATGCATCAATTTAATTTTGCTTTGTGCAGCTCTGATATGTTTTAGTAGTAAATTTGAAAACGCGATAGCCCTTGGCTTTTGTGTGTGTGTGTGTGTGTGTGTGTGTGTGTGTGTGTGTGTGTGTGTGTGTGTGTGTGTGTGTGTGTGTGTGTGTGTGTGTGTGTGTGTGTGTGTGTGTGTGTGTGTGTGTTTGCGTGCGTTTGCGTGTGTGTTTGTTTGTATGTTGGAGGAGGGGTGTTTATTATTATTAAGTTTTACTAGTGAAGGTGTGTTGTTGATTCGATTCAGTGTGAAAAGTTCAGTAAGCTTACCTTTTTTTCTGCATACTCAGAGATACAATCAAAATTGATGAGTTAGGTAATTATAATCGTTCCGTGGCCGGCTATGACGGTTTATAATTTTTTTTTTTAATTTGTTCTTGAATCGTGTTGTGTGCTTAAAGTTAATCTAGCAGTTCATAATATGAGTTTTTATCAATGGAAGTTTTAGTTTTTGTTGTTACGTTCAGAGCAGAGACAGAAAAATATTACGGTGACTCAAAAATAAGGGAAAGCTTCTGCTACACTACGATAATTTCCTAAAAGAGATTCTTACGGTCACAACTACAAAAATACCTTTTCATTCTTTCAAATACTAATTCTAATAATCGTAATAAATAAATATTTATAGTTGGTAGTCTGATGTTGGGCTTTGTGATCTTCGATTCCCAATAGATGTCTCGGCATCAAAACTAGGGTCCAGTTCTCAATATTTCTGCAGTTAGGAAACTAATTTATTAAATACCTTATTATCGCTAGATTGTGTTTATCGTTAATATATCGTTCAAAGTGTCATTATTTTTTTTCCTTAAAAGACTTGGTTGCCATGTTTCTATCTAGCCCGGTTAAAAGACTCAAGAAGAAAAATAAACAAGAATAAATGTATTGTTTGTATTTAGAGTGGTCAGATATTTGATTGCTACCCACATGAGCGAAATTATCATAGGATAAAATGAATTCAAGAATTTTTTTCACTACTGTTCCAAAGAATATTAGTCATTGGACATTCAAAGCATCACATTTTTCATTGTGAATCCTTGAAATTCAACATGATAGTTATTGATACGACATGCATACGCGTTCAGGTTTTTTTTTCTTAAATACACTTTTATTATACTTAAATTGTAACGTTTAGTTAATTATTTTTTCTTTAGGAAAATAGGAGAACAGGATGCTTAAAATCAGATCACACTGGTCAAAAGTGTCTCCAGATCACATCCTTTTACCCACTCCCCACAGTAAAATTATTTGCTAGGATGCAGAGGTGACCTCGGTCCTAAAGCACGAATTATTTCTTTCATCCCTTTCTCTCTTTTCCAATCTATCTATTGACTACTAGGACGTGGCCGGCGCCGTTATTGATGATTAAAGAGAGAGCATCAGTTTTGGGCATTGTGAATGTGCTGTCAGTCCCAGACACCATTCATTTGACCTTTGAACAAAATTGGTGGCCTCGGTCAATCACGGAGTAGCAACCATTGGCGATGTGGAATTCGTTCTACTGAGCCACGCCTGCGATCATGGGATTCGAAATGCATTTTGTTCAATTTCATTGTTATACCAATAAAGAGTTTCTATAAAGTATACTGAAAAAGTTCAACGGCATTGGTCAATATTATATTAATACTCAAAAATTAAATAAAGCATTTCGGGTTCAATGTTTAAAGGTGGATGTGAGTAGTCAATCAAGCTAAGCTAAGCTAAGCTAATAAGACAACAATAAATGCTCAAAACGCTTGAAAGTAAAAGTGATTCATTTGAATAATTGTGAGTCAAAAGCATATTTGATCACATTACTGACATATAATTTCTTTAGATTAGGTATGGACTAGTATATTATCATAATTTATTTACGATCTATCGAGCAAAAAATTCGAAAAACATATGAAAAGTTTTCGCGGGCCGCACAAGATCCTATCGAGAGCCGCATGCGGCCGCGCGTTGCTCATCCCTGGCCTAGAGGATAGCGTTAGTCTTCTAAGCACGAGGTCATGAGAACGAACCTCAGTACTCTTTCTGTGTGTTTTGCTAGCCATCATATCCTTGAAAGATGTATGCCTTAGAGTTAAGTAAATTAGATCTCTTCAAAGAAACATTAAGTTTCACTGAGATCCTATATGATTGTGCTCGTTTTTTTTACAAGTAAGTGTAGAACATAGTTTTTCGAAACATAATTTTATAATTTTAGTGACCACTGAAAAGAAGCGATAGCCAGAGTAGCGCGAAACGTCTGGACAACTGATAAAAACGATTTATTTTTTAAAACTCGCTGAAAAACGTCGATTAGATAACCAACAATTACCACAATTTCAAAACAGGAAGGAGGGAGGAGTCTCAAACTATCGTCAAAATATTCTTCCTACCCATATACCCACGCATGCCAAATTTGGTTCCATTTGCTTGATTAGTACTCGAACCGTGCGAAAAGTTGTATGGGAGCCCCCTCCCCACTAACTATTTCTCCATTGGAAGGAGAGAGGGGTACCAAACCATTTTAGGAACATTTCTCGTAACCAAATACACTCTCATAACAAATTTGGTTTCAACTGCATGATCGGTTCTCAAGTTATGCAAAAATTTGTCATTTGTTTCGGAGACCCCCTCTCCCCTTCCTGTGAGAGGGAGGGGTCTCAAATCATAATAGGAACCTTATCTGGCCTCAAATACCCCCACCTGCCAAGTTTCATGCAAATCAGCCCAGTAGTTTCCGAGTCTATAGGAAACAGACAGACAGAAATCCATTTTTTTTATATATAGATGGGTAAAATTGATCCCTAGGGTCCAAACAGATATATTTTTCTGAATGAATCATGATCCTTGGATATCATGAAATTATTATTATTTGTCCAATAACAAATGTTTATCCAGTAATTATCTGATAAGAAGGACTAAAATACTGTATTTATCTAAAACCTAGAAAATTGCACCTTAAAGTATGCATTGACTCAGGGTAGCAGACAAACTTTTAGAATTCTCTTTGTCTGATACTTACAAGTTTGTAAGTTTACTGTGAAATGAGAAGTAATATGACAAAAAATAGTCAACGGACTTTTTATCTTCGGATTTTATTAGATTTTTGCCTAGGGTCAGAGCACCCAGAATTAAGGATCATGTCTCCTGTAACTTAAAAAATATCCAAAAAAAACTAGTCCCAGGAAAACGTTTCTAGTTTATTTACGAGTTCATGTATCGTTCTAACTTTGGAGCATTGAAATTTGAAAACACACGTTTTCAGAAAATACAAAAGACGGCGAGTTTATAAATTTTCCCAACAAGATATGATGAAAGTAAGAAAAAGGGATCCAGTATCCCCATTCTCCCCTATATATTTTTAAAATTCAATTCCGTGATTAACCTTCCCATGCCGTTCGCAAAATATCTGTTAACATTTTTTCGGGTCTATTCAACCTGCAGTTTGTTATCGTTCCCCTGGCCATAAATAATAACCGATTTTGATGATATTATATTCGTTGTTTAGGTAATTTAATCTAGTTTCTCAACATTATGAAATAAAGTCAATATGTTCTAGGAAATTACCGGTAATCGATTCCGAATGAAAAAAGTCCAAAAAAAGAGCTCTTTTTGAAATGCTTATAACTTTTGAATGATCTATTGTTTTGATCTAACTTAACAATTTTCGGAATTGTTAAGAATTTACCATTCTATAGATGTACAAATATGTAGGGGTCCAGTGGAAGGTTTGGCCGCTATTCCGGAACTTCCGGTGTTACATTTAATACTTTTCGTTATTATTCAGATACGATATTCGAGCGAAGTCGCAAACTATTTAGAATTTACCCATTTCCCCATAAACAATAAGAAGCGTGCAATCAAGATTTGAACGAATTCACACACCCCTGGCCAAAGATAAACAAACAAATCAGAAAAGGATTCGGAACGTGAAAAACTGGCATCCGTGGACAGAAAAATAGACGCTTGAAAGTTGGCAACATTTGTGCTGTCAAGTTCTTGCTTCCGTGAGAAGAAGAGTGAAAAAAAGAGTGGTGGGGGAAAAAACGGCTGCAACTTCCGCGCTGATCGGCTACGCCGAAGATTTTGCTCCATCAGCAAGCGGCACGATCCCGGCAATACTGGCACTCGAAAGTGCTCAATTCGGCCGCCGAAAAGGAACAAAGCTGCTAGGAGGCAACTCGTGGGCAGGCGATCTCTTCGAGCGTGAGAAGAAGCCGGAAGCAAGATAACGCTCACCGGAACACCGAGCCAGCACCCGGTTACGGTGTGACCTGTTTGCCAAGCCATTAGCAAACACGAAGAAAAGGGGTCAAAGCGACCTTTTTTTTTGTTACGGAAGATATTGTTCCGGGCTTACGTTTATCGGCCAATAGTTTACCGCCATTTGAGGCAGGTTTGAAGCCCGTTCCGGAAAGTCCGGTTTGAGCCTCTTGTTACGGCTTTGAGTGCTAAAGGCCACGTTTTGTGGAAGTTTGTCATTTCTTCGGAACGTTTTCGGAGCGACACACTGGCCAGCTCCTGAATATTATTTTGACCTTGCCACAGCAGAGCTTGGTTCGGAAAGCACCGATTTCACCGCATCCTCGGCGGTCAGCGGAAAAGGAAAGTGCACTGTTGGTTTCCCGGAAGGTTTCCCGGAAGTGCGCCTGTGTGGCCCCATCGGCTCGGCGTTTCTTTGGCCTTGATGACCATTAGTGCACGAGGAACAAACGTGGTTCTGCTACGGAAATCGAAGCTCGGCATTGATTGCTGGGTTATTTGTCGTGGGTCGAAGTTGTGCGAGGATCCTTGGAGAAGAAGGAACAGGAAAGGAAGGCAAAGAGTGCTCTGTCCTCATCGACAGCCAAAAGTGCACCCACAGGGCGACCTGCTCGGTCCTCATCGACTGCCGGAAGTGCACTTACAGAGCGTTTCGCGCTGTTCTCATCACCAGCAGAAAATCGGAACGATTTCAACAACAGCTCAACGGAAGCACGCAGAAAAGTGCATCACATTGGTCGACCGATTGCAACAAGTGAATAGCGGGTGGTGCGGATCCTGCTGTGCGCCTCAAGCGTGCACCGGGGCAAGGTGCATTCATGCATCTTCCGAGCATCCGTCCCAAGAGAATTCCCGATCAGGTCGGAGTGGAACACACGGGAATCAGTTCGACGGTTCGAGGCGGAGAAAACAGGGACATGAAATTCAACTCGCCACTGCCAACCTGCATGCATCGAAGCCAACGAGATCAACGAAGCAACACAGCACGTAAGTCGCTTTAAATTATTGTTTTTATGGGGGGAAAATAATAAAATGGGTCATCCGAAATTATGCAACCACCATTGATGTTGCTTCATTTATGTTTGCGAATTTTATCAGCTTTATCTGGTGGCATCGTCCCCAGTAGTAAAAGCCTCCATAATAAATGGCGCCCAACTAAATCGAACCTAATTAGTTGTGCTTGTTCGATAAATTCTAAATGAGCTATTCACAAATGTCGTTATTATTTGTGTAAATGCTTATAGTTATTATGATTATGATGATTGTTATTATTAATCAGTAATCATCATTATTAGTTGAATATTATTACCGCTCTTTTTCAAAATATCGTATCATTCTTCGTTAGACCATAGTTGTAACACTTAATTACTGGTTAGTTATTGATCCATTCAAAATGAATTCTAAAATAGAATTATTTCACCTCAATGATGAGGAAATTGCATACGAACTGGCCTTGCGCCATGTGACAAATTTGGCTTCTAGCACCAGACGTGCTAAAGTTGTTAAATTGAAGGCACTAGTCCAAGAGGACATATTAAGAGAAACCAATTACGTTAGCTCTGAATACGCGATGTCTCCGGAATCAAATATTGAAGCCTGTCAGATGGCGCTTCAGGAATTGAAAAGTTTTGTAGATTCGGCAATACAGAATGGCAACTCGGAGCAAATGGCTTGCACTCGGTCGAGATTGCTACATTACCGACAACGGTTGTCGATTATACCGCCGGTCTCTTCGGTAAAAGAAGCGCGGAAGATTTTGAGCGATTTGGTCGAGATGTTAATTTCCGAAATAAACAGTGCTGTCAACAAAGTGGTACGGAGTGATTCGGGAAACTTAAGTGGCAGATTGAGTGAGCCTAGCAGTGAAATAGCGGAAGGCAGAAATGAAGACGACAATCCTAGCTGGGGTCAAGCGGTTCCAAATCGGGCGTAGAGGTGCCACAGGTCAACAAAATCCAGCACGAGAGCAGGTCGAAGGGTTAGCTGGAAGGCAGCAAGCGCAGGAGGACGTCCGGAGTCCAACGAACTTCAACATTGAAGCGGAAGTGGGTTTGAGATCCGTAGACGTTATCGACGAGCGGCGTGTGGATCTTCAACATCGGCAGAGGAGGCAGCGAAATTTGGGTGGCAGTTCTCCACACTCCAGCAGAAGCTTCGGTTATGAGGAGCAGCGAATGGTGAAGGCGATTCACAACTGGCCGTTCAAGTTCCGGGGTGAAAAGGACACGACGTCACTCAACATCTTCCTCGACAGGGTCGAGACGTTTGCCAGATCCGAAGGGCTTAGCGATCGAACTATTCTTGCTTCAGTAAAACACCTCCTGTTGGATGATGCACTTGATTGGTACTCCAGAGCTTTAGCCCAAGGTCTTCTTCTTTCGTGGTCAGCATTCAAGCGAGAGATTCGTCGTGAGTTCTTGCCGAGTGGATATGCACAAATACTGCGTCAAGAAGCTAGTTTCCGATATCAAGGTCCCGATGAACCTTTTGGCAAATTCTACCGAGACATCTCAACACTATTTCGGTTTATCGAGCCACCGCTTACCGAAGAGGAAATGATGTTCATGGTTAAGAAGAACATGAACATGGAGTACGCTACCATTGTTACAGCACGGCAACCGAGAACACTGGTGGAGTTATTGGATGTATGCAGCAACTTCGATGAAACCAGGCTATTGTTAAGCAGACAGCGTAGGATTCCAATACCCCATACAGCTCTATTAGAACCAAACTTCGCTACACCCGCGCCAGGTCGTGCGCAAGCGACGCAGCATCAACAGCAGCGTTTCAACAGGGTTCACGCAGTGGAAGCCGATAATCAAGAACGAGTGGTAATGGAGCAGCCGACTACGTCCTATCACCAAGCAGAGGAGCACACGACTTCACAAGATTTCGTCGATTGGCAGGAGAAATACGAACAGTTGTACGAGCAAGTTTGTGCCATGAAGCTTCAACTGGAGCGCAGACCGAATCGTTTCGTTACAGGGCTACAGCAGCAAAACTCTCTACAGCGACCGGATCAGCGTCTGCAACCGCCTACAACTTCGGCAGGTCAGAACAACATGATGAATCGGCAAGGCAGTCAAGCGGAGAACTATCGAATACAACATCCGTTGCAACAGCAAGCTAAATGGGCGCCGCGGCAGCAGCAGCAACAACAGCAGCAGCAACAACAGCAGCAGCCTCAACAGCCGCAGCCTCAACAGCAACAGCTTCAACGGCAATTCCAACAGCACTATCAACCACAGCTCCAGAACCAGCAGATTCAGCAAGCAGGCAGCAACATGTACGATCTAGATCCTGTTCAGCATACAGCGTACCGTCCAGCGCTTTGCTGGAACTGCGATGAGGAGGGACATAGGTTTCCGGATTGCACGAAGGCACAGGCAATTCTCTTTTGCTACAGATGCGGTCGAAAAGGTT